>NW_027122574.1:4200000-4675131 GCF_030686945.1 Centruroides vittatus
TTATACTGTAATTAAATATAACTTTGCAAATAAACGTACATAAAAATAACATTGAATACTCTTTACTTTTTAAATCTTAAACAATTCACTTAGTCAGATAGCTCCCTACCAGTGGCTAAGGGATAGAATCGTTGGAAGCGTTACATATGTGTAGTTTCCACCAGCTAAACTGGTTGAGGTTTGTGTTCTGTAAAGCGCATGCGCCATTGTCTATAATCTGGCTTAGAGAACCTAGGGTGCATATACTTTTCGTTTTGTATGGATCGATCTGTAAAATCGGATCAGCTCTTGTCACGTGATACAGATAGCTTCTGTCATAGCAGAAAATATACAAGTAGGATCGAAGATGGCAACAAACATTTGTTAGTTAATAATAGTCTGTGCTTGTTAGTTAACATATACTGATTTTTAAAAATATTATACGTATAATGTTTGAAACTCTGTATATGTTAACTAACAAGGATCAATTAATTAAATTAAAATAATCCATTTTATCCATCGATATTAAAACAGTAGTTGGTACTAAACGACATACGCTGATGGCCGGATGGCCGAGCGGTAAAGGTGGCAGCCTACCGCTCTGGGGGACCCGGGATCGAATCCGAGCGGGTCGAATAATCCCCAGGAATTTTTCGGGGGGTGGTCCGTTCGGATATGTCGGGCCCCGTCCCTCACCACCCGGTCGCCCCATTGTGGGCCTGGCCGAACCCATAATGGGCCTACTAAAAGAGGCCCTCTTAGTGCCCACAGGGCGGAAAGAGTTTAAAAAAAAAAAAAAAAAAAAAACGACATACGCTGTTATGAATTATCATTTATTTGACAAAATTGTTTGTGCTCATTCGTACGAATTTTTAAATCGTATTAGTCTGTGAATAAAATTGTTTTCCACAAAATAAAATTTAAATAAAAATTTTACAAAATTAAAAATAAAACTTGCAGAAAAGGTGAAAGTGCACGCCATACATTCTTGCTGTACAATCTAGCAAAATTGTTTCTAAATACTTATTTTTTCATCTCAGTTTATCGGACATTTTAATAATGATGTTTTTACTTGTCATTTATAAGTTTTAAATAAGTTTCCTTGTCAACAATTCAACGTGTTTCTTCGTTATTTACTGTAAGCTTAACTTCAACCACGGTAGCCGCCATCTTTAATCTCTTATCCGATCCAAACGATCCTACCCTTCGCTCGGATTAGTTTGATCGCGATCCAGTTGATCCTAGATGGCGTTTGTATACGCAAATAGAGATTGATCGGATCGCAGTAGTTCCTTTGTATATACAATTTGGACGATCGAAGTGATCTTGGATCAGTTTGATTCCAAAAGTATATGCACCCCTAGATCTCAGAGTAGCGACACACGAGTCATCGCCGCCATGTTCTGTCGACTGTCATCACGTGGTCTAAGGGTTTACATTAAGAAATGACAACTTTTTTTTAGTTTAATAAAGCATTTTATTCCTAAAAGTGCTTTATTGAACTAAAATAATCGTCATTTCTTAATATAAACACACAGAACACGTAGGCGATGAGCCGTGTGTCGCTACTCTCATATCTAGGTACTCTAGGTTTATAAAATGAACACGTCGCAAACGAATTTGGAAAGATGTCACGTTTGTGTAACCCATTTCTGACCCGCCAACGGGCAATAGAGCCGCGTCGGCCCTCCAAACATTTAATTTTTGTCGCTGTCTATAAGTTTTATAAGATGGACACGTCGCAAATGAATTTGAGAAGATGTCACGTCTGTGGAACCCACTTCTGACCCGCCAACGGGCAATAGAGCCGCGTAGGCCCTCCAAACACTTGATTTTTGTCGCTTCTATAAGTTTTGTGGGATGGACACGTATATCTTAACGAAGAAAAAAATACGTATTCACACGTCAGCTGACAAGTGAAATTCACGTAGAAAGCGCGGGAACACGCTCGGCAGTGCTGGCGCTTCGAAATGGACTAGCCAACTAAAACAGCAGCGCTCGTGGCGACAACACTGGTGATGTAACTGCGGCGGGGGTGGAACTTCGCCCATGCACTTTTCCCGCACGCATCTCAACAGATAAGGCCATTCACATACTGGCCACACGCTCGCAATCTAAATATCGAAAAGTGAAAACAAAATTTTTTTTATCATTTTCTTTACCACTGAGGCGCCATATAGGATTTAGCGCCTGGAGCGACTGCTCTGTTCGTTTTACGGTGGGGCCGGCTCTGACTGTAAGACATTCTGATAGCATTACTTGGCGTGCAAAGCGCCACAATCATTACAAATTCCACTTTGGATTTCAAAAATACAGATAACATTACTTTAGAATAAATGAATGATTCGACATTTCTATAATTTTATTTATTAGAAAACAGAAAGCATTATTTTAACTTAAAAATCATAAAGTAATCCTGTTTCTAATGAACATTATTATATTAAAATAATTCTTTCTGAAATATTTCAAACCGATTAATGTTTTTCGTAACGCGTGACGTAAAAATATGACGGGATCATAATATCTCACGCGTTCTAAACAATACATTTTAACAATACGTAACGAATTGTTAGAATGCATTGTTGACTTTTTCTATTGTAGGTGGCTATTGTTAAGGGTAAATTTGTTCGAAAGTTCCGCGTTTCATTGAGATTTGAGAACAAATTGTGATTAAGTAATGTACGGGAGGCAGAAAGGGCTCTCTATGTCGCCTTTCTCTTAGGCTTGCTCGAGTAAAAAGATGAAATTTCCTGTCAGCCTTTTTATTCGAGTTACTCTTTACTCTTCACTCAAACTAACTCTTTGTGTTCTGCATCATTAAGGCTCGCTCGGATGAAGACGAAGACAGCATCCCGTTCTAGAAAAGCCCGCGGAAGGCGAACAGGCCCGCGTAGGGCGAAAAGGCCCGCGTAGGGCAAACAGGCCCGCGTAGGGCGAAGAGGCCTTCCTAGGGCGAAGAAAAAAGATACAAGAACGGGGGTCGAAGGCGGCCGTCGACACCGTTCTAATAAAGTCCCGTAAGGCGAACAGGCCCGCGTAGGGCAAACAGACCCGCGTAGGGCAAACAGACCCGCGTAGGGCGAACAAGCCCGCGTAGGGCGAAGAGGCCTTCCTAGGGCGAAGAACGAAGATACAAGAACGAGTCGAAGGCAAAAGACGGTGAGGCTTTCTGTGTTTCGTTTCTTTAAGGCCCGCTCGAGTTAAGAGGCCGACCAGAGATGGAGAGGGCTTTCTGTGTCCCGTTTTATTAAATCGCGCGCAGGGCGAGTATTTATTTTTTATTGTTTTTGGTTAATGAGGTTCGGTATGAGATTGAACTAAATTTTGTGACCCTAACGTGCATTTTATTACGACCTTGTGTATTTATACATTTCCGTCTTTTTTCATTACTAGTTTTTGTAATATTGCATTTCTTAGTTCAGATAGTAATAATATGGTGAGTTTCGAATAGCTGAATCCAGAAGTAATTATGAATATTTTCATCGTGCGAGTTAGGAAGAACTCGGCTCGACAAGTGATGTTGGTCACTTGTGGAGTTGGATTCTTTCCAACTCTTGGTGGAACTCCGAAGCAGCCACCTCCACGTGGTGAGTTCTGGGTTGTCGTTTGTCTGGTAATGACGAACGGCAGGCGAAGAGCTGCTTGTTCCATTTTATGCATTCGGCGCTGCTGCGCAGCTTTCTTATGCCGATTGACGTTGAAAACCCTAAGTGTTTCGGTGTTTGGTTGAAATAATCGAGTACAAAATCAAATTTAAATTTATTATAAACTGCTGATAAGTAATTTACGATTGTCCCTCCTGTGATTTATTAATTCTAAAATTGAAATATTTTGTTAAATATTTCAATTTTATTGTATTAACTCCGGGTTTCTCGACGGAGTCGGTAGGGGTCGATGCTAGTTTGCGGGAATGGCTAAAACTTCGCAAATATTTAAAATTTTACACAATTTTCCTGCTTTTAAATAAATGTTTTTTAAAAATTATATGAGAGGTTATATTATATATTATATTGTATAATATATAAAGTGCATAACATGGTCAAACATGGTCATATTATCTTGCTGAAAAATGCTGTTTGCAATTCTGCCATTAAAGGCAACACATGACAGTGCAAGATTTCCCGAACGTACCACTGTCATTAATGTTCCTCAGGTTGATGACTGGATATCCAAACTGTAACTAAATGCACAGAACTAGATTTTCCAAGAATGTCTCCGTCATGTTGCCATACTTTTTTGGCTTGCCTTTGACCAGATTTTCAGCAAGCATTTGTGATTATCAGATTTGTTGCCATTTTTTAACACGTACAATACGAGTGTGACGGATATGGAGAGGCATTTGCAACGGATCTGTCGTAGGATAGAATGCGGTGTCTGTATGCCTCCATGCGCGACCGTATTGTCAAATGTATCCAGATTTCTTTAAATTGTACCATTTTTTTTTTTTCAGAGGAAATTGTATCTTTGCTATGATATTATAATCATTTATTACCATAATCATTACGTCCACACTCATAAAGTTTTATTCGATTCATTGCCTGCTTCTTTGTGCGTAACGTTTTGTGGATGAGTGTATATGCACATATACAGTACATATATTTGATATGCATATGCAATTTGAATTTCTGGAGGGTTTGAATCTGGATCAATCCAAAAGTTTTCTGTAAACGACTTAACCTGAGTATATAGGTTTTGAGTTTTCGGGAATCCTCTATTGTGCCCTGACCGAATTCATGACGGAAATGCCCTCTCGGATTTTTTAAACACTCCTGTTTGTGAGCACTAAGAAGGCTTTTTACAAATCCATTATAGGTCCAGCCAGGCCCACAATGGGGCTAGCACAATAGGTGATGAGGGATGAGTCTTGATATATTAGGACGGACTTCCTGAAAAATTCCTGGGGTTTTCTAACCGTCGGAATTCGATTCAGGGTTCTCCAGAGCAGTAGACTGCCTCCTTAACAGCTCGACCATCCGGCCGTTGCCTTCATAAAGCTTATAAAAAAGAAGAAAATTAAAAAAGCAGGTGAAAGTTTCTCGTTTAGGAATTATATTTAAACATTTTTATTAATTTTTAATGTATCACGAAGTCAAAATGCCATTTTTCATGACATATAACATTAGATACTTTCAAAATTTGTACGATCGAAAACTATTAAATAAGTAATGTGAGTAATACGAATATTGAGACTATATTTTCAGAAACCAGAAAAATTATTTTTATTATTCGACTACATTCTTTTCTGTTTTTAAATATTAAACATAAACAGATCTGATCTGAAAATAAATGCGTATTTCTAGAAGGAAGGAGACGCTTCCACTCTGCCACCCTACGACAAGAATCCGTATACGTTATCAAACAATTAAAAAATCCATATTAGGGTCGATAAAATTATAGATAATTTTAATCACAATTACATATATAATATAAAAATTTACACGCTTTATAATTTACAAAAAATAAAAATTATTATTAAAATAATATTAATAAAATTTTTATTTAAAAAAAATAAATAATAATATTAATCAATTGACATCTCTATTCCCATTTTGATTTTTTGGTTCGTAAGTCAGAGATCGTTTGGCTTTGATGTCGGATATGAAGTAGTTTTTAAATCAGTCGAATTTTACGTATTGCATCATTGGAATATAACATACAAAAGAAAGAAAGATCGGAGTTTATCAGAATCGATGTTATTTGGTATAAATCTAGGATTATACTTTCTACGAGGACGCATTAGAGGTAAAGATGTTTGTGAATTATCAAGATTTAAAAAAAGTAAAATTTAATGTTGTATCATTAACACCTGTTATATATACTCATAATTCGAAATACTTGTCGTTTAAATAACAATAACTGCTTTAAATACTTAAATTTCTAGATAAGCAAACAAAATGGAGTCAGGAAAGCAATTTAAAAGTTGATAACTACATTAAATCAGCAATCAGCAATTTTCTAATAAATATTATACACTTTAATCTTCTAATTTACATAAAAAACATTAAAATTCGTACATTTTTTACGATTAATTTTATTTATATTTGTTAATTAAATGTGTTGTATTTAATATGTAATTTATAAATTTTTTCCATATGTAATTTCAATGATGAAATTTGGATTGATTTAAGTGATTTATTGATACATTTAAATAGTGAATATTATATATAAAGAATTTGTATTCAGAAACAGCAGGTGGTTGGTTGATTACACCATGAAAAAAAATACATTCAAAGTTTGTTTAGATACAGTATATAAAATTTTTGTTTTATATCTATACTGGTGTCTAAGTTGTTGATACATTTTAACTTCTTTCTCTTGTTTGAATTTATCGGTAAGATTGATAAGTCTAAAATAATACTTATTGGCTTTTTTTAAAATATTTTTAAACAGATTTTATGATTTTCATTTCCTTCTTTATTCTATATTCATACATATATATATTAATAAGTCTTTAAAAATTTTATATATTGCTATTAAATTTACAGCTAGTTTGTTTTTATAAATTTATAAAATAAATTGTTTTTAAATATTTGTATGAGTACATTTAAAAATATAAAACCTTTGTAAAGTTTAAATTATTTAATCTTAGTTACTGTTGATTGCTTGTGAGTCATTTGGATTTATTTTAAAATACTAGTAATGTTTCTACAGTTGTTAATGGTTGCTTGTTTCCACAATGATATAATTTGTATATTTTTAATTACTGTTTACTGAGAAAAATAAGTCAGGTAGTTGTATTTTTTCAGTTCATTGGAAAAATTTTTTACAATTATTTCAAAATTAAATTGTTTTTAGTGTTAATATAACTTTTTCGGATGTAATGGAAATCTTGATCCGATGTTAAACAAATTGATCAGTTTATATTACTTACTTAATGTAATTGATTTCTATATTAAATTTATATTTTCTAAAGATTATATAAATTTTTACATTATGCTAGTAATAGTTTGATCTAAAATAATTACAAAAAATAAGAATAAAAAATAATATAGGCTTAAAACTTTAATAAATAAATAAATATGAAAATACATTTGTAGCTATTAGTTTCCAATCATATAATGATAGAATAATGGTAAAATTTTATATAATAATATAAAAATTATTGAACTGAAAAAACTTGAGTTAATAGATAAATTTTTTAATTTTTATTTATTTTAATATCATGTAATCATAGTTTTTTCGTACTTTTTTGTATTTTATAGTTTCTTAAAAATAGAGATATTAAACTATAATATTCAGTATGAATGTTTTTGAAATAAGCCATATTGATTGTTATAAAAATGCTTAAATTTAAAATTTAACGATTATTTTGACATCAGGAAATATGTTTTCTAATCATGGAACAAGATTTAAAATGTGCTATATCTGATTGTTTCTTGCCATTTTTTAAATTTATAATCAAGTCTTTGATATTGATATGAAGATAAAAGAAATATATGTTGATATCAGTATTGAAATAGATCAAATCTCTTGGTTGAAAAAGCTTTAACACAGTTAAATATATTGTATTACAAATCTTAAATATTGAATGACAGCTTGTATTTATTTTTGTTATTTATTATTGATGGAAAAAATTTTACCTTTACAACAGTAAATACTTTTAAATTGTAATAATTATATTTTAATGAAGTAAACTTATATTGTTTTTAGTTAAGCTGTTCTTTTTAATCTAATATAGAAATACTTTCAATTATGGTTACTTTAGAAATACTGGTGAAAGGAAAATGAAGGTTAATATAAAGGTCGTCATCAAAGTAAATTTAGGAAGTTTATCATCACGCAAAATTTGAATTAAAATATAAAATTTTTATATTTAGTTTTTCATATTTTTTGTGTTTTATCATCATCATAATAAAATGGAAGCATATAAGTATTTTTAGACTGTTTATCAACAAAATACTTAGATAATGTTCTTTAATATTTATAGTTACATTGAGTTTAAAATATATGTTTGTGAATACATAAATATGTATCTGTACAGACATGGTACCCATGTGATACATATATCAATGCATATCTGTGCAGTTTTATATGTGGGATTGGAATATTCTTGTAGCTTGGAACTCTATGCTGGTGGTAAAGTATCACTTACTGATAAGCAACCACCAGTGTAGCTTACACAGACAACTTCAAGTCATTGCTACTGTTTTAATTTTGTAATCTAGACAAAATACTTGTCTTTTTTTTTTTGTTTTAATCTAGACAAGTCAGACGATAAGAATTAGAATAAAAAGATATATAATAATTTCTCCTTTGCAAAAATTGAATGAGAAACTAATACTTAATTTATATATTTTTTATAAGTAAATAATCTAGACCATTTTTTAACATGATAGATGATAAATTTTAATATAATAGAAATTCAAATTTCTATAGTAGGAACAATATGTAGTAGCAACTTCAAAATTATTTATGGTAGGAATTAATTCAGATTTGAAAATTTGGATAAAAGAAAGAAGGGAAGTTTCTTTTTAGAGTATTTAGAAATTAAATAATTTGCATTCTTAACGTATTGACTAAAAATGATTTTTTTTTTGTTTTTCTATTTATTAGTTATGAAAGATGAAAATTATTAGCTTTTCAAAAACTTTAAAATTATTTTAATAAAATCTATGTAAAAATGTACTGATATACAGTGGGTGATCGGTTAACGAACATAATTCATTTCAAGACTGTTTGTTAACCAATTATCAATTTACCATAGGTTTTATGGGAATTTGATTAATTTGTTCCGGAGACCCCAAAAAATAAAAAATATATATTTTCTTACTACATTTATTTATATGTAATAATAAAAATACATATATACACAGTCTTGCATTTTTATTAGTCATGTTTTTTCTGTTGGTGGAGATTAAAGAATCTATCTAATGTTGATTGCTTCTCTTTTCTTTGGGATTTTTCGGAAGTAATTAATATCATTGTAATTGTAAAGATCCCTAAGCCTATTAACCTCCAACCTGGTTTGGATGCCATTCTCAGACCACTGTTCTGATATTTTCCCACTTCTTCAAAAGATCTTTAATAGTGGATGTCGGCATTAATCTTCTTTTTCAGAAGAAAACATATCTCACTGAGTTCCTTGGTGTTCTTCATTCAAGAGTTCTTGGCATTCTTCTGTCATCAGATCAGTTTCAGGTTGCATTATGAGCTCTTCAATATTCTTTATTTCTCAGATGTGATTTTTGTTACTCCTTTAGCTGCTTGAATCATCTTGATTATACAGTATCTTTCTTAGATAAGATTGAACACTGGCCTACTGTAGACCTGTTCAAGCTATACTGCCCAGCAACATCAGACATCTTTCAAAAGGTGACTGTCACCTTTTGAAAATAAAAACTGACTTCACCTTTTTGAAAATAAAAACTGACGCAAAACTTAACGAGTGTCCGCCCGACAGTCTCGCGAATACTATAAAAGAATTGTTTCTGTCAGAAAAATAAAAGGTTGGAATTACAAGGGAGCGATTTCAAAGTTTAGAGGAATACTATCCGAACAGTACATATTGGGTTAAGCGTCAATGTTGACGTCTCCCATGCTTCGAAACATTTTGAATTGTTGCCTGAAGACAAGGGAAGACCAATCAGTATTCATTATTTTATGTTGCTGCTTCTAGTGTTTGTTCTGTGAGGTGTTCGTTGTCCAAACATAAGAATCTTTTGTGAAAGTGTTTGTTATCCAATTTGTTCGTTAACCGATCACCCACTGTATTTGACTAATAATTGAAGACTTTTAATAGTAGGATAACCAATAATTTAATTTATAAGCTCTTAGTACAGTAGACCCTCGTAGCGCTGCTCGCTATACTGTGCACTCGGTTATAGCGCGGGCGATGTTCATGATGCAATAAGCTCAAATATGTTTATACAGGTCCATGCGGCGTTAGTGAGTAGTGCATTTTATTGTTACTGTGTATTGAATAATTGTGTATGTACTGAGTTCCTGCATGTATTTTGAATAGTGTTTAATTATTGTATGCATGATGAGTAAAAGAAAAGCTTACAGTGTGAAAGAAAAGCTTGACATTATTGCTAAAGTAAAGAGCAGAGTTTTGAAAGCAAACATAAGAAGAGAATATGGCATATCTGAAGGAACTGTAAGGGGTTGGATGGCAAGGAGACAAAACTGAAATCATTTGTTGATAAGCTTGACCAAGATGCTGGGCTTACTCGAAAAAAGACAAGACTTGGAAAAAATCGAAATGTTGATGATTGCCTCTACACATGGTTTATGCAAAAAAGAAGTGAAGGTATTCCTGTATCTGGAACTGCTTTAATGTTGCAGACTGAAAAATTCCATATAAGCTTAAAAGCAGAAGGAGATTTTAAGGCTTCTGACAGTTGGTTGTGGTGTTGGCAAACACGACATTGCATCTTCCAAATTTCCATTTCTGGTGAAGCAAAGTCTAGTGATATTGAAGGCACTGCAGAATTTTCCAAACAGTTCACAATTTCCATTAAGAAAGAAGGGTATGCTGATGCACAAGTTTATAACTGTGATGAGACTGCATTATGTTACAGAAAGAACATAATGCTGCTTTTGTGGGTTACTTTTTAGATCCAAGTAAAACCTTGGATCTAAAAAGTAACCCACAAAAGGCAGGATTAAAACTAAGCATGGAAAGGATAACAGCTTTATTTTGTGTAAATAAAGCTGGTAATCACAAGTTGACGCCACTCATAGGTAAAAGTCAAAACCCACGATGTTTCAAGTTAATCAATATAAAATCTCTGCCAGTTGTTTATAAAAACAGCATAAACACTTGGATGACTTCTAACATATTTCATGACTGGTTTCACAATTCCTTTGTTTTGTCTGTGCGAAAATTTCTGAGAGGATTGAGTCTAGATCCAAAAGCTTTGCTTCTCTTAGATAATTGCCCAGCTCATCCACCGGCTGATAACCTTGTGTCTGATGATGGTAAAATAAAAGTAATGTATTTTCCAAAAAATACTACTGCTCTTATACAACCCTTAGATCAAGGCATTATTAGTGCTTTCAAAACAAATTACCGAAGAGAAATGATGAAGTCATTATTAGCATCAGACATTGACGTCAACATATTTTAAAAAAAAATGGATCTCAAAGACGTGTCCTACAGTATTGGACTTGCCTGGCAGGCAATCACATCATAGACAATTAGAAACTGTTGGAAAAAATTAAATGAATCTAATAATCAAGTTGATCTTGACCAAACCACAACACATTCAGATTCAGCTTCAGATAATATCTTCACTGAGGCTGAAATTTCTCGTATCCAGGAAATAATGAATGAGCCAGAAATAACTAATGATTCTTTGACTGATTGGTTAGATGTGGATGCTAGAGAAGATATTTGTCAGAATATAACTGATGAAATGATTATTGTATCCATTTGCGGTGACGAAGATTGTCAAGAAGAAACAGATGATGATGATGATGAAAGTGCCAGTGGGATAGCTGATATCCCGCCACCAACCAAAAAAGCAATAACAGCCAGGGAAACTGTTATAAAATGGGCTGAATCACAAGAAAATATTAACAGTGTCAGACTGTTACAATTAGCATCTTTCAAAAGAGAAATGATACAGAAGTTATCAAAATGCAAACAAACAAAACTTACTCACTTTTTGAAGTGATGTTTTGTAATTGAAATGATGTCGAATACATAGATTTTAGTCAAGTTATAGACAGTGTTTGTTTTTACATACAGTACTGTATTTTCAAGCGTACCTTATGTATGTAAATAAAATAATACTTATACAGTATGTACTGTACTTATTAAGATGTATAACTATGTTGTGGGAATTTTAATAAAGCACTTAATAAATAAATTTGTTTTTTATTAAAATACATATGTATGTAGTTGATGGAATGTTTCAGTATATAGCTCAAATCGTTCTGAGTAAATTTATTGTGTTGCCACCGCGCCGCTCGGTATAACGCGGTTCACCTTATAACGCCGGTGTTGTTTCCCGCCCGACATGCGCGTTATATTGGGGGTTCACTGTACTATTCAGATTATATAAACCTTAGGATTAATTAAATCTTAAAATTATCCATATCAATTTGTTTATTGCTATCAAACAATATGTAAGAGGTGTTCTTTTTGTCTTTTTAGGAATTTAGTAAATTTTTTTGAGACTTTAAAAGAAAAATTAAAAACACATTACAAGCTACTCTATAAAATAATAAATTGGCCTACTTTCAAATGAATTCACTATTGGTTTCTAGAAAAATATAATTCTTGTTTACGATATATGATTTTTTGTATTTTTTTGCTTTGTCTTTATTTTTATGTAGTCATTGTTTATTTATTAATTACAAAATAAAAAGCTATAAAATTGTTTCAAAATTATGGTATCAGTTTAGTTAATTTTAAATAAGTAAGTTCTAACTGAAAAAATAAAAAAGGTGCACTGTTTCTTTTATAACTGTAGCAGTATATTTAATAAATCATACATTTTTAACCTAATACCATGGTCCTTCCTCAGAGAAGTACACCATTTAAAATAAAATGAAATATTTTCATTTTAAAGTATTTTGCATTTGTTATAATTTAATTATAATATATATAAGAATCTGTTCATTTGAATCTAAAATCTTCACTTTCTCAATAAAATGATATTTTTGTTCCAAAATTAAAGATGCAATTGTAAATTTAATTTTTGAGCAGCTTTATCTAGTGTGTTGCTCAAAAATTGGGAATATATTATTGCACAGATATTGTGCAGAATTGGGAATATATTATTGCACAGTGTATTTTGAATATAATACAAAATATTTCAAAAAATCTCAGTTACTATAGTTTTTTAAGTAAACAATTTGATTTTTAAAACTCAGTTAAAAATACAATAAGTGAAACAATCCTATCTTTTAAAGGGTTTGTTTTTTTTTAATGGAGATGATAGCTGAAGGATTTGTTAATTTTATAAGTTGTTAAATTAAGATATGATAAATAAATAAGTTTAATGTACTATTTGTAGCTAAGATACTAGAACATTTACTTTATTCTTAAATCATTCAGCATCTTTAGCAAAATTTCAATAAAAGTGAGATTTAATAACATCACAAATACTCACACTACTAAACCATCAGATTCTACAGGGTGTTCAGAAAGTCTCTGTGCACTTATATATTTATTAACAGACATGTTTCAATATAGAATACAGGAGGTAAATATGAATGACAAGGGTCACTTTCAACGTTGTTTAAAATTGTTAGCATGAATACAGGCTTGGATCCTTCTTATTTTGTTCCTAAACACTATTATCAATTGCTTGCTTGAAAGACTGAATGAATGCTGTTATCACTACTTTCAAGTCATCCAGCATGCTTGACAATCTCAATACACTGCAAATTTTGCTGCTCCCTATAGATAAGTCTGGTGGATTTAGATCTGGTGAGCATCGGGGCCACACATCTTTTTGAAATAATGTGAAAATATGATTATGAATAGTGTACAGTGACTTTTTGAACACCTTGTATTTGGAACCAAATATAGTTTTCTGAATTTTCTTTTCTTTGAAAGATTTGATTGTTTCACCAAAATTTTAATTTATGAACATACTAGTAGCCTGGGACGCCTTCTAGTGGGCATTCTAGCAGCATTACAAATTCCTATGAGGCACGTTTGATGCACTTAATATATGAAAGGTTCCTCCCCAGTGGCATATTTCTTTGGTGGTGTCATGAAAGGTTTCTATTATTAAAATATTACCTTCCGAGAGTTTCTATTATTAAAATATTACCTTCCGGGAGTCCACTATATAATTTTGAAAACTTCAAAACTATCCGTTTTTTCGTTATTTGCCCCCTAGTGCATGTTATAGTCATTCCGTGACAATAATAAATTCCTATTACAAATGTACTGAATTATTTATATTATTGGCCAAATGAATAATAATAATAATTTATATTGTTAATTTAAATGTTTGAAATATGACACACGATAGGGGTGCCTCTAGTGCCTGTTTTTGGCATAACGTTACACAGACAGATGGATGGACGGACACATGTTCAATGGGCTATGTATATAGATTATTCAGTTCAATTATTTTCAACGTGAAATTTCTTAAATAACATATAGATGACAAATGTAAATTCAGAATAATCTGTATCATTGCTCTAATTTAAGTTTGAAAATTTTAAAAATTAAATAATTGCTATTTGAAGAAAAGTTTGAAGATTTTGTTATATTTTAATTGTATTAACTTTGAATTCTTAATTCCACCTGAAAATATAAAAAATAATTTATGAATAGACAATTAGGCAGTTGAGAATGATAATCATAGAATGTTCTGTTTATGGTGCATTGAAAACAGAATTGGGAATTGTTACTTTTTTGATACATAGAAACAATACATTTGAGATTTATTATTATTCAGTACAGTTTGTTTTATTTAACAATTCAATAAATTTTTAAAAATAGTATAATTTTGTAGTTCTATTATATTTTTCATTGGGAAAAATTTTTAAGAGTAATTTAAGATATTATTTTTTATTTATTATTTTCCTATTGTAAATGTTTTCAGCAATTTAAGTGATGAACATATATTTCTGAATATATTATTATGTAGTTTTATAGTTCCTGTTGTAAAATAGAATGAATTCAGATTATGTTATCTGTTATAAAATTTTATTTGAATCACTAATGTTTTAAATTTCTAAAATGAAATATAAAGTAGTAAATATTCTGATAAAATAATATGTAATCCTATTATGTATATAATAATAACATATATAAATATTAAATGTACTTTTTTTTGACCAAATTATAGAATTTTTTAGAATAACAATTGTACCTAATGAGTGAAAAGATAGTGACTATATGACTAAAATATTCAAAAAGTTATATCATGATATCTGAAATATCATGGACGAGTCAATATTTCCTAAATAAAGTCCTGTATCGTGTTTAAAGATTGGGAAACTAAAGTGTTTCTGTAGTCCCTCTCTTCTATTACATCTTATTCTTTCCAAATAATTTACTCATTTTATATAAAAATGATGTAATTACATCATTGTAAATGATTTCAAGTTGTCATTTTGCTTGAATAGTTAGTCTGTTAAAATATATGACTGACTATATTGTATGTATATCAGTTTGTTGCATATTGACTTCAGAAATTTTAAATCTTATATCAAAAAATAAAATTATCAGATCACTATGTTATAAATATTAAAAAATTTGTAAGAATTTGAATGTTAAAAAAAGTTGTGTTCTAATGTTACTAATCAATTAAACAAATAATTTAGAATAAACCACTTTTGTTATATCAAATTAAAATATTACACTTAAGATTCTTAAAGTTTTTGATCTGAATTACAGAATCAGATTTTCTGTAATATAGAATTTTACAAGTTTTAAAATTAAAATGAATATTTTAAAATTATAAAAGCTGTTTCTGTTTAAATATCTATGAATAATAATGAATATTTAAAAGTTCTCATCTGTAGAATGTGTAAATTTAATACAATACAATTTTTATGGAGTTATTTTTTATCATTTGACTACTATATTTTCATTTATTAGATAGGATATTTATTTCAGAGAGGCAGCTGTGCTGTATTTTTGTTTAAATATTTTATATTTGATGTTGGTTTCAAAATATTACTAAAGATGTAAAATACATTTCTATAAAGCTTCATGTTTTTTTGAATTACATTATTAAAAAAAATTAAAATCTGTCACCATATTGTTGTAATTTAATTTTAAAATTGAACACTACTTTTTACACAAACTAAATTTTGGGTAATTGGAAAATTTAGATTCTCGTTTTTCATGAAACGTTAAACAAAAAAATTTATGTTAAATTGTAATTAAGTTCTTTATATAATTTTGTATGTGCACAAAATTCCTATTGTAAAAAAATATTATTAAAATGCACAAATATTTTAATCTATAAGTTTTTCACTTATTTCATGATTTTTGTATTTATGAAATAATTTTTGTAATAATAATCATAATATTTTCTGAATATTGTTTAGAATATAAAGTTACAAATTTTTTTCCAGGAAATTATGTGTATATACAATCAAACTTGACTAATTCAAAGCTAAATAGATCAACAAAATATTTGAATTAGATAAGTTTAAGTATGGGTAGTAAAAATAATTTCAATGATCATTTTCAAAACAAGTAACTTAGTCAATGGAAAAAAAAACAGTTTATTCAGTTATAATAAGCTAAATTGTAATAATATTAATCAACACATTTTTAAAAAAGGCTTGAAATTTTCAATTGTTTTTTAAATTTATTCTTTAAGTCGTTACATACTTTCCAAGTTTATTAAGCAACTGGTAAATGTTCTGCTGTCCCTTGACAAACCATAATAATTCCTGGATATGTCAATGGCCTGTGCTGCTGCTAGAATTGGTTTTTCAGGAAGTTCTAGTTTTTCAGGTTATTCCTCCTCTTTGTTTGAAGATGCACTGTTATTTTTGTTTTTCAGTACATCAGTCAAAATTTCAGTATTTGTAAGTTCTCCACAAACTGCCACATTGTTGTCCATGTTAATGAAGTCTTCAAAAGAAACATCTATACTTTGTCCTGAATCTTTCCAGTTATCCACAACAGTCACAATCTCTTCAACATCATCTATATTTTCAGCTTGTAAATAACAGAAGCACACTTTGCAAAAGCAGTTGGCTATGGTTGTGGGTTTCACTTGATTCCAAGCATTGTTACATATCCAAGCAGCTTGTAGCAGATTGATCTTGACATTATCATTTTATCCTGATAGGATGTTGTAGACCACAAAGCATCAGTAGTGGTGTTTTTTTAGTTTTAATCACTCCCTGATTCATCAGTTGAAGTACTGACATCATATTTGGGAAAGAAATATAACCTTTATATTTTCCATTGAGGAATGATGTTGATGTTGAGTGCTGTACAGTTGTCAATAAATAAGTGTTTTTTTTTGTTTTTGTTTTGTTTTCCAAATTTTTCATCAATTTTTAAAAGCATCTTTCAAAAATTTCACTCATCATCAGCAATTTTCATCATACCATGGGCGAGAGCAAGCTGTGAACCGCTAGATGGTGCTGTAATGGAAAGCGTAAAGCACAAGTTTTCTTACACATCATCATTTCTACTGTGGATTTCAGAAGGCATGGCGACGTACAGTAATCAGGAAAAGGTGGACATGCGTTTCATGTATGGTCTTGCGAATGGGAATGCTCTGGAAGCCAAAAGACTGTACAGGCAGTGTTTCCCAAGAAGACATGTGCCAGATCGAAAAATGTTTGAGCGATTGCATCAGTGCCTGTGAAAAAGGGATCCTTTGTCACCAGCATGCATGATACAGGGCATGGCAGGAGTGTGTGGACGTCACAAGTTGTATAGGACATTCTGCAAAGAGTGGAAGATCGTCTGGATATTAGCATGCGAGAGGTTTCCCATGCCGTAAATGTGCCCCACTAGATTGTTTGGCGAGTACTACGGGACAAAGAATTACATTCCTACCATGCACAGAACATGCAAGCCTTGATACCTGCAGATTATGCACCATGTGTCAAGTTTGCATGTTGGTTTTTGCAACAGCTAGCAGTGCAGCCTGATTTTAGTGCACATGCGTTATTCACTGATGAATGCACCTTTACTTATGAAGGCATTTTTAATATGCACAACCTTCATGTGTGGGCATCTAACAATCCATATGACACACATCCTCATGCGTATCAGAAGCGTTTCAGCGTAAATTGCAGAGCGCTTTAGGTGTTAAATTCCCAGGGCAATGGATTGGTCAGGGTGGGCTCACACCTTGGCCGGCACGCTCACCCGATCTCTCCTGTCTGGACTTTCTCCTGTGGGGCCATTTGAAAAGTCTCGTGTACGAAAGCCCCATCAACTCTGACGAGGACCTAGTTGCCAGGATTTCTGTTGCTGCCAGTGCCGTCTGAGACATGCCGGATGTGTTTGAAAAAGTGTGCTGTTTTTTTATGTCGCAGGTGTAACGCCTGATTACTGCAGGCAGTTGCTCTTTTGAGCAGTTTCTGTAATTTTGCCACAAGTGTTGTCAATAAAATTATTTAGTACCTCCTCTATCCGTTTGGTGTTTCGTTCTTTCATGTGCAGCAGTTCACCACTTTCTCTCTGCCCATGCATTGTATGGTGAAAATTGCTTGTTTAGATGTTTTCTATCACCCCTTAAATTTTTGTCCATGAGTTTTGAAACATCCTATATAAAATAAATATAAAATAATTTATATTGTTAATTTAAATTAATTTAAATAATAGCTAGGGGTGCCATTTTTGGCATATTGTGACAGAAAGAAAATGCCCATTTTTTCAGCTTTATATAGTAGATTGTAGTAAGTTTCTATCAGCTAATTTTTTCCTATGGAGGTCATGAACATTTGCAGTCTTCCTGAACATTGCTTCTAGATATCTTAAGTAATTTCATCTGCTTCAAAGTTAACTCTAATTTGAGCAGTGGTGGGCAGTATTAATAGATCTCTCTGAAGCCCCTTTCTAAATTGTCCTTGCAGTTCACTTTCTTGCACTTCCAGTAGAACTTTAGAATACATTTCCTTTCCTCAAAGCTCAAAGCTAAAATGAAATTTTCAGCTATTATTTTAAATTGGTTACACTTGAAAAGAACAAAAACGTTTTGAGTTACTAATTGTAAAAGTGCATACTTTTTTTGGGGGGGGGGGAAATCTGTGTTTATTATAACAGTTTACATTGAAACATGTTTATTTTGACAAAGATGTTTTACACAAATAAATAAAAATGTAATCAAAATAACATAAAATAACAAAAACTTTAAACTATTTTTTCATTTATTATAGTTTAAATTTAGTATTGCATGGCAGAGGAATGAAAACAAGTTGCAATGCAAATCTTGCATGCTTGGAACATCGAGAATTAATCATTGACTCTCTATGTCTGAGAGCCCAGTTCAGAAAGCCTTTAATCAGATGGGAAATTCCATTTCATTATTATAAATATTTAATAGAAGCTAATAGGAAATCTTTATAAGTTAACATAAATTAACATAGATTATGTTAACTTTGTATATTTTTCCATAAAATATTTAATGTTTTACATGAGTTGAATAACAATGCTAAATATTACACCAATTAGTAGTAATTTGCCAAACTAGCTATGTAGATAATGATTGAGAACAGTTGATACAAAAATTGTCTGGCATTAATTTGCTTTAATAGTTATCTTACACATACTGATTTCATATATAAATATGTTTTATCAAAAGTATTCAATATTACATAGTTTGATTTACTTTGATTGATAAATGTATTATTGTGAGAAAAACTTGAAATCAATTTTAACTTCTATTAAGTTAGATAATTTTAATTTAAACAGAGTAATATTTAAGTAAAATACATTTTTATTTAGAACATATTTGTAAAATAAACAAATTTTGTTTTAATGTTTTGTAATTGAAAAATGCTAATACATTAATCAAATCTTTTTAGAAAAACAAATAAAATAAAATTTTAGAAATTATTGAGATTGTTAATTCTAAATTAAATAAGTAAATTTATTTTTGTATGAATTCTATTATCTTATCTTTTATATTATTTATCCATTGATATTAATTTCTTTTGTTATACTTTAGCTGTATAATTATTGTAATTGAATAATATATATAACTTAATCAGAAATTAAAATTAATTCTAAATGTAAATAAAAACTTTTATAAGTATGACATGTATAAAATACAAATTTATAATCTACGCTACACCTATGCATGATGGGCACTATTAATAGTAAGCAGAATTTTATTTCTTTAATTAAATTTTTACTGCAGGAGATTAATTAATTATTAAATATTGCAAAAAGTTATCAAGGCTAAGAAAAACTTTTTATTCAAATAAATAAAATGTGATAGTAGGTATTCATTTCAATATTTAAAAAATATTTTGAGTAGAAGATTTATTCTTGGTTGTTTAAAAAGGTTTTGTATCTAGTTTAATAATATAATTTTTAAATAATGATCATCAGACCATGGAAATTACATATACATTAATAAAACTATCTGTAAGATTTGACAAGCAGATAATTTATGTAAATTTATTAAATATATTACGTTTGAGGAAGTGTTAGGTAGATTTGGTTATAAACATGCAATAAACCATAACCCTATTGTGGAGTGTTGAGTTTTGAGCACAATGAAATAATCAACACTAAAAACAAAGAAAACATTTAATTATACAAAATATACAGCACATTAATAATAAACATACTAAAATTATTATTATTCATAAGAGAAACATCACATATAAACATTCACAAAATAAATACATCATGGTGGGTACTGCCACACTATTTTTAAATAACCAAATATGTCTAAAAGTCAGATTATTCTTAGGCTAAAACTAAGCTAATTATTAATTAACTACAAAATTTGGCCTAGAAGTAGGCAATTAAGCTGCAATATCTTTAGACTAACTTTTGTAATTAATTAATAATTAGTTTCATTCTAGCCCAAAAATGATCCAGCATTTAGACATGTTTGAAAACTATTTATAGAATACATTTGAAAAGAAAACTATAGATATAAGAAAAGATTTCTTTAAAAATATATATGTATAAAAAGCATACTATATATTTAATAAAATTTAAACATTTTTTATTATTATATTCACATTAGGCCTACCTTCTACTGATATTCATTTTCATTAAATATTTTCAGCAAAGAATTGTATTGTAAAGATAGAAAATAAATAACTGTTTCTAAAATTTTTTACTATGGAATCTTGTTTACATGTATAAACTTCACAAAAAAATTGTTTCTGAATTTTTAATTTAAAAAACAATTTTTTTAAATTAAAATTATTAGAAAAAATATCTGATCTTTATAATAAACTAAAACTATAAATTAAGCAAGTTATACAGTAATATAAATTTTGCCATTCTGATATATGCTTTGATGTTTCAAAAACATATTTGCTTTTGCATGAAATACTGGTATAAAATATATATACATAAAATATTCTGAGATTTTATTCAGTAACACTTAAAAATACTATTAGAATTATTAAATGGTACAAAAGTTGAGAAAGTTTTTTGTTTCTGTATTAATCATTTCTGAATATTTAAAAAGTAATGTTTTTAAACATGTTTTATTTGTGATAAGTTCCATCACAATGAAAATGTGTGCATTCACAACAGATCTTTTCTTATAGGTAACTATTTCAGTTGGAAATTTTTATTCTCTTAGTTGACAAACTTCCATTGGAACTACCATTATATGATGTAAATTTGTGATATGCCAATTAGTATTTTTATTTTAAGCATTGTTAATTTTTTATATTTTAAAACTCAATTACATGTTTAAAATTTAGATATGTATGTTGTTGAAAATATAGTTTCTAATTAAAGAATTTTTAATTTTAATTATGAAGACAAGATTCTTTTCACAATTAATCTAATAAATTTTAAGTAATAGGTTATTTTATTAGAAAAAATTAATGATAGATAAAGTTACTAAACATGTTAGGGGTATTTATGCTCTATAGCTTTTCTTGCTATTCCAGCATTTATGACTTTCTTACAAGTCACAAAAATATCACTTTTCTTGACCTCATTTTCATTATTTCAGGTTCTGTAGAAAAAGCCAACAGCTTAACAAAGTTTTCTTAGAGTAATGTTAATTGATTGTTGGACCAGTCATTTATGATTTAAAAAATGATGGAAAGATGGTATCAACCAATAAAGTGGTCAAATAAAGTCTAAATAAGGATTGTAAACTGTTTCTTTTGGAATGTATGTTCACAATTTTTGTAGAATACCACTTTTCTAAATATGAAAAACTTCCCATTATGAATGATTCCTATTCAGTGTAAAGAACTTTCAAATTGGTTAATGATACCTTAGATAGCCAAGATGGCGGCTCGTCTCTAATTCCAGCAAGGAAACAGTGGGACGCACATTCTAACCTAACCTAACCTATTCTAATGATTTGGTAATTATGTTAAATTAACATAATTACCAAATTATTAGAATAGGTTAGGTTAGGTTAGGTTAGAATGTGCGTCCCCACTGTTTCCTTTCTGGAATTAGACAAACTGCCATCTTGGCTACCTAAGGTAACATTAACCTTCAAATTTAATATAAAACAACCATTTTCATGATAATTTGAGTTTAGAATCTTGAATTGAATCTTCAAAATAATTACTTTAAAAGTAAATGTTTTTCATCTGAAAAACATATAGTTATTATATACTAGCAGATAGGCCCAGCATTGCTCGGGCAAAAGTAACGATAGCGAAGATTAAGATTATTAAGTTATAGCCACAGAAGAAAAAGAGTAATTTCATCAACAAACTAAATATTTCTAAAGAAAGGCTGAATTTGAAAATCGAATATTCTAATATTGTTCGATTTTCCTGACGTGTTCTGATTATATCGTTCGATTTTCATTGAATGTTCTAAAGAAGAAATGTCGAGAAAAACCGAACTAATCTGTTTAAATTTGAAAATTGAATATGTTCTAACATATTACTCTTTTTCTTTTTTTTCCTCCAGCACCCGTAAATCTTGCACGTCGCTTTCTTTTGTTCTCCATTGTTACTTAACATTTCCATTGTTGATGGAAGTGTTAAGACTTAATCTTGTCCCTCTTCCCCATGGAGAAGAATTTCAAAAAATCCCTTCTTAGTGTGCGTTCTCGTGACATACCCTAACTGTGTACCAAATTTCAACTTTCAACTCCTAACCATTTGGGCTCTGCACTGATTATCATCATCATCAACTTGTCCCGATTATATATATAGATTCAGGAATCAGTTGCAGATATTCAGAGGTTAATATTTTCACTCCCAAATGTTTATAATAGTTTTGAATAGCTCATTTGAAAGATAATTTGTTTTAGGTAGTGTGTAAAATTTCACATTTTTACTTTCCTAGCTCTGTTATGTATAACAGAGGGAAGGTATGGCAACTAGTCAAAATGACCTCTCAGATTTTTACATTTTTGGACTTGGAACCCTGAAACATTGAGAAATGCAAAAAACATTTGGGGTAGGTTTTTCCTAGTATGTATGGATATTAGTGTGGGGGGCATTTTGTTCACCCTTTTTGAAGGTTAATAACTCCTGTACTTTTTGTGGAACATTTTTGAAATTTTGAAGGGAGACTTTTTTATTAGGGGGATTAATGCATGTAAATTTTAGTGATTTAAAGGTTGAGGGAGTAGGGAGATAAAGGGATTTGTGTATGATCTCTCCAGTAGGGTGGGACTTAATGATGATTTTACTTATTACAGTAGGGCATCGATTATCCGACTTAATTGGGGACTGGGGTTGGTCGGATAACTGAAAAGTCAGATAACCGAAAAGTATGAAAAAATACATTATTAGTATAGTGTATTAGGCCTGGTTTAAATACTAGTCTCCCTTTCATGGTCGAGCCAGTGCTGCCAGCTAAAACATGCAAAAATTTAACAAAAATAATATTAAAGTAGCCAAGACATAACCAAATATTGTAGTGCCACATCACTAGCGGACATTTGAATTTGCCGACTAGAACGTGGTCGGTTAATTGGGGGTCAGATAATCGATGCTCTACTGTATTAGTATTTACAATTTTTTATAAAATTCATTCCTACACTCAAAATTAAGCTTTTTTCCATTTTATAATAGTAAAAAATATGATATTTTATTAAAATAACTTTTTATAACAGATGACACCACCAAATGTTGCTGGGAAATTAAGCAACTCATTGCTGGATATTTCTAAAAGGGGTTGCTGAAATATAAGCAATTGAAGAGTGCAAAAATCATCAAAAAAGCTGTGTTTCTTCTTTTTCCAGAACTGCAGGTGATCCTAGAGAAAAATATTGGGTCTATAAAGCTGAATTTTTAAACTTATGATTGTCTCATTATCAGTGAAATGCTGGTGAAACTTCCAGGTTGATAAGTTATTGGGGTTCCCTTTAGAGCTATTTTACTTTTATTGTTTAATTTTGTTTTATACAGATAAAATTGCATTGAATGAATGATTTTTTTTTTATTCAAAATGTTATCCAGAATAACAAAAGCTTAATTTTATACAAATTAAAACTTTTTGTAGTGATTTTATTACGTGCCATATTGAAAGTATCAGTCATGCTTGGTGACTGCTGCTGATTGAGCTATGCATCATTGTCTTAAGTATTAATGTAATAATACAATCATTAACTAAAAAAACAATTGATATTCAAACAAAAACATCTGAGTTATAAAAAAGATTGTTCTAGATAAACACATGACAATTTAGATGACAAACAAACATACCACTGAGTCTATTACTGGTGTAAAGATGCACACCGGTAACAGGCTCAGTGGTAAGTTCGTTTACTTTACTCCTGTGTAGTATCACTGTTGTTTAATTTAGATGACAGTCAAATTTTTTCTTAGGTGTTTTTCTTTGGTAAAGATAACTGCTTTGAAGCGGTACTCGCAATATTTTTACCTGTATAGCAATGTTGTGGCCAACGTTTTCAATGTGAAAACTTTTACATTGGACTTTCAGCACTGCCTTCCTGTAAGCCTAGAAGTTTGACAATGGCATTTGGAATGTTGAGCATGATTCCACTGATGTTCCAAATGCCATTGTCAAACTCCTAGGCTTACAGGAAGGCGGTGCTGAACGTCTGATGTACACATTTTTGCATTGAAAATGTTGGCTGCAACCTCACTATTATTTTCTGCATTTTCCTTCAAAGCACCAAGCTTATCTTTACCAAAGAAAAACACCTAAGGATGTTTTCCTTTTGACTGTCATTTAAATTGTCATAATTTTTTACTTGGCACAATGTTTTTGCATCTCAGATGTTTTTGCCTGGATAATTACATTCATCTGTAATTTTTCTCTAATAAATTAACCTATCATTTATCATTAATTTTTTTTTTATTTGAGAACTTATTGCTTTCTGCTATTAATTGTAAAACAACTAAATATTATTTTTGTAGACAAAATTTCATATAACAATAAATAATCATTACTAAACATATTGCAAAACTGCTGTGTCATTTGAAATTATTCAAATGACATAGAATTATAATTAAAGTTGTAATAAACAAACTTTGGAATGTTTTATAATAAAACTTAATAAATAGTAACATATAACACAGATTTTATATTAAATTAATATTAAACATTTTAAATACCAAGCTAGTAATTTTTGCAGTCAATTTTGACAATTTTTAAAATGCTTAAGTACATCAGATTATTCTTCAATTTTTTTTAAGTACAGTTCAATTTTTTAATTCTGAAAATTAGAAATTTTTATAAGATTAATTAAAAGTGAAGTTTAGAAAATGTATTCTAATATCTATATTATAAAAACTGCACTTCAACATAAGCCTTTTACTAGTCAGTAATGGTTAAGTTTAAGATTCTTATATAAAGTTATTTTGTCCAAAACAAATAATACTTGATTAAAAAATTAAAATTTCTAACTAGGAACATAAATTATTGTTCTGATAAATATTATGTACTAAAAAAATATTTTAAGCAGGATAGATCAAACACTCCAAAAACCTTAATATATGATAGCGAAGAATTTTAAACATGCCAATAATCAAAACCACAGATCTTAGATGTAGTTCAAAAATGTTTGTCATTTTTTGTTTACATTTGTAACAGTAACATATTCAAGTAAAATTCTTCACTGGCTTTATATTAAGGTTTTTAGAATGTTTGATTCATATGTGATCAGTGATGTGAAGAAAATTTTGAGCAGATAACAAAAATCTAGATAATTTATTTTTAATAACTATAATTTTATATTCATTTTAAGAAGAAACTTCAAATTATAAAGTAGACACATATCAGATTTATACACGTTAAATATACGTGAGTAAGAAGCAGAATATTTTTATGTAGTTATTATAAAAGAAAAAGTTTGTTTTGCATCAGTAACTTTATCCTATTTTAAGTATGTATCACAGGTCATGCACTGCTGTTTTCAGGTGTAGTGTTAATATACTTTAAAAAATAAATAATACTTTATTTTTTAAAGTGACAAAATCCTATCCTTCAAGGAAAGATAACATATTAATTTATTAATGTAAAATAAACAAAAAATTGCTGTTAGATATAAGTGCCGATTATGTTAGAAATAGTAAATATAATTTATGAAGGTTTGTTTGGAATAAAACAAATTTGATAATTTTCTACATTATTTTTTGAGACAATGCACTAAAATGTTTGATGGAATTTATTTTTTGTTTACATTTGTAGCAGTAAAAGTGAGTTAAAATCTATTTAGAAAGAAATTTTAATTGGAAAAATTTACTACATTCTTAAAATGAAAACAATTTTATATATTTGTATTCTTTATAATCTTCATATATAAAATATAAAGAAAAAAATATAAAATGATGATAAATCCGCTGTTTGCTAATAGATGGCGTTAGTAAGCATATTAAGCTACCGTGGAGACGCCATATTTTTTTTTCGATGACTTTGACATTTGTCAACATTAATCCGTGCACATCATCAGCGATTTCATACGACATCATACATTTTTCCTTTGTTAATCATGCCTAGTTTTGTGCCAGAAAAACAGCATATGCGGGAAGCTCTGCTTTTCTGCTTCAATTTGAAGAAATCGGCTGCCGAAGCTCATCGAATGCTTGTGGAGGCCTATGGCGACAGTGCTTTATCGGAAACCACGTGCAGAGATTGGTTTCGTCAGTTCAAAGACGGCAATTTTGACCTGAGCGACAAGAAGCGTGAAAATCGGCCCAGGAAGGTTGAAGACCATCAATTGCAGGCTCTTTTGGATGAGGACGATACCCAATCACAAAAAATGCTTGCCGAGCAACTGGGTGTTACTCAACCAGCTATTTCCATGCGTCTACGTGCCATGGGAAAGATTCAAAAGATCGGAAAATGGGTGCCGCACGAATTGAACGATAGGCAGATGGAGCGACGCCAAAACACATGCGAAATCTTACTCGCCAGACAAAAAAGAAAGTCGTTTCTTCATCGGATTCTAACTGGCGACGAAAAATGGATATATTTTGAGAATCCTAAACGCAAGAAATCGTGGGTTGATCCAGGAAAACCATCAACATCTTCCCCAAGACCAAATCGCTTTGGACGGAAGACGATGCTGTGCGTTTGGTGGGATCAGCAGGGTATCGTCTACTATGAGCTGTTGAAACCTGGTGAAACTGTCAATGCCCACCGCTACTACCAACAACTGATCAAATTGCATCATGCTCTGCGTGAAAAAAGGCCAGATTATCAGCAAAGACACAACAAGCTGATTTTCCTCCACGACAATGCACCATCGCACTCGTCAACATTGGTCCAAAACTACTTGAAGACACTCGACTGGGAGGTGCTACCCCATCCCGCTTATTCACCAGACCTGGCCCCTTCTGACTATCACTTATTTTCGTCGATGGGCCACGCGCTCGCTGAGCGCCACTTCGATTCTTACGAAAATGTCCAGAAATGGCTTGATGAGTGGTTTGCCTCGAAAGAAAAAGAATTTTTTTGGCATGGTATCCACACATTGCCCGAGAGATGGAAAAAATGTGTCGCTAGTCAGGGAAAGTACTTTGAATAAATTTGTTTTTGCTTGCTATGAAAAAAACGTGTTTTTTTCTGACTAAAAAACAGCGGATTTAAGCTTATACACCTGGTAAAGAAAAAAATATAAAATGATGATATTTTTTTCGTGTAAGTATATATAATCATTTCATTATTGCATTGAATACATTAATAATTTTTATTTTACAGGTGTGTAATTTCATCAACTTTTTAAATGTTTGCTTAATAATAATATGCTTCAGCACTACTCTGACTTTTTCCATGGTTTTCTTTTGAGCTTAAAGTTCTTTACTTAGATTTAAAAGTAATATGTTTTTAATTGACAAGATCCTCAGAAGTAATTTTTTTAAAATGGATAATACTTTTTTTTCTGTATTTTATTTCTGTTTTTTTAATAGTATATTCTTTTCTTGTATTTTATAGGCTCATGTTAAACAGATTAAATTTTAATTTTTTTTTTTTTTGTATAAGGTAAGGATAGTAAGTAAATAAATCAAGATATTTTTGAAAAGTTTAATTTTATTAATAATTTATATCAATAAAATGTTTTGTAAGAATTATTAATATAATTAAACATGAAATCGTATCTTTTATTTAAAAAAAAGATAAGAAACAGAAAGCTAATTTATAGCTGGTTAAAATTTTAATGGATCATATGTATTTTCATTAATTTCTGTTCTTCTATCTTAGTTTGTCTTTCTTTGGTTTCACATAGATTTTCATGGATTAGATTCAGTTCCTCCTTTATATTAGTAATTTGGTTGGATAGTTTATCACTAGTTGCTTCTATAAGACTGGAGATTTTGTTCCATAGAACTGTCAAAGAAGTGTCTAACAGATTGTCCATGTCCTGTACTGAAGTAGATAATAAGAATGGCTCAACTGATTGTTCTTGAATGTGTTGGGGTATTAAATCTTCACTGATACTCTTACATTCCTCGGAAATAGCATTTATATTTTTATCTGTTTGTAAATTATAATCAGTGATGAACTTGGAACTTGTTGTGTAGTTGTTGCGTTGACTCACTGGTTTGGTTCTGTTAAGTGGTGGCCTTCCTCGCTTAACTGGAGAACGTTGCATTTTCGTTAATATTAGAAATTTCTTATTAAGGTTAAATATCCAACTGTTAATTTTCTTTAGTAATAAATGATAGGTGTTTTAGTAATAATAATTCTTTAGTAATAAATAATGAAAATTTAAGAGAATTGGTAACAAGCCATGCATTTACCAGTACATCCAGCTAGATAAATAACTTTGCCATCATTAGATGCACAAGTTCATATAGAAAGATTACTTGCAGATAGAGTTTGTGATGGCTCTACATTTATCTTAAGGACACAAATGTATTGTGACAATTTATTAAAATTTCACCTACTTTATTACTTTACTTTAAAAATAAGTATAAGAGTCAAGACTCCTATAATTAAGCATTTCTTGGTAATCATAGGCCTTACTTTTAATATATTAAGATGATAATAAGATATTAATATATAGCTGGATATTCCAAAGGTGGCCATTCTCTCACGTTATTATTTCATGATTTTATAGTACTAATTAGAGAAAACAACTGTCCATCTGAAAATAAATTAGAAAATACAAATTTGTAGAAGAAACTATGCAAAAATCTGAAAATTTTGCATTCAATTTGACTTAATTCTATGACATTCTGTGAATATTTTGGACTACTTTATGAATTAAATAGCAATATAAATATTTCCTGGCAGATAATAACAATGGAATATTAGTTAATTGGCAAAATTTGCTTCTAAAATTTATTTTCTAGAAATAAGAAAAAAAAGAAAAATAAAAAAATATAATTTCAGTTTCAAATATAAATAAATAACGACTAACCCGTTACAAAGCTACACATCCACAAGAGCCGAATTATCGGGCTAGAGTTGGCTATAATAAATAAATAATTAATAAGACAATTTGGCACTAGAGCTCGGCGTTAGGCGCCATCTCTTACTAAACTTAATAATTATAATTAAATTAAATAAATAATTTTAATAATTTGGAACTGGAGGAAAAGAAATCGGCCCGAAGCGGGACTCGAACCCGCAACTTCTGCTATCCGTGCAGACACGTTACCAGTTACGCTACCCAGACCTTTGGTTTGATCGCCTCCTCCAGTATATATAAGCTAACACGACGACCATCGACGGTCATTACAATGCCGGCTGGGGAGTGCCTTGGGAGGACACGGGGGGAGTGCTTGGGAGGACACATCAAGTGCCTTGGGAGGACGTGGGCACTTGATGTGTCCCCAGCCGGCATTGTAATGACCATCGATGGTCGTCGTGTTAGCTTATATATACTGGAGGAGGCGATCGGACCGAAGGTCCGGGTAGCGTAACTGGTAACGTGTCTGCATGGATAGCAGAAGTTGCGGGTTCGAGTCCCGCTTCGGGCCGATTTCTTTTCCTCCAGTTCCAAATTATTAAAATTATTTATTTAATTTAATTATAATTATTAAGTTTAGTAAGAGATGGCGCCTAACGCCGAGCTCTAGTGCCAAATTGTCTTATTAATTATTTATTTATTATAGCCAACTCTAGCCCGATAATTTGGCTCTTGTGGATGTGTAATTTCAGTTTCCTTAAATTTATTTTAAATTTTTATCAGTTTTAAAAGATATTTCCCCACCATGCATGTAACACATTATTACTTTCCTGGCTGTTATGTATACATAACAAGGGAAAGTAATGGAATTTTTGTGAGATTTGACTCTCAAAGTCTTTTGCAAATCTCCACGTTTTAAGACTCCTGAACCCCAAAAAAGTAAAAAAAAAAAGACAAAAAAATTCTGTATGTACTGTACAGTACATGTGTGTTGGCATCTATTTGGCTTAATATCTTAAAACAGGATGAAGATAAAGAAACAAAATTTGGCACAGTAGCTTGTATATAAGGGGCATTGGAGCTATTAAATTTCGGTTGTGAAAGGTCAAGGGGATGGAGAGATAGAGGATGGTCATGTGACATATCTCATGAGGGGTCAGACTTAAAGATGATTTTACTTGTTAGCATTTACAGTGTTTTATAAAACTCATCTCTACCCTCAAAATTAAGTCTTTTGCTATGTTATCATTAAAAACATAAAGTTTTTATAACAAAATCTAATAACAGATGGTACCACATACAATTTTAATTTGTATTATTAATCAAAATAAATAATGTTATTTTTAAAAATAAAATCTCATTAAGGACTGGGAAAGTTACACAACTCACTGCTAGATTTTTTTCTTTACTTTAGAAAAATTTAAACTTGTGTAAAAATGATTGAAAATACATTTTGTAATTTAAAACATTGAAACCCTTATGATTACTAACAAAGTGGTCATAATGAACAAATTTCTGTTAATTATTTCAAAATCAATTATATTCTCAATTCTATAGTCTGAAGTTACCTAGATCTTACAGTATCTTAATGGTGCTGCAAAGGTGGTGCTACAGTATGGGGAAAATACCCGAACCTTCTCTGGAAACTTGTGGATAGACCAAAAAAAATGTATTTTAGGCTTTCCTCACATTTTCAGTTTTTACAATGGAATAGTATACATAAATTATTCTTTTGTTTGAAATACTTTCAGTATTGCTTAAACAGTTATTTTAGTGATTTATTTTTTTAATAAATTAATCTAAAAGTATTTAATCTATTTTATTATTTTTTGAAATTTATACAAAAGTTTGACATTTCAAAAAATTTGATCATTTTATTTTGTACAACTTTATAATTTTTCCTTTGCTATTTTCTGAAGTTTATTATTAACTATTGATGAATGAACTTTAATTTCTAATGTGCAATTCTTTATTGTGACATTGTCACAATGCTGGGCTGAAATTTTTAATTATATTTTTGGGCCTCAATTTGAAAAATTATAAACTATTGTCATCCATCCAATTGTCTATCCTTCCTAATCTTTTGAACAGAGTTAGATAGATGCAAGTTGAGACTGGATATGGAAAGCTTAAGGTTAGATGTCCCTGATTAACTGTATATGACCTTCCAGTGCAAACTGGAAATCACATTATTTCAATTTAAAAAATTTTTTTTGAAAGGAGTTAGTTTGATGACCAGCATGATTGCTAACAAGAAAAGTATACCTTACAGTGGCAAAACACTACTACAGAGGTTACTCTGCATAGTGCGAAAATCTCTGCTTGGCGATATTTATATTAAAGTGGTGATAAAAATATAATACTGGTGATAGCAAGTGGCGATAAAAACCCTAGTCTGCTTGTTTTGACATTCAGCATGACTACAACTCTAAAAACGAACCTGTTACCAGTGTTCTTTGTAAAAATCGTCTCACAATTGTCTCACTAACATTTTCAAACTTATAGAAATTCTTCTTCAGGTGAAACTGGAAGATTTGAAAAAATAGAACAGAAGATTTTAAAACGAACCACTTCGTCCAATTTCGTTGTGGCGGACATGCGCTGTAGTGTCTGGATGTTGGTTATTGTCTATGCGCGTCTAAAAGGACTTGCCAGGCCGATGAAATGTTGATCTCTTTTTTTTTTGGTTGATGCAGATGTTATTAAAGCTCATTTTATATATAGCGATAGCTTCTAACCACTTTATATGTTCCGGGTGGGGCGTCATTACAATGATTTTAGCTTTATTGAGTTCTGCCTCGATATCCTGATCCGACACGTATATACTTAACGCCGTGCTGAGTTTTTCGTGTTGTAGGTCTTCCCTGCTTGGTGTTCTTTTAATCTGGTCTTTAACGAGCACTTAGTAGAACCAATGTAAATGAGTTCTCTTTGCCATCTATTATCCATTAGAGGGATAGAATACACTCCATACATTCTGTTGAGATCTGGAGGGTCTTTGCAATTTTTTAGGATGTCGGCTACTGTGGGACCTCTTCAATATGCTATCTGCATCTGCTGTCTCTTGGCTATTTCCCCATATACTCTTCTAATGTATGGGTTGTATGTGACAGGAAGTCTTGTTAATTTGTTTTTGTTAGTGCTATCCTTTGCCTTTACTGTGGATGTGCTTCCTTGGCGATGTTGTTTGATTATACGTTGTATTAGGAAAGGGTATCCATGGTCTGTTGTGACTTTTTTTAAGATAAGTTATTTCATTGTCCAGAGCTTGCTTTGTGGAGGAGTGGGATATTGCTTTTCTTACCAAGGTTTTTAAAGCGGCTGCTTTATATGAGAATGGGTTGCAGGATCTTCTATGTATGTTGGTGTTGCCGTTGGTTTTCAGTAGACTGACGTTTGGACGGTAGATGCTTCTATCTTGATGGTGGTGTCGAGAAAGTGGGCTTCCATGCTGCTTGTTTGCTCTATACCTATGACTAAGCCGTAGGGGTTGTCGTTGACAGTTAGTACAAAGACCACTATATCAGGCTTCGTCTTCCATAAAAATCATGAAATTGAATCACAAATCACACCTTCAGGAAAAACAGCAGAAAGTTTAGCTCCTGTGCACCACACACCTAGAGATTTCGTGACATTATGTGGCAAGTTTGGGCAGAAAAGTAAGAAGTGACATTGAGAACTGAAGACAGTTTTGTGCAATGATGCCTAGCATTTGCAGATTGGGGATTTTTTATCAACTGACTGACAGAAAATTTAGGAAATTTTTTGGAGTGACTTTTTTCAGTGGGCTAAAACAAAAATTTTGACATGACAGAATCTGTGAAATAATGTTTAGACATTGTACTCAAATATGTTCTTCAGAATTATTTATTTAAAAATTATTCAAAAATGATTTCTATTTCTAAAAAGCATAGAGCCAGATGTTTGGGTCTTTGATTTGAACAAAATTTGATGAGTATGTTGCCTTAAATACAAACAGCTCCTTGTCCAAATAATTAAATGCACTTCTCGAGCATTTCACAAAAATGTACCTCCTGAAAATTTAGTAGTTTATCTTGAAAGTCTTGAAAATTTCATGTCTCTGAGTGGCAATTGCTGAATAGGTTTAGCAAAAGCATACATACAGTCCAACATCCGAAATATATTAGTGTCTTCAGCAGTAATAACTGACAGATTGAAGCCCCCTGCAATCCTGCAGGAAGTAATCTGGTGTTACAGGGTGCAAAAAGGGCATCTATCTGATGAAGAGATATTGTCATCAGAATCCAATGAATTATATGACAAACTGGTAGATATTTACATTCCAAATCCCAAAACAGGATAACAACAATCTACTACTCAAACAACATAATCAAAACCATTTCAAAACTAAAAGTAAGCAACAATGCTAAAACAGTTGTCTAGAGAATCCATCATAACTGCCTTTCTACAAATGCTTGGAAAAAAGCAAACAATTAATTTCCACAGATAACTGTTCCATAGGCCAAACCACGGAATCTCTAGAGCATGCCTTTCTCCAATGCACTCATACAAAAAAGATATGAGAATTCTTTGGAAAAATTCAGGAATATCGAAAAACCAACAAACATAAACTAACTCCAATGGCTTCATAACGTTCAAAATAAAAAAGTAAATTATGCTATCCTAATAACAGCATTCAAAGCTATTTGGAAAACCAGAAACACTGCATATTTCCACAATATTTTAATGAAACAACAACTGAAAATTTAAGTGTCATTTACAGCTACTACTAGAAAGCATAAACAAAGGTATCCCAAATCAAAGAAGTAAAATTGCTGAAAAATTGAAAATAAGTCTGTAAAAAATGTGTAAATATTTCAAAAGAAAAAATGGAAAAAGCATTAGCCAAGAGGATAAGATGCTAAGCATTGGCACTAGACAATATAGGTTCAAACCTTTGTAACTTTAGTTTTAGTTTTTTTTTTAACATTATTATTTTACCATATCATTAGCTTTATTATTACTATTATTATTCTTCATGTTTAAAGCTTATAAAACAAGAAATTACTAATTATGTCATTTCCTGTTTAGTGAAAAGAAGCTTCTATAGATTTAACTCTTTTACATTGTTAAATAAAACTTTTATTTCTATACATTTATTTTTAAATGTTTTGCACACTATGTTTTCACAAGCAAATAAGCTTCAGATGTTAGAAAGTCCATGTGCAGACAAGTGATACAAAAATAGAGTAGTATAGTCAAAATGTTTTATTTTTTTAATTGTTAATATTATGGACAACTTCCACATGTGCTCATGTTTGCTACATTTCAAATATCATAATACCACCATATCTTAAAATAAATATGAAGAAATAAAAATTTTATTGTTTTTGCTAAACAAGGAATGACGTCAAAATTTCTAATTTTTTGTTTTATAAGCTTTAAACGTGAGGAATATTAGTAATAATAATGCTAATGATGTGGTAAATTAAAATAACAATGTTACACATACAAAAATGTAATACTAAACTAAAGTTTTGAACCTACATCATTTAGCTCCAGTGCCTTGCATCCTATCCACTCAATCATCACCATTCAGAAATGTGAAACTTTCAAATATTTATAAGCTAAACACTAAATTTTCAGACGCCCATTTTTTGGACAAGGAACTGTTTGTGTTTAAGGCAATGTGCTCATTAGATTTCATTTGAATTGAAGACCCAAATGTCTGATTCTCTCCTTGTAAGTGACAGCTTAATATCTTACTTTTGATTTCCAGACGTCAAACTGATAAGGCTAGTAGAACCTGCATTAATTAAGTAAAACTGGTGGCAATAAATAATTTGAGGTGGCAAAAAAAATTTAAAACTGTTGAAGTTGGCAATATTTTTAAGTTTTCCAGAGCGACCCCCTGCCTGATAATGGGGGCGGAGAGCATATATTTTAAATCAAATAAATTAAAAAAACATGCTCCTTCATTATAGGGTAGCTGTATTCTTAAGAGTTTTAACTCTATATAATACTTTATCATCAAGTGTACATAAAATTGATTAATAAATTGTACATTGTTAAATCATTAGATATTTGTTTGGCTGTTTGAAATACTATACCTGATAATAAAGGATTATAGAGTTAAAAACTTATAAAAAAAATACTCAATTTTAGTAGTGTCTTGCCTCTATACATCATATTTTTCCTGTTAACAATAGAGCATGCTGGTTATCTAGCTAATTTCATTTTGGAGAAAATTTTTGAATTGAAATAACAATAACTTCTGTGAGTTATGGTCCAAACTGGAAGTTCATATATAGTTAATTGGGGCCTCCTGCCTCTAAACTTTCCATATCTGGTCTCAACTTTCATCTTTCTAACTGTTCTCAAGATTAAGGAAGGACAGATTGACAGACATATGTGAACCGCTGGGGAGGTATGAGGAAGTAGTCTCTCCCTTTTCGGCAACAGGTCTGTTGCCGAAAAGGGAGATGACGTGTCAAGATGGCGTGTTTATGTTAATAGTTCCGAGGGGATGGGATTGTTTTGTCCAATCGAGTGGAAGGAGAGAGAGGGGTTCATCGATTCGGCGCAGATGATATCTGAGTAAAGGACAACACCATTTAACAATGAAATAACAATTTATTGGTTAACTAAATGGACTTTTCAAAAATCTAACATCGAGGGAATTGAATATTTCATCCCTAAATTAATACTAATTTACCAATGCGTGACGGGGGCTGAGAGAGAGTTTACATGAGATGGTTCCATACCTCTTTGATGGTCTGTATATAATCCTTATAAAATCCATGGGCACAAGGGTAAAATTTAAATCCACTGTGACTTGTTCGTGGGTGATGATTGACTCCCTTGAGGGGGGAAGGAAGCATCTTTTATAGCTTTGTGATGGGAAAATTGGTCATGTGATCGATTGTTATAGACCAGTGGTTCCCAACCGGTGTTCCGTAAGCATCTCTCAAGTGTTCCGCAGATTTAGTCGCAAATCGGAAAGTGTACAATCGTATTTGAGCCGCCGAATATCAAAAAATTAAAATCATAAAATTTTCATAAACTTAAATATATATGTACGACTCATACTTATGGAGTGTACTACTGTTTCGAATAAGATAAAGGCAATGATAAAAACTGAATGAAATATGTAAAAAACCTCAGGCACAAGTTTCCCATTAAAGTTATTTAGGTATATTTTTTCCTGTCTTAGAATTGGCGTTAATAATATGAGTAGAGATTTTGAGTTATAACTGCTCAATTCTAATAAAATAACTGATGACAAGCTTATGTATTTCATATTAACTTAAGTAAGTGTTCCGCTAAAGAAAATTGCTCACAAAGGTGTTCCGCATCCTAGAAAAGGTTGGGAACCACTGTTATAGACGATAAAGGTTATAGGTGTTTCCAGGACCCAAAACAGATGACAAAATTTGGATGTTAACTATAAATTATCATGCAAATCAAGATGCCTGCTGCATGGGAATGATAGAATGTTGCTAGTTATTTGAAGAGGGTTTCAAGTTGTCCCCGCTAAAGAATTTTTTTCTATTAATCTGTTATAAAAGGGAAAGGAAATTAATTAAAGTTTCTTTAGGAAACTTTGGATTTCACACATACATCAATGGGAATTTATAGGTCTGCAATTTGAAAATTGCAGCCCAAAAACTCAATAGCCTACAAAAGCTTTTTTTAATACTCTTTTTATAATCAATATATTTAATAAATAGAAATTTAAAATTTATGGTACATATTTCCCAACACTTAAATTCAAATTTTCTTCTAAATTTGAAAAGTAGTGAAAATATGATCTGCATTACAGTTTGTATTTGGCTTGTATTCATCTTGCTGATTGCTTTTCATCACACCAAAGTATAATGATTTAGCTTTTCAGACATTAAAATTTTTATGGCTAAAATACTGAAAAAGATATAAATAAAACATAATTAGCCATAATTTCCACTTTTATAAATTTCATATTGTACCACTATACTTGAACAAATTACTTTTACTATTCTCTTATAAATAAAATAATTACATATTAAAATATAAATATCATACACTTGTTTCTCAAGTTTTTGCAACATATCTGTAACAAGAAAATCATATCTGTAATGTTGATATTATTTAGACATGAATTCTCATAACTTTGCAGCAGTAATGTTTTAACATTGAAATATCACATAATTATAATTAATTATTTTTAATTCAGTTATAAATTTCATAAAAATATATTTTATATTTTATGTAATTTATTATTTAAATTTTTGGATAGTACCATTTTAAAAATATTAAATTCTGAAGTAATTCTACTTATTTGAATATTTACAATTCTATAATCATTTTGTTTTTATTTTGAATTCCTCATTCCACACTACTCAATGTATTTATAAGCTGAAGGTGGCCAGAATAATGGCCTAAAATGTTGATTAAATTTTTCCTTCTAATTTTTACTTATAAATTTTGTTTAATAATTTCACTATAATTTGAATATTGATTACAAAAAATATTTTACATTATTTATTACAGAAAGATTTTAACAAATTCATTTATTGTTTAATGTTAAGTTTATTATATTAATCAAGATTAGATATTGTCTATTAAGATTAGAATACTATTTATAACATAAATCTTGATGAATGAAAATTGATATATATTTATTTTCTTTTGCAGAAACTTTTTAGTGGAAAGAAGATTAATAATGTGGAAATATTCATCATCTTCTGTTTTGTCCCTAGAAAATTTCAATTTTGAATAACTTTCAGATATCCTTTTACAATCATTAATCAATATCTATAAATTATAGTATGGCTGATGTTAAATTTCAACAACAAGAACCTGAAATGAAAGGATGGCTATATAAATGGACTAATTATTTAAAAGGTTATCAAAAGCGATGGTTTGTGCTTTCAAATGGATTGCTGTCTTATTATAGGTAAGTATTTATTGCAGAATAGGCAGGGTTAGGCAATAACTAGTGTCTTCTTGACAGTTTACTTAATTCAAGAGATATTCAGTATCCTATTTCTTTGAGGTTGTATATTGGCAAGCTGTATGCATTTAATAAAAAGTAATTTGATCTTGACTGACATATGAAGATGGTCTCCTTTATTTTTAAAATGAATATGTGTGTATTTAATTTTTGATAATACTACTAAGGGAAATACAACAATCTGGGATACAAGAGCATTTTCAAAATTATTAGTGTCTTAGTTAACAAAAATACAGAACTTTAGAACATATTGAAGTATGCTGTAATAATTTTCTGTTGCATGGTTTTGTCCAGAGATAAACACTATTCCAATGTTACATTATTTTGTAATAACTAGAATTCAGTGATTTTTGAATGCTCCTAATTTGTCATACAAGGAGAGAGCCATACATTTGGGTCTCCGATTCAAATAAAATTTGGTGAGCATGTAGCCCTACACACAAACAGCTCTTTGTCCAAATAATAGGACCCATATTAATTTTTAGATATGGTAGTATTGTGTATTTGAAGTGTAACAGACATGAGCACATGAGGAAGTTGTAAGATTAACAACTTCAAAAAAACCCTGTGACAATACTACCCTATTTTCATATCAGAATTGTCTTTTTTGTACATCCTCAGTAACATCTGAAGCTTATTTGCTTATGATAACATAGTTTTTCTCATGGCTACATACTATCTGAAAATAAATAGGAAGAAATAAAGATTTTATTTAACAACATAAGAGAGTTAAATCTATAGAGACTTTGTTTTCACTAAACGTGAAATGACGTCACATTTTTTTAATTCTTATTTTATGAGTTTTAAACATGAGGAATAACTTAATTAGCATTATTATTACTATTATTATGTAGTAAAATACAAGGGTAATCCTAAAAGTAAGGTCTCCTATTTTTTTAAACATACAAAGAAATGTTTATTTTCAATAATGTTCATATCATTTTAAAGCTTGAACATTTATCTATTTTTCTACATAATCACCATTTCGGTCGATGCTTTTTTGTATGCCCATGTCACACCAGCTCGCCGCCATATTGCTGGACCAATCTTGTGCTGGACCAATCTATGATTGGTGCATCAGGAAACCCCAAGAACCAAAATGCAGAGATCATCCAGAGTGATTTGCCAATCTTCACGCATGGTTTACTCAACCTTTGTCAATTTCTGATGAGACAATCACAGTCTCCTGCATCTTTCTTTGTTGTAAATTTCAGTGCAATCAGCTGTGAACTCCCTACACCATTTGATGTTTTTGACATTATGCATGACTCTCCATATACTTCCGTCAATTGGCGATGAACTTCAATTGGTTTAACACAAAATGGTGGTGAGCTGGTATGGGCATATAAAAATTGCCACAGTGCATACAAAAATGCATTGACTGAAATGGCGATTATGTAGAAAAATAGATGAATGTTCAAGCTTTAAAATGATATGAACATTATTGAAAATAAACGTTTCTTTGTATTTTAAAAAAAATAGGAGACCTTACTTTTGGGATTACCTGTTAATAAAATAATTTTGTTACACACACAAAAAATTAAAATCTTGTAGGCTTGAACCTATATCCTGTAGCACCAGTGCCTAGCAACTTATCCACTTGGCTATTGCCATTATAAGAAGAAAAACTTTGAAACACTTAAAAGCTAAATATTCAATTTTCAGAGGCCTATTTTTTGGAAATGTTTGAGAAGTGGGTCCTATTATTTGAACAAGGAGCTGTTTGTGTTTAGGACTATATGCTCACCAAGTTTTGTTTGAATTGGAGATCCAAATGTCTGGCCCTCTCCTTGTTAGTAGCTGCTATACACACACACATTATTTTGTTTAAGGAAAATTATAGTGACCTTTATTTCATCTTGATGTGTTCACTCAAGATCAAATATTTTTATTTAAATAAATCTCTCTTACAACCTTCAAAACATGGTATCTTGATAAATCATTTATTTTGAGATATTTAAGGTGGCAATAGTTATTGCCTCACTGTATAATAATGAAAGTTTTTTAAACAGATATATAAATATGTATATATATATATATCTGCATGATATAAAATAATGGAAATTATATAGTTATAGTTATATAATAATCAAAAAGAAATGGCTTAAAAGATTTTAAGCTGTTTTAATATAATTTCTATATGATTACTATTTAAAAGATATGTCAAATCCATGTAATGTCTGTTACTAATATAATACATTATGTATATCTTTTATTATAATATACATTTACACTACAAAACTTGAACTTGTTTACAAATAACCATATTTAAAGTTTAAATGCGATTAAAATCTCTCTTGTTTATACAATAATCCAAAAGTAATTAAAGTTTGTTATTTCCATCTGAATAATCATTTATTTAGAATCAAAATTATAATGTTTAATTGCTAAGATAAATCAGAATGTTTTATCTTAGTTTTGTTGAGGATCAAAATATATGAATGATAAATTAAATAAGAAAAACTAACTGCTCCTTTACCTAGTCAAGCTCTTTAGTTTAGAAGAAATGTTTATGGCCTGTCTTAGGCTAGCTTCAATTTAAATTTGTGTTGGGCCAACATTAGTTTAAAGCCAGACAGTCTGGAAGCATTTCTTTTGAAATAAAGAATTTGGCTACCTAATGCAGTTGTCACATCTTTATTTATTGTTTGCCATAAAAAATGGTTTTATGATTTATACAATATGAAGACCAAAACATATTGATTAAAGTAAGTAAATGTCAAATTATAATCAAGAGAGTGTTTGTAGTTTGAGTTTATTGTTATTTTAAAAACCATAAGTGCAAATGTAATTAAGAATTGAACTGATACATGAGTAACTGATATGAACTGATATTGAACAAAGGAATGATTTCAAAATCATTCTTTTGTTTGATACATTAGTTCATATTTTAAAAATATCTTATTCAAATGTTGTTTCATAAGCTGTTCCAAAAATATAGTAAATTCAAAACATCAAACTGAAGATGATTCTAGCAGAGCCAAAAACTTTAATTATAAATTATTAAATTATATTTGTATTTAATTCATAACTATATCACTCTTATTTCTGTATATTACTAATAAAACATTCTAAATACAGTAGCCCCTCATTACATTACACTTGTCGGAAGACAAAGAAAAAGCATGATTATCCAGCGGCATGATATAATCAAGTACTAAAAATTATGGACTTTTACTAAACAGATTATACATGGAATCTCTATCTGCTCTTCTTTCATCAGCAAGTGTTTCTGATATAAAATAAGTTTAGTTTCTCAATACTGAATTTTATTTTTGATTATATTGTATTAAATCATATTTACATAAACATCAATAACATGAATGCCTATTTAGCATTATTATTTCTTTAACAATGCATTTAAAGACAAATACTGTTGATATAAAAACAAAATATCAGTTGTGATTTTATTAATATTATACAACACTATATTTCATAATAAATTGTTTATTAAAAATTTGTGTAATTTATATTTTTCAATAAAAATTATAAATTTGGTACAAATAATAACATCTTAAGCCCGATGAGTTTATACTATATCACCAATGATTGCCTAAATATCAGGCTACAATATGGCTAGTTAAATGATTAGCACAAAGTAATTTGTCACTAGAGGTAGACGTTAGGCATCATCTCTTAAATAAATTAATAATTATAATTAAATAAGTGCCGTATTTAACCAAGTAAGGTTATATCTAAATTAATATACTTCTGGAAGCGAAGACTCGCTTGGGGTCCAGGTGGCATAACTAGCAAGTGCACTGCATGGCAAGCTAAGGTTGCAGGTTCAAGCCCTGCCTTGGGTCAGTTCTTTTATTCCAGAAGGTTCTAAATTATTTAATAATTTATTTATTTAATTATAATTATTAATTTATTTAAGAGATGGTACCTAACGTCTACCTCTAGTGACAAATTACTTTGTGCTAATCATTTAACTAGCCATATTGTAGCCTGATATTTAGGCAGTCATTAGGCATATATTATAAATTTGGTAATTGAAAATTTAAAAGATAAATATTTAACATATAATAGAACATCAAAACTTAGAAAGTTTTTATTCTGTAATTTTATAAAAAGCAAAATAAAGTTACTACTGTGTAAAAATTTTAGAACTTTCCATTCAGAAATAAAGAAATCTTTTCCTTACACATTACACAGTGAATTCAAAGTTTCACACCTTTATGTGAATTGATGATATTGCATCAGTTCACATAAAGGTGTGAAATTTTGAATTCACAGAAACTTGTAAATGTGGAGACAGTGCTAAAAACCAATAAATAAATAACTTTTAATATCAAAAGGAAACATAAATGATAATTGATTTGTCCACCTGCTTTGCTTATTTAGATCTTGACAAATTATTGTTTCATCTGCAGTGGTAGTTTCAAGGGCAATGGTAAGAATAAAATACTGTATTTCGTTGCAGAAAGAAATTCAATAGCAATTGATGATTTAAAATTTATTGACTCAAGTGTTTTTAAAATTTGAGGGGCCAAAAAAAAGCGTGATATATCCGAATCTGATATAACAAGGGACCGCTGTATTTTATACATTTTTGATTATATTAATTTAATCATATATAAGTATACACATGTATACACACAGTAGATATTAACTGTATTTGTTATTTTATAATGTGCTGTTCAAGATCCTTTCTGGAGGATGCAAAGACATGCTTGATTAATATTATTATTTACTTTTGAATACTATTGAATGTGTGTAATATTCTATTCATTGCTTTCAATATAACATAACATTTACAACTTCAGTGTTTATTTCATTATTACATTGTAAGTTATCATTGTTCATGACTACAATATTGTCACTTCATCATCAATATTTGATATTACAGTGGACCTTCATTATAGCGCTGCTCGCTATACCGCACACTCGGTTATAGCATAAACATTGTTAAATAAATATATTGCTGGATTTTAAGGTTTTTGAACATTTATTTGAACTCTATAATCTTATGATTCCTTTAAAGATTTTTACAATTAACACTTCATATTTCTTTATATATATATATATATTTTGCTTTGATTTATAATATAATAAAAATTACATGTTAATAAGTTTAGATTATATTTTTGATTATTTATTTTTAAGCTATTTTAAATTCAATGTCAAAATGAATTTGGTGTTAGTTTGAAAGAACAAAAATTTTATAGTTAAAATTCCATATTTAATTATAAAGAAGTTACTTCCTTCAAACCTGAATTGAGTGTGACATATTATTAAATTGATTTTGTAACGCGATAAGTTCAAACACATTTATACAGGTCCGTGCGGCGTTAGTGAGTAGTGCATTTTGTTGTTACTGCGTATTGAATAATTGTGTATGTACTGAGTTCCTGCATGTATTTTGAATAGTGTTTAATTATTGTATGCATAATGAGTAAAAGAAAAGCTTACAGTGTGAAAGAAAAGCTTGACATTATTGCTAAAGTAAAGAGCGGAGTTGCGAAAGCAAACATAAGAAGAGAATACGGCATACCTGAAGGAACTGTAAGGGGTTGGATAGCAGAGGAGACAAAACTGAAATCATTTGTTGATAAGCTTGACCAAGATGCTGGGCTTACTCGAAAAAAGACAAGATTTGGAAAAAATCGAAATGTTGATGATTGCCTCTACACATGGTTTATGCAAAAAAGAAGTGAAGGTATTCCTGTATCAGGAACTGCTTTAATGTTGCAGGCTGAAAAATTCCATATAAGCTTAAAAGCAGAAGGAGATTTTAAGGCTTCTGACAGTTGGTTGTGGCGTTGGCAAAAATGACATGGCATCTTCTTCCAAATTTCCATTTCTGGTGAAGCAAAGTCTAGTGATATTGAAGGCACTGCAGAATTTTCCAAACAGTTCACAATTTCCATTAAGAAAGAAGGGTACACTGCTGCACAAGTTTATAACTGTGATGAGACTGCATTATGTTACAGAGTGTTGTCAAGTAAAACCTTAGATCTAAAAAGTAACCCACAAAAGGCAGAAATAAAACTAAGCAAGGAAAGGATAACAGCTTTATTTTGTGTAAATAAAGCTGGTAATGACAAGTTGATGCCACTCATTATAGGTAAAAGTCAAAACTCACAATGTTTCAACTCAGTCAATATAAAATCTCTGCCAGTCTATTATGCTAATGAAGAAGAATACATACACTTCTATGATGCAAAGATACATCAGTGACATTGACTGTGAAAGCATTGACGATGGATACCTCCAAAGATTGCAGGCACATGTGAAACGTTTCACACAAACCAGGTTAGCTAGGGAGTGGGGCTTGCATAGGGCGGTGGTGGCGTCCCCAGATGTGCCAAGGCTGTTCACCTTCGCCAAAACCCACAAGGAGCCACTTTCTCTCAAACCTGGCCTAGATAAGGCCAGATCCCTTACCAGGGCATTAGAATCTGCGATACACAAACTTGTGTGCGACCATATGAATACTTATCCTTGAGCCATCGAGAACCCAATTCAGCTGGCTGAGTCCTTAAGGTCTCTCATCACAACCAACTCCACTTGTGTCACTGTACCCGTCTATAAAAACACAACCGTGCTTCTGCAAGATCAGAGGTATATTACTATCCCGCCCTGACACCTCCGCACATTGCAAACAAATCTTAGAATTAGTGCACATTTTATGTTACTCGTCCTTCTTCCAGTTTAATAACAAAACATACATACAAAAATGGCGTGTCCCCATGGGGAGCCCTCTTTCGGGGATTTATGTGAGCTAGTGATCTGGAAACTTGAACAACAAATCATCCCTTTATTCCTTTCCAACATCCTCCTATACAGGAGGTATGTCGATGCCATCCTTATCATATAGAAAATGGAACCTGACATCAACAAGTTAACTCAATGAATAACAACCCGTATGGGCTAAACATCAAATTGGAACAAAAAAAAACAACACTTCCATGCAGTTCCTTGACTTGGACCTTCAAATAAAGGATAATGGGATCACCCGTAAGGTTTTTTACAAAAAATGCCATGTACCATTGTTTATCCCCACTATCTTGGAAGATCCGTATTCATATAAGATTGCAGTTTTTAGGGCCTTAACTAAGCATGCGTTCACACATAACTCAAACTATGAAGACACTTTGGCCGAGCTCAGTCATATTGAGGAAGTGGCATCACAACACGGGTATGATAGGGCTACACCATAGTGTACAACATAGCGTACAACATAGCTCGCGCCTACACACGGGAAAATACACGTAACAATCCAACTGCCATGGTGGAGTCCGTGGATAATAATAGTGCAAGAAAAATTGTAGGGTACAACCACCATCTCAATGTGATACACAGAGAAATTTCATCCATCACCAAAAATAAGATAGTTTAATAAGAGGCCAAGGTTGATACACAGCTTACTCCGTAATGGAAAGGACAGATTGGACATGAAACACGCACCAGGGGTATATGCGGTCTTGCTTTGAGATGATAGATTTAATAGCAGTTTGGTCTATGTGGGTTCAACCAAACGCTCTTTCCATCAGCGCCTTCGGGAGCACAGGTATGACATTGACAATAAAAAACACACTACCACTCTTGCAACTTTTGCCACAGAACCAGGAATCACAGCAGATCTGCAAAATGCCCGTCTAATAAGACACACTGTACTGACCAGCTCAGAACCTTGGAGACTCTTGAAATGTATAAGATGGGATTGCATAACACGTGCATCAACTCTAAGGATGCAACCAACATCTCACACACCTGGAAATTTTGTTATGAGGGGGTTCACACCCACAAATGACTTCACATCGATTTATTTCAATTTATATTCACCGTTTCACAAACTTGATATTACACATGTGTAATCGTCATCTCAACATAAGCATAATGTTCCATTTTCTATTTTAATTTTATGATTCTAAATTTGAATAACATTTGCTTCGGTTTTTTGTTCCATTCCACTTGTATTTGAAATCTCATATGAACTTTGCCTGAGGAAGACCCCGATGGGGTTGAAAATGTTAGCTTTTGTATAAACATGCATTACTGGATTTTAAAGGTTTTTTGTGTGATCTACAAATGTCTTATACAAATACAAACAATTGACTTTTGCATAATTTTTTATTTATTTCCAGTTTTTTCTTTTTTTGTATTTAATCAATGATTTTTGCCACAATCATGTTTGGTCCTAAACAATTGGCCACCACTGTATTCTTGTTCAGAAGAGTCTGGATGTATCTCAAAAATGGAGGACAGCCAGCACCTCACATAATAAAGTGAAAGATGAATTTCCTGTGTGTGATTTAATGTGTATCTGAGTGAAAACTCAAAATTGAGTGCATGTAAAATGAGAGTTTATTAAAATCTTTGGTGACTCTTTCAATGCCTGTGCAATGTGCAATCTGCCTGTGATGTCATTACTTCATTCTGGGAAACTCTTCCCATTTCTCTGCCCACCACAGAACCACTTTTATTGTACTGTTTATACAAACTTAAGTGATTTCCATTCAAATTTTTTATTCTTACTTTATAGAGTGATAAATTTGATATAAAATTGACCTTTTCAATAAACTGAGATCAATAATATATCACTCAATCCTCTATGGTATAGAATATTCATGTGATCTCACATTTTAAAAATTTAAATAATTTATAATTTGATTTATTCTGAGAGTAGATTTTTAAAATTAAAATTTGATTAAAAGTTGCAGCCTGGCATTGTGATGATGTCACAATAATTTATATAATATTTTAGTTTAATAAAAAGTCTTGGTTTTGTTAGAATAGAATACATTCTAAGAAAATTACAGGTCAGTAGGCTTCTAAGAAAAGTGTAGAGGTTGCAAGAATTATTTTTATGTAAAAAGGAGAGAACATCTTTTTCAAAAATTTGAGAACCACTACTTTAAACTACAATAATGATAGAATGACAGTGCATATTTGTATTTTTAAATAAATTTAAATATTTCCTACTCTAATTTCAAATGTTTTTTCTCAGCATTTAATATTATAATTTATGGAATTATTTAAATTGGTTTTTAATTTTTATTACAGAAATCAAATGGAAATGTCTCATACTTGTAGAGGAACAATTAGTTTAGTCAGTGCTGTTATTCACACAGAAGACTCATGTAACTTTGTCATTTCTAATGGCGGAACACAAACATTCCATCTGAAGGCAACAAGTGAAGTGGAGCGTCAGCGCTGGGTTACTGCATTAGAATTAGCAAAGGCACGGGCTATTCGTATGATGGAATCAGGTAAATCAGAATGAAGCCTAATTAAATATTGATAAATTGAAATGCTTAATAATCAGTTGTAATTAATAAAAATCGTTGCTAAATTTTTCTTTCTTAGAATTTGACAAGAAAGCATAAAAGTGCCTATATTATAAAAATGCATATTATACATACATGCACAAATAATTAACACTTAATTAAACTAAACCGCTGTTGTTTATATTGTAGAAAATTCTTTCATTTATTTCTGATGAAACTGATATGATAATTTCTAAAGAAAAGATTAAAATTAATTTTCTTTTAATAGGATTGGAATTTGATCAATCATTGAAAATAATTGTATTAACTTTTTGTTTATCATTATTTTTCTTTAAACAAAATTTGTAAACAACTAGCTCTCAATTAAGTGTCATTGATAAAGAATGAAAGCAAAGATATTGGATAAGCTACTACTGAGAAATTTCTGAATTTTCTCTGTAATTGAAGTGGAGCATTAGTGAAGTTTCTTCTATGATGCTTACAGAATTGTATTTATTCTCAAAATCCATCAAAATGGATTTTGATTAAACTTTGCCATTTTCCATTAATTGAGATGAGGAATCCAAAAATGCAATAGCGCACGAATTGTGCGACTTTTTGTTGTGTGATTTTATGGTTGCTAGCATGTCTTGAATGGGTTTATAGAATCGAGTTTGTTCTCAAAATTTAATGGATTGATTTTGATAAAACTTTGCCATTTTCCATTAATTGAGATGAGGAATCCAGAAATGTAATGTGGGTCCGTTTAAATGTAAAAAATCTTGCAACAAATCACTTAACTTTCTAGTTAGCGCCACCAGAATTTTAAATGTTATCTGTTACGATATTTTATTAAAAAAACTGTGTACATTTTTAATTATTATAAAATGGCAAAAAGTTTAATTCTGAAAATAGGGGTTGGTTTTATAAAAAATTGTAACTACTAATAATGAGTTTAATTGTAAGTTAGCCGACTTTTAGGGGAGGATCGTTTAATCCTGCATCAGGTTGATTAAGGGAATATTAGCATGTGTGTGTGGCGGAGGAGACAAATGATGACAAATATGTTACATAACCCATTTATTTTAACAGGAAATAACTTACACTATGCACAAATAGTTTTGTTAGAAATAAACACTCATCAAACCTGATTACTTATGGTAGTTGATGATGTAATGGATAGTTTTGTTAGAACATTTGAACATTCAGTTGTTTAAGCATTGAGGATGTTTTCTCGATGGTGGGCCCTGGGGCAGCGACAGGTGAGGAGATTCATCGGTTGGCGTCAGTGGCACGGCACAAGGGTGGAAAACTCCGTCTTATGTGTGTTGACACACAGTGTCTTCGTGTTTCAAAACTTCACTAACTGAGTGCCTTGTGATCTTGAAAATCGAAGCTTATATCAATCTCCGTTCTCCCCCTTTTGTCCATTCTGATTGGCTCCATGTCCCTTTTTTCCAGCTCCCTGATTGGTCCCTTGTCTGTCCCTAAGTGAAAGACAAGTCCTGTTTGGATCACAAGAAAGGTCCACTTTGGAGAATCTACCCAACACCATCTGTTAACTCTGGACAGAAGATGCTGACGAAACTTTGAAACCTGCGCTCATATTTTACCTCATTGTTGTCTAGTCTATGATGTTTTAGTAATTTTAATGACCTGATGCGATGTCCCTATTTTATCATTAACCTTTCCCCTTTTCCAAATTTTCTATGTTCTAATTGCTTGTATAAGAGCACCTTGTCAAAGGTCTATCTCTACTGGAGGACATTCATTTTACATTTATTGCGTCATGTTTTACATTAATAGTATTTTTTTTCCGTCTGTTTCATATGACTTACACAACTAATCTGATCTTTGATCGGTTTTAACAATGGAAGTTTTTCTAGTTTTGTTTTAATAAATTTTTATAATAAATGTTTAATTACAACTTGTTTTTGGAATCTCAAATAATTGTCATTAAGTCGACCCTACTCAAGATATGACACATGACTACCCTTTATCTCCCTACCCTGTCAACCTTTAACCCCAAAATTTAATAGCATGAATCTTTCTAATACACACACTTCCCTGCAAAATTTCAGAAATTTTTGACAAAAAGCATGGGAGTTATTAAGCTTCAAAGAGGGTGAACAAAATCATGCTCCTTCATAAGAAAGTAAAAATATGAGTCCTTGACATTGTTTTCAATATACAAAGATATTAAAGTGACATTGTCCTTGCTCTCTGTGATGAGCACACCTAATGGAATTTAGGCCTAGGATCAAAAATAAAAACAGCATTATGTGCAGCTAACAGAAAATAGGTGTGATAAATGAACAAACACAAGAACAAAGCAATTGTTATCAATTGCTTTGTTCTTGGATTGCCTCTCCATGTTGGCATATGCAAGGATCATCTCTCCATACCCAGCCACTGCAAGGATCGTGTCTCCCATGCTTGCAGGTACAAGTATAGTCTCTTCTGTGTTTAATAAGTGCAGGGATTGCTTATTTCCAGCTTCACTTCAATTCTATGGCGATACAACAAAGTTGCATGATATCTTAGTAATTTTGTCGATTATACAAAATAATTATTTTATTCTATCATTCCAATATAAAACTACGAATATTTTCACTCAGTTCTTTATTCTTCTTGTTGTGTTTGTCATGATATTGTATTATGCCTCCATTGTTTACTGAGAGTTCATTTTCTTTGTAATTCTATCATTATCATTTAAAATTAATATTAATTATTTTATAAACTTTTTTGTTTATTTTTGTTGTATTGGGGTGGCAATTATTGTCCTTAGGACCTTATATTAATGAATAGAGAAATTGCTGACTGTTGTAAGTTTTCTTTCAATGTTCTCATTATAATTACTTACTGAGTAGTATAATAACATAGCCTCATTTTAACATTTTATCTGTTTCTTAGTGTAGTTGAGGACAAATTCATGTGTTCATGTGACAAATTATTATTACAAATTTATGTAATAAACGAGGCTAACAAGAACTTACTGTTTTAATTATCGTAAATTTACTCTATAGCTTGCTTCAGTTAAAATAATACTCTCATATTAATATTAGATAATGTTTAGATTGGATAAATCTAATCTAAACATTATATAATAAAATTTTGGTTGTTATTTTAGTTTTAATATGAAACCAATATCATCATTTTTTTTTTTTTTTGAAATAATGTAACAAAATTGATTGTAAAGAAAATGTCAGTAATAATTTGAGTTAAAAGGATGTAACTTGTTATGTTTTGTTTAATGTCCACTGTTCAAAAATAATAGCTTTAATTGTATTATTGTTGCAACCTGCTTATAAATGTTTATTTATACTTATAAAAATATATTATTAAAGTAGATCTGCAGTGAACAATAAATATAAATAAATTATTTTTGTTTATAATTGATATTTTACAGAAGATGATGAAGAGTATGAAATGATGCCTGCTCAACCTGATAAAAATGAACTGCAAACTGTTCTGAAAGTTTTAAGTACTAAATTGGAAGATCTTAATACTTGCAACGATTTAATACTTAAACATGGAACAGCATTGCAACGTTCTCTTTCAGAATTAGAACAATTAGAAAACTTTACAGATACAGCTGGAAAATTTAAAGCAGTAAATGAAAGAGCCACACTTTTTCGAATAACTTCAAATGCTATGATTAATGTGAGTCAAATATTTAAAAATTCATGAAAAATATATTATTAATGATATAAAATTCAGCGAATCCTTGTTAACATATATTTGGATAACGTAGAAAATATATTCCTAGCTAGAAAAAACGGAATTTTATTTTATTTATTTAACATGTATTCCAAATTAATTTTTAAATCTTATTACTCAATACAAGTAAATCATGCATAGTTCTAATTGGAAAAAAATATATAGCAGAAGTAGGGTTTCTCAAACGGGATTCTGGGATCCCGGTTGTTTTTTTTTTTACCCGGGAAATCCCGCAAATTTCTTAAAAATTCACTTCTTTCTTATTTTACGTTAAGGTTGAGGAAATTTTGCAAATAGAAACTCATATAATTAACTCATAAACTGTCAGAATACATTTGTATTTATTAATTTTAAACCTACTTATTAGTTTTTTTTTTCTTTTTTAATTTTTGCTTGTTATGGCATGTCACAAATGGTCAATAATCAATACGTAGCTTATTTGTGGCAGGACTCTCAAAATTCTTTACCAGTAATATCTGGAATAATTGTGCTTATGCTGTCTTAATTTTTAACCATGCCCAGTAGCTTCAATGACTATGTAACGCCAAGTTGTGCAAATTGGGCAAGGATACAAACGAATATGAAGTCAGCAAGTATGAAGTTTTTCTTCATAACCTGATTATTAAAGACAAACGAACTGCCGAATTATTGGGCTATGATGTTTCTATTAAAGTAGTCGAGGTAGACGAATCAAGAATACTAGGGAACAAAAGAAGTACTACAATCTCAAAAATGAACTAGAAATCTTTCGGGATACAGGTGAAAAACATATAATATTTGTCTTCTCTTAAATGCATTAAACAAGATTCCAATCACATCAATTGAATCGGAAAAGGCATTCTCGGTAGCAAGACTTTTCATTACTAAAATAAGAATTAGATTGAGTGATCGGAGTATTGACCATCTTTGCTTTTTAAAATCTTATAAAAATTTACAATATTTTGTATTATATTTTATTTAAAAAATCAAAAATTACCTTCTAAGTTAGAAGTTTGATCTAAATTCATTTTTCTTTAAATTTTCAACTCAATTCAAAGTCATTTTTTGTTGTTGTATGCAGTTTCCAGCAAACTTTAATAGAAATTTTCACAAATTGAAAAAATTTATGTAATTCAAAGGTAATTTTTAATATATATCTTACACAGCATTATTAATATGATTTTGGAGATTGCAGAATGTATTAAATTACTTTAAAAAACGAAAAATAATTATATCATTTGATTTCATGATATTTTGTATATCTTAAAAATAATTAATTTTGTCCCGGGATTTCTCGGGATCCCGGGAAACAGTTCACTTTTATCCCGGAATTGGAAGCTTGTAAATATAATTTTAAGTTACTTTCAATGTTCTCTTACTTTAAATGTTAAATTTATTTAAAAAATTGTCTGTAGAAATATCACTATATAATGAAATGATAATATGTATTACAAATTTTGTGTGTTAATTTTTTTTTAAACTTTTTATTTTGTATTTATCATATTCATTCTGAAAGATTAAGAGACGCATGTGAAATAAAAAACATTTCATTTTCATAATTTACTAGAAAAAATATGATATTGTGGAAGAAATTGATTGTGGTATAATAATGTGATAATAGATATGTCACAATAACTCAACTTTCAGTACAAAAAATATTTGTTTTCCTAGTCCCTTGGAATATATGCAACAAGGATTTACTATATAATGACCAATATAATTAAACATTTAAAAAACATTTAATTATATTGATGTCTTTTTGTAAATTGGCTTTTGTTAAAGTTTTTAATAAACCTTACAGGCTTGCAATGAATATTTACAATTAGCTCAAACACAAGGAAGAAAATGGCAAAAAATGTTGCAACATGAACATGAACAACGTTTAAGGTTAGAGGACATGGTAGAACAACTTGCTAAACAACATTCACATTTAGAAAGAGCTGCAAAGGAAGCAGCTGCTACTTCAGGTGTAAATTCTCCAGGTAAGTTATTATTTTCCATAATAAATATACAACAATATTAAATATACATTTATATAAAACCATACTTTTCAATTACAGTAACTTACAAATTTTTTTTATTTTTTCTTTTATTAAATAGGGGTTCTTTTAAATTAATTTTTTGAGTTGTTTCTGTTGTAAGTTCTTGCAAAGTAAATGATTAAAGAAAAAAAGCTATTGTTTTTGAATTTGTTATTAGTGGACATTAAATATTTCATGTTTATTTGATCAATAACATTTTTTTAATTGTAATTATGTTAAACAAAATATGCAGGATACAACATTATAAATTAACCAGATATTAATATTCTCCAAAAATATATTTAAAAATTTAATCCTATTTTTAGATTCAATTTATATTTATTTTAATATTTTTGCTTGGATTTAATTTAAATTTTTATTGCTTTAATATTTTAATTTCAATTTTTTATATGTTAAGTAGTAATTTGTTAATGTTGCCAACAGACTTTATTTTGAGATTAATATTTTGGAATTATATTTGGTAAAAATGCATGCATAAAATAGTGTGTAATTGTGAACGGAATTAGAAATTTTAAACATATTGGGTTGTTTGGAAAGTAATTTGGTTTTTTTTTACCACTAATGGGATTAGTTGTATTTTTACCCACTAATTTCGTTCTAAATCGTATTATATATTTTGACAGCTGACATTTCAAGACTTATTTGTAAAAAATTTTGTTTGATTCTTTGCAATTGGGTTTTTTTTTCCTTCTGTGTCCCATTAAATATGGAAAATCGAAAATAGCATATTTTGCTTTTTTTTATTATCAAAAAGGTAAGAATGCTTTTCAAGCAAGAAAAAAATTGTGTGATGGCTCTGGTTTGTGCTTGGGCCGATGGGCTGGCTGGTGTTTTCTCCATGTTTTCTTCGCATCAATAACACCTGAACAGGGGCCGCCTTCCCTTAAAACACCACTTGGAAGGCACATTCCCTTGATTGCAGATCATGTTGCAGGCCAGTATCTAAAACCAATGAATTGATACACAAGCACATTGTAAAAATTATTTGCTTTTTGAGTGATTCATATGCTACTTAGTTTCAATTTTTTTGCATAATTTCCATTTGCATAGTATATGAGCTACTAGAAACAAATACATAATACAAAGTTTAAAATATTAATAAGTTATATTTTTTTACAAATGAAAAGTCAGTCAAGTATTGTACCATGTTTCATAATTTTTGTTGGGTAATAGCAAAAACATACCTAGTCTGGCGTGCGCTCTAGGTGATGTGAAAATATTTGTTTAAATTATAAAAGCTATTTTCTAAAAGTGTAGAACGTGTGCGAACGCATAAAATTTTGGTGTGAAATGCCCTTTATAGGTGAACATATTTTGATATCTAAATTTATCAAAGTGTCCATTTTGTAAGAAATTTCTTTAGATACTAATTAAAAAGTACTTTTTGCACTTTACATTTTACCAACAATAAAATTTGATGTTGGAGTCTCCAGAGTCAAAAGGATTTTTCCAACTGCACTAAAATGTCTGACTCTGGAGATTGACTCCACAACATTGGTTATAATTTAGTTTTTTATTTTTTTATACATTCAGTCATATAAATTATACCTCTGAAATTATTAAACATATATACACTATAACTTTTAAATTTGAGAAATCTTTGTGTTTTAGCCTAATGAAATTATTTTGTAAAATTGTAATAGAAGCAAAACAGAAACACCAATCCAGAAACCTCCAGTCTGTAGAATCAAACAAAACCATAATCCAAATCTAACCAATACAAAACCAGATACCAAAAAAATCTATAGAAATAAAAGCCAAGAAATTTGTTCTTTTTTGTCACTATTTTATGCTTGTATGTTCCTGATTATACTTGATTGATGCTTGACTAATTGTCTAATTGTTAGCCAAGGGCCATAGAATAAAATCCATACAGTAAGTTTACACAATATTAATAATTGTTGTTAACTTAATTTTAGATTTGTTTTTTTTTTCAGTTTGTAATGACTACTTATGATAAGTCAAGATAATTTTTTTGTTGTACAAAATATTAAATTGAAAAATATATTAAGATGACAAAAGGCATCCACTGCAATAATAAGATAAATTATTTATTAGCTAATTTATATACTTTATGTTCTCAAAAATTATTCTGTAATAAATAAATAGAAATAGCACTTTTAAAATAAAATTTTAAAACAATTTAAAAGTAATTTTAAATACAATTCTTAAATCTTAAGTAAGAAAAAGAAAACTGCTGACATAATTTGACTCCTCCACTTACAAAAATGATTTAAAATGAGTAAAAACACTAATTGTAAGAAGTCATATTTACTATTATATAAATATTTTTTTTCTTTTTTGCAACTTAAAAGCTTTAATTCTTTTTCAGATTCAATTGAACAGCTTTTATAGTGCATATTTAAAATAATTGCTATAGCAACGCATCTTTTTGTAAAACAAATCACTTGATAATATAAGAATAAAAATTAATGAAATGTTAAAATTATTACATTAGTAAATAACACTTGCATTACTGATAAATCAGTTTACCCATAATTAGTTATAAATACATGTACTGGTAATTTGATATTTCTTTTACTGGTAAATTCAATAAAAATAAGTAGATATTTAATAAGGTTTGGAGCCAGATATTTATTTTGTATGTACTTCCATGTATATTTAGATTTTTATTCATTAAAATCATAGACATGTCAAATCTTTTTATTTAGCCATAAACATTGTTAGCATCATTTATCTTTATAATTATAACTTTACAATTCTTTTCAATTTTTAAAGTATTATATTACTTCACTATGCTGGACAGTTTGACGATTTGTTTTTTTACTTGTAATGACTAGAATGGAACAGCAGTTTTAGTTGAGCAACTCTTTAGTTGACAGAAATTTTTGTTTTCTACAGCACGGTCTAGTGGCAATTATTGTACTAAAAATATCAATTACAGGATTAAAATACCTTATTAAGCTTTATACTTGATTTTATGCTGTAGTGTTTCAGTTTTGTGCCATTTTATTACTTTTTGCCTATTGGATGCTCCCCAAAATTTTGTATACCTACCAGGCTATAAATGCCATTATGCTTTTAGTGCTTAATGGTAACTTTACTAATTACACTTATTTTTTGATATCTCATCTGACAAAGTTTGGCCAGTTTTATTGTTAAAAGCCTGTATAAAACACATAAACAAACAAAAATAAAATCAGTAAAATAAAAACAAAGAAATAGCTAAATACTACCAATAACTTTCCAAAAAGTAAATTAAATGCATTCTGTGAATCATTTAAATGAAATAACATTGTAAAATCTTGTTGCTCATCTTTTTATATGCTACTACTAATAAAGTTATGCAATTAGAATTGCAATTATTATTATTATTAACTTTAAAATAATAATCAATGTCTTTAATAGGGATACACTCAGATGATGATGAATTTTATGATGCAGAGGAACACACTGCTGCTGATTTTGTGGTAACTATTCCAGGAAAAGGTCACAGGTAATAAATACACTGTTTTTTTTATTATATATTCAGTTATTTTATAAATATATTTATTATTTTGAAAATAAAATTTTATATTTTATATACAACTAGTTTGGCATTATTACTGTATATATATATATATATATATATATACATACATACATACAGTCAGTCTCTGACTTGAGACACCCAAACAAGTACGTTAAAAATTATTTTTGTGAGTGCCAGCAATTGGTCACTCAGATAATGGCATAATAGAACAATTAAATATTAATGTAATACTGTAATGGGCAATAAACATGCTTTATACAGTATAACAATAACTGGTAAGCTTACTCATATTTAACTATAATTTTAGTTTGTGCCATTATTACTCTAGAAGTGAAAACAAAAATAACTTTCTATGGCTGCTTAGTCCCCAATTATTATTATAATGTGAAATATATATTAAATTAAATTAATAATAAATTAAATAAAATAAAATAAATTAACAAAAAATTTAAAATTGATTCCAAATATAGATTGGAATACTTTTCCGTTATGATTTTTTTTTATTGCTTTGAGTGTAGCTGACCTGTGCGTGTTTATGAACCTTTGTTACATCATATTTAATGAAAATGTTAAATGTTAGTTTTGAGTGCAATATATCTAAACTGTATAAGTGTATTGTTTTATGGTACTTATGCCCAGTAACTGATCACAATATACATAAATATGCCATAAGATGTAGACTTGTGTTTGGACTTGGAAACCATACTTTATTATAACCTTTATTTTTGTTTGACTTATGGCCAATTCAACTTGAAATTGAAATTGTAGAATGAACTCATCATAAGTTGAGGACTATTTTATATACTGTATTTACTCGCATATAAGACAAGGATTTTATTCATTTATCGCAGCTTCAAATTCCTAGGTCGTCTTATACGCACGAGCAAAAGATTCTTTGCGTTTTTGCAAATAATTTTTATGAACTGTGTATTTTCATTTCTTACTGGATGCTTACCCTCTTGTATTTAAAAACATAAGTATTTTATCTGGGTCATTTCAGTTATTCTTGTCAGGAGTTTGTATATTGTCAGGAGTAAAGATGAATAGCAATAGGAAAAGCAAAGCTTTTGAATTGAATTCCAATTTGAAATTAGAAAATCACACGGGAGCACGATATAAGTTTTAATCCATATGAAAACAGATGATTATTTAGAAAAGTTTATGAGTGTAATTGACGGAGAATGAATTTGACTGTTAAGTATTAGCAAAAAGGGTTCCCAATTGTCTGGCTTTACATGAACAAATTATGTTGTTGATTTCACAAGATTTTTCTTTAAAGTTTAAAATGCCAGTAATTTTTGCAGGACAATGTGTGCATTTACGTGAATTTGCTATTTTACTTGTGATTAAATAAAATAAAATTAGAATTGTATTAATAAATCTAATTTTCTTTATTTTGATCTTTAAAGTCATACCTCGTCCTATATGCAAGGCAGTCTTATATGTGAGTAAATACAGTATATTATTGTTACCTATGAAATATTTTAAAGGCAAGAATATCAAAAAGAAAACTAAAATGTGATGTAACATTCTTTATTATCTTTAAAGTATGGAATATTATTCTGTGATTTAAAAAATTTACAATATGATTATCCAGGAACACAAAATTGACAAAATTACTTTCTTGTCTCTAAATTATGGAATTTAGTCTAAAATCAGAAAAGCTGCTGATATAGTCTTTTAGTCTTGATACCAGCTATCAGAGTTGGAAAAGGCTCTGAATTAAATTGGCAGAATTTGGACTTGATGCATTGTTTCTGTTTGCTTTGTTTTCAGCAAACCACCAAGTTTTGTTCATCTTCTGATTCGGCTGTACCAGAATCATTTAATTAGACACAGCTTAGGAATGTTTGTAACATTCTCTTTGATGATGTAACATACTCTGTATTTTTATAGCATGGAAACTGTTGCTATTAATGTGTAGCTGCAGGGTTCAGCCAAAAGATGTATGGGCAGAGTGGTGTTTTTTGAGGAATAAGATCAGTCTCTAAATTCTTAATACATTTCTTGATGTACATTTCTTTGTTGATGCAGAGGTGAGAGAGTATTATGAATGCTTGAAATCTTCTTTTTGAACTAATTACTACTCAAACAAAAACTTTCTGAGGAAATTTTGCATGGTGTTTTAATTTTACCTGTAAATCAACCCATCCATACAATAGTATGGGAGTTGTTCTCAGTACAGTTACTTTCATCAAAGGTGAAGTACAAACGATTCTTAACAACATCTAATCTATTTGAAACCTTGAAATTATACTCAAACTTTTTTGCAGCATAGTCCTTATGATGTGAATTTTCTATATTTTAGTGCTAATTGTCATTTCTGAAGGACAATATTTCACTTGACTAGTGTGTTTTTAACATACTGATAAGATATTTTGAACTTTCAAGTTTTCTTGACAATTGTCCAACTTTTCCAATGGCTTCTTTTTCCAAAGACTACCTTTTGCTATTTGTCCAGAGAGTGGAAACAGAATTAAAATGACATCTAGAAACAGTCTTAACATTTTCCAGTCTTTCTATGATGCTGTAAACTGTCTTTTTTGACATTCCCATACCCACAAAATGCTTAACTGTAAAGTTCCCTTTTCTCATGCTGTTTTTAAAATTATACAATAATAATAATAATAATAATAATAATATGATGATGATGATGATGATGACTGATTTTGTTTAATATTTATTCTAAAATTTCTTTTTAACTTTTTACTTTGTTAAATTAAAGTTATCATAGAATGGTATCAAGTTCTTGGATATTATTGTTTGTGAGCTTTTTGAATGTAACTGTTCAAACTTTCATCTAATTTGTTGTAATTGATGTTCAGAGAGTGTCAAAGCTCATGGTAATTTTTTTTGTATCTTTGTAACAAAACTATAACTCAGTATTATGCAAACTGAATGGCCTAATATATTGCTTATGGTAGATATGGTACATCCGAAAGAGATTGTTATATAGTCCATAATAAATATTTAAATGTTCTATTGTCTGACATTCTTTGCATTCACAAAGATTAGACTTGCCAATATAACTTCATTTTTTAAAATTAAACCTAAATCTATCAACTTCCATGTTAAATTGGTTTAGGGATTGCCAAATGAGCCATTTCATATCAGTTTTTTGTGGGAGAAGTTCTGATGCATAAATATTACTTTCTCTAGATCCTTTAACTTGTTTAATAATTTTGGGTAAACTAGTAACTTAGTTTATTGTTTTTATAAAAGTTTTTCTTGATTTAAGCCATGTATTTGAAACAGTATGACTATAAATGATGTGTTTATCATCATTTAATTGTTTTGTGTATTCATTTTTTGTTGAATTTATTTTGAACATTAAGTAGAGCGATAATAGCAAGGATATATAGGATTTTGTTCGTACCCTGCTTTATATCTATAAAGATCATTAAAATGTAGTAAATTTTGTGAATACATTTATCTGTTATGATTTCTTTGATATAGCATTTTAATTTGCTTTATATCTTTTGTATGATATTGATTATGATACAGAATGAATGATTACATAAATTTTTTATTTGAACTACAGACAAAATGTTTAAACATTTCAGTAGTTCATGTAGATTGAAATACAATTAAATTTTTGTAAATTTTATAGTATCTTATATTATTGACATGGGAAAAATGATTTTGCAATACTTTTTCAATAATTTAAAATATAGATATAGGTATATTATTAGGTGTATGTATATATATACCTAAATAATCTAATAAATTAAGTTGTGAATGAATCATAAACTGTTTTAATAAGTATGTAATAAATATATTTTGTAGATTTTACAAAAATTAAACATGTTTTAGTTTTTTGTTGGAAAAAAATTACTATCTTTCATGCTATATTTTATGATCCTTATTGATGAAACTGAAGATTTTTGTCTCTTATGTGTTCAAATTGATTATCATTGTAGAATTTCTTCAGATGGCAATTAAGTTTAAAAATTAAATTGAAGATATAATTTGTTGAAAAAAGAATCACCATTTATTCACTTTCAATGTTTCAGAATACAAACTTTTAATGATGAATCTTTCTTTTGCAGGCTTTAAGGGAAGTTTTAATTTTGATGGCCAAGTAGTCTGCAGAGAAAGGTTGATCATTGAAAGTTTGTTGAAAGTGAATAAATGGTGATTCTTTTTTCAACAGACTATATCTTCAATTTAATTATTATTATTATTATTATTGTTTTATTTCAACAAATAATAATCAAAATAAATATATTTAAAAAAAATGAAATATAGCAATTATGAACTTTTTGAAAATAGGCTATAAATAGGCAAATAAATAAGAAATTTTTAAAGGTAATCTTTAATCTTGAAATTGATGCATTAATCCAAACAGAACATTTGAAAATATCTTGTTACTGTCATTGACAAGAAACTCAAAGGATGGCAAAACAGTTGAATGCCAATCAGTGTGAGAGAAAGAAAAATTATTTTTAATTATTGCAATCAGAGAAAGATAATCCTGCTAAATTTATAGTTTTTATGTTGCCAATTTAATAAAAATTGCATTTTAGTGAAATTACAATAAAATACTTTTACTTTGAGAAATTTTCATATATTAAATAAGACTAAATACAGAATAATTTTTACTTTATATTTGCAGTTTTAAAGTTTGTAGTAAAATTTATTATGTAATTTAATCTTATTATAAAAATAGTTATATAGAAATTAAGTTTTAAAAGTATTATTTTATGAATATTGGATAATATGTAAAAGGTTAATTGATTCTGAAAACTTTAAGGAGACAGAATATGCTAATAAAATTATTCATTTTAATTACTATCTTACGTTAGATATAAATTATAAGTTTTTTATTTCAGAAGAACATCTAGCGGTTTGAGTCTTCAGAGTGAAGGTCAGGGTTACGATAATGATGCCTCTTCCGATACTGAAACTGAAGATGTTGCAGGAGAGGAAGCAGGTGTCATAACTCGGAAAATTAAAAATAAACACGAACGAGTGAGTAACAGATGCTTTGTTTTATTTTTGATGCCACTGTATGATATGTATAAAATTACTGTGCTTATTTATAATTTTAAAATCTATTTAAATAAGATAAAAGTAAATTTAGAAAAGAGTAAATAATTTAAAATTTTCTATTTTTTAAAAAGTAGTTAGTTTTTTTATATTTTGATATATATTGATACAAAAGTATGTGCATGTGTGAAATATATATATTGAAGTTGAGATGATTAAGGTATATCAGCCTACTGGATGACCAGTGGTGAAGTGGATAAAACCAAACACTGGTAGTTGGTTATGGATTCATGCCTCACCAACAGCTGGAATGAATGCTTGTAACACTTAATTAGGGACCAGTTTCCTTTAGAATCTTAGAACGTCCTCTTGGAAGGCATCCCCCTCAGCAGATTGCCCACATGTCAAGTTGCCATAACCAAATGAATCAATAAACCAAATCAGCCTACTGCTTTGGGGGGCCTGGGATTGAATCTGGGCATGCAACTTCCCAGGAATTTTTGGGGTGTTTTATTCCTAGAAAACTTGAAATTATTCTGTATTTGAATATATTCTTCATGATCCAGCCATTCCCATTATTGGATGCAGCCAAACTTACAATGTGTGTGATTAAAAAGGCCCTCTTAGGGAACAGGAGTCAAATATGAGAAATAAGATATATAAAAGTGTATAAAAATTTATTTTTTAATCAGGGCTGCAGACTCGTGGAGTTTTGGTGTTTTAGTTAGTCATCAAAAAATCCACGACTCTGACTCCTTTTTACTTCCCAATTTGTTATGTATATAAAATGGAAAAGTATTGGAATCGTGTCAAATTTAACCCTCCAAGTGTTTTGCAAATCTACATGTTTGGAGACCTCTCAAACCCAATAAAAATGTCAATTAAAGGGGAAAAATTCACATGCATGCGTGTGTTGGCATCTAATTTGTTTAATTTCTTTATTCTGTGTTCTGAGATATTAAACAATATCTCAGAATGGGTAAAGTTTAAGTATTAGCATTCACAATTTAAAAAAAAAAATAAAACTTGTCTCTACCCTCAAAATTAAGCTTTTTGTCATTTTATAATAGTTCAGTAAAACCTGTTAAGATGTTCTTGCCTAAGATATTAGAATGTGTATGGGGACACGATTTAGTTCAACCACTTTGAAGCTTAATAACTCCTGTGTTAAACCATCTGACTCCAATTTAAAAACCACAGAAGTTATCAGGCTTCAAACAGGGTAAACAAAATCGTGCCCCACACACACACAGACTAACATCCATATCTACAGGAAAAAAACTGAATCTTTTGCATATCTCAACATTTCAAGGTGTCCAGAGTCCAAAAATGTAAAAATTGGGAAGGGGTCATTTTTTGACCGAGTGCTACACTTTCCCTCTATTATATATAACAGCCAGGAAAGTAAAAATTGTCGGAGTTGGAGTCGGAGTTAGATTTTTACACGACTGCATAGCCCTGTTTTTAATACTATTTTGTCATTTTGTAAGGAACTTGTAGTGTGTATGTATTTATGTAAATGCAAACATCCACATGTATACAAACACACATGCACATACTTTTGTTATACAAAATATATATATATATATTAGTGATGTAATGAATAGTATATTCAGCCTCAGCCGAATACCGAATATTCGGCTAGGAGCATTGCCGAATGACCGAATATTCGGCCAAACTATTCGGCTTGATTAACGCACGTACGAAAATTGGCACGCAAACCGCATTATGGCAAAGATCACGCACCGTGCTCTCTATTGACCCGCTGTCACTACGATTTTTTCTTCCATTAGGTCTAAATTATTTAAATTAATTAATTAAATTATAATTATTAAAGTTAATACGAGATGGAGCCTAACGTCTACCTCTAGTGCCAAATTGGTTTATAATTTATGTAATAGCCGTAAATAGCCTGCTATGATTCGGCAGTTGTTGGTATTTAGATGTAAGTTATAACTTATAAGTTATTTTATTTGCAATTGATCATTTTAACTCTTTAATTAAACACTAAAATTTTGTTTTTACTATGTATTTGTAGACTGAATAATACCCTAAGGATATACTTTAGTGGTGACATAATATGGTCTAGTTTCTCCCCAGTTGTGGAACAGTTCAAATATATCATATAAATATTAAAATATATGCGAATACGAATATAACATAATTAACTAAACAATAACATTAATGCCCGATACATTCTAACCTACACGCCATCAATGCCTTAAGATATTGGGCTAGATAAAGGTTATAATATTATTTAATTATGAAATAATTTAATACTAGAGTTAGATGCTATTTCTTATTAACTTTAATAATTATAGTTTAATGTTCAGCATTAATAAAAATTACAAAAATGATTAATTTACTGTGTTTTTGTTATTTCTTACTCCTGTTTTTAGGTATTCGGTATTCGGCCGAATAGTGATTAAATATTCTTTTGCTCTGCAGAAAACCTAGACATCATCGACCATATGATCTATCATTGTCCAATTTACAATCAAGATAAACTTGTTCTGAAATCAGAAATCTTTACGCTTGGTTTCAGGTGGCCATAATACACTCAATAAGCTTGTTCGGAAGCCACTGTTTGATGCTTTTTACAATTATGTTCAAAAGATATGGAAGATAAAACTATTTATAATTTCTAGTTTTACATTTTAGTTTTCACTAAAAACCGAATACTAACTTTATGTTTACTTTGTATCATGTATTTTGGTTTATGTATTCTTAGTGTTATACACCCATAGGAGTGGTTCACTTATTCAAATAAAAATAAAAAAGAGAGAGAAATAACTACACAGCCTTTCTCCTATGTTAAAAAATGTGTAGAGTGAGTCTGCTAGCATTATTATTCTATCACATCACACCTGATGGCATTAGTACAACGAGATCAAAAAATAAGAATATTACATAAGACAAGATCTATTACCCCCTACCCCCGAGTAAGAAATCCTTGACTCCATCCACCCCAAAATACCTTACATAATTCATGGACGGCACCTAAGAACAATATAAATTAACAGTTAAATAAAATATTTCAACATGATTGTTTAAAACTAGTAAAATGGATTTGAAAGTAATTTATTTCAGAAAATAAAGAACTCTGAAAAAATATGAAGTTCTCACACCTTTGATTTTCCAAATTTAAATTTCAATTAAATTCTTAAAATTTTCTTATTTTTCATGAACATTTGTACAGATTAAATTTTTAATTCATAAACCAATAATTAATTAATTTGAAGACTTTCATACTTTACGTCCAAAGCTTAATGACATAAAGATCCTAAATATTTTTTCAGGAATTTGAAAAACACTTTTTGCCAAATACTTTTTGTATACTTGAATCTAATTTATTTCAAAATTTTGTTTATATAATAAGTAACAAAAATTTTATTAATTTTTATTATTATTATTTGCTATAATTTTGATTCTTCATATTTAGAGTTCACGTAGTGTTAGAATCTGATATTTAATTAAAACATTTTAGGGAACACGAGAACACCCAAAATCAATCCTGTCCGAATCGACGGGCATCTACGAATTGGGAAAGAATGACGACAGCTTCTCGTCCAGTGTTCCAGGTACCCCCGATCTCTCTCACGACAGATACATTGGAGAAGGAAACTACATGATAGTGCCCCAGAAGAGGAAAAGGAGAAAGTATATTCCAGAAAAACCTGACTACAGTTTAAATCTTTGGTCTATAATGAAGAGTTGTATTGGCAAAGAACTAACAAAAATTCCAATGCCTGTAAGTAATTTGTTTATGTTTATTTGAAAATAAAATAGATAATTAAAAAATAAGTGGCAATAACTAACAAATGAATGTTTAGGAAATATTTCTTTCTGAGGTAGTTATGAAATTTATAAATTTATTGTAGAAATTATTTTTTCAATTTCTTGATAATAGAAAAAGAAATATCTACATCAGCAAATACATTAACTGAATGATGATTAGTGTTATCTCTAGTGAAAATAATTTTTTAAAATTTAATAAAAGATGCAATTGAAATAAGAATACAAATATTTATTAATTTAAAAACAATTGTTTATCAATTGCATATACAAAGGGAAAGTAAAATAGATTTCTACACTAAAATTATATTATGAAAATTAATTTATTAAATAGTTATGAAAAGTTTTATTTTGTATGAAAAAGAATTGGATAAATATTGGCACAAAAATAGAAAATGCAAAACAAAATAAAAATAAATGGTTATTTTTTTTCAGTATTTTTATTTTATTTTGTACAAATATACTCTCCTTCTAAATTCATTATATTTTTTATATTTATTTTGATGCTATTTTTGAAATCTTTTATTTTGATTGTAGTTTTTATGTCTGGGAATATAACAAAGAAATGTGAGGTAATCTGTTGAGTTATAAAAGAACTAAATGTTATATTAGATTAAATACTTGAAATAGAAATGGAGAAACCTGTGATCTTTGGGCTTTTTGTGGCTTCTAGTGTGGGCCAATAATAATAAAAATGATACAAGTCTAATTTTTCTGACCTTGTCTGGTAAGAAAATGTGGTTGGTGTATTGGGAAAAACTTGTCAAGGACTGGTAACACTGATTTCTTGTCTCCTGTGTATAAAACAGTCACACTGCCAGGCATAAAGTTTACCACATAACCAATATGACCATATCTGGGAATTTTCTCCAGAATTGATGATTTTATATGTGAGTTGAGGAAAAAGATAAGACGTATACAATTGTTGAAGAATGTAGGAACTTTTTAAAATTTTATTTTAAAATCTTAAAGTAGGTACTGTACAGTATTAATTAAAAACCTGAATTTTTGTATTTTTGTGCAAATAACAGAACAAACCTTGTTCTATATTTTTTAAGTGACAGTAAACATTTTAAAATATTTTTGCCAGACTTTTGATGTTTTTTGGAAAATTTTCAGAGCTGGAAACAATGGACTGTTATGAATGTTTTGAAACTTATATCTTTGATATAGCTCTTATTTTATCCTAAAGATTTTAAATTCTAACAATTGACAATTCAGAGGGCATGTTTATACAATAAATTTAAACAAAACTGAAACTGGAAATCAATTAAACAATAAAACTTTAGAAGGCATTCTACATGCTAAAAGTTTATTACTGCCTTAAAAGATGAAAATTTGTGTTATGATTTTGTTCCTATCAAAGAATTAATTTTGATAATGAAAGCAATATTTACTTGTAGATATCAATCAAATATAGATTTACTTGTAGAGCTTGTAGTGTATATCAATTGGTATCCTTTGGTAAAATTGGTTTCATTATACTTGTTTCACTTAACATCATATATTTTATTTTACGCATTTAAAACCTATTATTCAGAAAAGGGCTCCGTCGGCTTCACCAGACTGCCAAAGAGTTATGTGATAAATAAATCGGACTTTTCCATTTAAATCGTTTATTAAATATAGCATTTATAAATTTGCTTGAATAGTCATATACAGTAAATCACGATGATAATTTTACGTGACAAAAACACTTCTGAAAGTTGTCATTATTATTTAAAAAAAAAAATAAATTTCACGAATCTTAATTTTGTAGGTAAACTTCAACGAACCGTTATCCACTTTACAAAGGCTGACCGAAGAATACGAATATTCAGATCTGTTAGATAAAGCCGCAAAGTGCGACGACAGTTGCGAGCAGATGACTTACGTAGCCGCTTACACCGTTTCTGCCTACGCCACCACAAGTAACCGGACCGGAAAACCTTTCAATCCTCTTTTGGGCGAGACGTACGAATGCGATCGTACCGACGATTACGGATGGAGGTGTTTGTCCGAACAGGTAACAGACACGTGAATCTTTCCTTAGTTTTCATTAGAAATTGACGGAAAAACACGATTTTAGGTCAGTCATCATCCGCCCATGCTGGCCCAATGCTGCGAAGGGAGAGGTTGGACGTGTTGGCAAGAGTTTTCCATGTCTAGTAAATTTCGAGGAAAATACCTTCAAGTGATACCGCTGGGAATGGCTCATCTAGAATTTGTCAAGTCTGGCTATCATTATACCTGGCGTAAAGTGACAACGACGGTGCACAACATCATCGTGGGAAAACTCTGGGTCGATCACCACGGCGAAATGGATATAATCAATCACGTGACGGGAGACAAATGCCATCTCCGTTTCATTCCTTACAGTTACTTTTCCAGAGAAACTCCACGAAAAGTAAGATATATTTAACTAATCTGTTGCTTCGAATTTTCAAATATCTCGCCTTACTGTACAGAAACATAAGTGTTGACAAAATTTCTAATCTTAGTGAAAAACATTTAGTCGTTATTAACAAAGTGACGATTTAATTGGCTTCTCCAATGTTTTCTACGAAACACAATCGAAATATTCGGTACTTTTCCGTTAACTGGGCCCAATCCAGTTTCAGAAAAAACGATGATTAAACTTCACATTTTTTACAGATAAACCTTATTTTACGAACATTGTAATATTAAACACGTGTGAATTTCGAAATAAAATATCAATTTTGCTAAAATTTTAGTAAAAATGACTGGCGTCCAGTTAACGGAAAAGTACCAAATATTGTTCTGCATTAATTAGATGAGGAGAGAACTTTTTAAGTCTTCGCATTCCATCTCTACTCCAGCCCTCCTAAGTACAGATGGGCGGTTCTGGATTCAGAACTACTATAGTCTATAGTTGAGAGCAACATCACTCATGATGTTGCTTCAGTTAAACCAATCAGCATATTCCCTAATGATATCACAATTATTGTCACACAGTGTGTCAATGTTATTTTATTTTCTCTCACTAGATGGCAGAACGACTTTTCCATTAACTGTTAATTTTTTTATAGCATGTATTAACTGCAAAGAATCATACATTTAACAACTACTGTAGCCAACTTTCTCGTATTCCAATACCAGCTTTCATAACACTGTTTATAATTGTGATGACACGTTTAACGAAGGAGGAAGAAACCGGAAGTAACTTGCCACAACTAAGCGATCAATGGCTGATGCTCATTGGTTAATACGCAAGTTGATTCTTTCAATAGACAGACTATAGGTCCAGACGGTTCTGATCTGAATTACTAAGCCGTTCTTCATTTTGTACTTTTCTGAATACCGCTTTTCGCGGAACAGTCAACTGTTTATCTGGATTTGAACTTGAACGAAATGAAAATTTTTTACGAGTTTTTAGGAATAAGCAAGATAGTTTAGAGTATTTTAAATTTATAAAGATATTTTAAACAGTTATAATACTGACTCTAATAAAAATATAAATTTGTTTTTTTAGTAACTAGCAGATACATCCGGCATTGCCCTTCCAAAAAATAAGAAGGCTAAACATTAAAATGAAAACCATATTACAAGTTTGGTTATTTTTAGCCTTCCGTTGTTACATTTATCACGAAAGGGAAAAATGGGAGTGTCCGGATTTATGGAAGTTACGTTTACCTCAGAGTCCCACAGAATAAGTATAAAAAAAATTTATGCAGACAAAGGATTTAGAAGTTAATAAGGAGGGATGAAATCAGGGGTGTCCGGATTTCACGGTAGACTATATTTCCCTCAGAACCCGAGTTAAGCGAGAATAATTTGTAGCAAATCGACTAAAAAGCTAAGAACAGAGAGACAAACATGGGCGTTGGCGGCGGAGGGCAAACGGGGCACTTGGCTCTATTTGGAATGGAGTAAAAACTTCCACAGATAGTAAGTGATTGAGATATGTAACCTTACACCCTCGATCCTGGAAGACTTTGTCTTTTCGTACCGAAGTATTATTGTATTTGATAATCTACCTGTGAAAAAATAACCCAAAATTAAATGCATCAATAAATTTTTATTTGGGGTGTGTACAGGCACGATGAAGTGACGTTTATTTTTTCAACACTAGGCTAGTTGAATCTTTATTTAGTTAGTGTGTACAGGCACGATGAAGTGACGTTTATTTTTTCAACACTAGGCTAGTTGAATCTTTATTTAGTTAGACTAACTAAATAAAGATTCAACTAGCCTAGTGTTGAAAAAATAAACGTCACTTCATCGTGCCTGTACACACTAATCAAACACAACACGGTTTCGACAAAATCATCAAATTTTTATTTAATTATTTATCTCCGAGCTTTACCCTCCCTGAAAAATTTTTTGTGGATGCCCATGGACAAGAACATTGTGTTATATACAGTACATAATCCGAGGAACTGACTAGTCCAACTGTTCTGCATTCGGATCAGTTCCAACGGCTCAAGTTCCAGAAACAACCGGATTTCCCATCTCTACTGCCAAGTCTGCACTGGAGCATTCCGAAAGAGTACCGATAACCGTATCGGTTCGCTAGAGGGAAATTTGAATTAAATTAACACTTACACAAATACGATAAACGATTACAAAACGCCCGTAGGTATTGTTCGTTGACAAAATTCGATCGGATACTCCCAAAAGAAGCAAAAAGAGAAAATGACAAAAGTGAATTGAACCGCGCTTGTGTTCCTTTAGCAGACAACTCTTTCTTGCGCTCTCTCGGCAAAAAATTAAATAAATCAGCGAAGTATCCCACTGCCGTTGTTCTTTCGCCAAAAAGATGAACAACTCGAAGCGATCGCGCCTATTATTTACAAACGTAAGAAACTTTTATTAAATGTTTCCCACTATCATATATGTTAATAAAATGAAATATATAAATTTCAAAAATAAAACATTCAGTTTTTATTTCGATCTTTAATTGTAAAATATTCAAAAATAAAGGAACTACTACTTATCCCCATTGTATAGAAAGGAGTGAAGGGCCGGAACTAAGGCGTTGTGTAGACTGGGATTTAGATTTAGATTTCTTTCGTGTATGCCATTTTGCAATTTTTATCTTGCGGTTAAAACTGCTTCGGTATAAATATTAGAAGCAGAAACTTTCAGAAACCAAAGTTATGGTTGTGGCGTAGGCGACGATAACTTTGGTTTCTGGAATTTTGATTAGTTTTTGCACAAATACTGTAAATTTCGACAGTTCTATATAAATGATAACGGGCAATATCGATTTGTTTCGATAGTGTCGTAATCAGAGATTCCATCTATTTTAATATCTTTGGGAAGAGTCTTTATACTTTTTCACACACATTTTAGTGCACGACCACACACTTTGTGTAACGTAGACCTTATTACGTTACACAAAATGTAGCGTACTCACGTGCATTTCGGGGACTGCTTTTTACAAAATAGAAAAAAAAATAGATTTTTAAATTTTACAGAAAATGAAAATGTTAATTATGTTAATTTATTTATTAAAATAGAGTTGCAAAAGTGCATGGTCGTGGTTGTTTTGCAACTCTTTTACGCTTAATAAATTATCATAAAGACGCCGACGAATAAACGTTCTGGCGTCTTTGTTTTTGGCTTTCTTTTAATCGGAAAAATTCTCCGAAACTACATAATTGTAATACGCAAATATCGTATGAATTTCGTTATATTATCGCCGTTAAATTTCTGGATACGTGTATTGCGTGCTCAATTGCGATAAAAGAATTTATCGATAAATTCGTAATGATAATTCAGTATTATAAAATCTAATATAGTTACTAATAGGAAATATAATCGACAGGTTACGGGCGTGGTTACGGATAAAGACGGAGTGGCCCAATGGGTGTTGCAGGGGACCTGGGACAACAAGATAGAAGCCGCCAGGGTCATCGGTAGTCCCGGTTCGGTCAAAGGAAAGCCTCTGTTAGAAACTGCCACGCCCAAAGTCCTGTGGAGAAGAATCCTACCGGGGTAAGTTCTCATAATGGTCTTAACAAATATCTACAGATGCCAACAGGTTCGTCATTTTAACGTTATATACACTTAGAAAAGTCTGCATACGGATAAAGAAATTGACTTACTAGAAAAAATTATTTAGCGTGTGTGTAATTCTCAAAATTGTATAACAGTTACAAAAACAGATTATGATGATAATTACACAGAAAATTATTCGTAAGTTACTTCAAATTGAAAATCTTTACTAGTCTATATTCAAGATAAAATGATCATAACAAACGTCCACACATTGTATCAGTTACATTGTATATATTCAAACAATAAAATTTTCGATATTTTGTAGATCTACAGAAAACCCTATGATACCTCGAGTCCTAATGGCATTAGGTGACAAGAGAGAGTGATTTCCAGAGAAATCTTTTATCATTCTTCTTTCCGGGCTTCTTTTAGCGTGTTTTTTCTTCTAGAAACGTTTCATTTGCGCATTCTTTTTTTCATTTCATTCCAAAGTTGCTCAATTACATCGAGGTCTGAGAACCGAGGTGGTGAATGAAGTGTATTTTTACATTATACAACCACCATTCTTTCACGGTATAAGAAATATGTTTTGGGTCGTTATCCGGTTAGAATATGTAATCAGAAGATAGGCCTAATTTTTCAACGCTTGGTAAAAAAAATTTGCTTTTTAATGTATCCAGTAAATTTGATATAAATTTATCCGTAATCCCATGGATAAAATGTAATTCTCTAACTCCATTTGCTGCAGATTATAACAAATGACATCCTTTCGACGGTTGGTAACATATGCTTAGTTTTCATCTCATACTTTTATTCGCACATCTTTTCTAAATATGTTAAATTTACATTCATCTGTAAATGTAATCTTTCACCACAAGTCTGGATCTTGTTGGTGTATTTTGCAATAGTCTACTTCTCTGTTTTTTGTTTATTAGCAACATTAATGAACGATTTTTTTGGTATTCTGGCATTCAATCTAGATTTTCGAAGACAACGACGAATCGTTTCGGGTTGCACTTAATTGCCTTATATATTTTTGAAATTTTGTCGGATTTTTAGCACTTATTATCGGTTTTATTGAAATTTTCTTTAAAATGCATCTTCATTGTCTGCCATTCAGCTTTAGTGGTCGGCCAGATCTTTTTTAAAATTTCTTAACACTGTTTATACCGTGGATTTTGAAAGTTTTTCCCTATTTCTGATAGCGATTTCACCATTTTTCTTTATAACTCTTCATACTTCAAGCTACTTCCTTTCTTTTGGAGCTCCTATTGCTTCTTCAAAATTTCAAAATAGTACCGTATCTTTACATAAACAACGCAATAAATATGCAAATGACGTCACAAAATATAACACAATACAAGGAATATAGGTAGATTTGTCATAACCCCTTCGTACGAAATTTCTAATTATTATTATTATTCACTCACGATTTAAAATATATTTTTAAAAGCAATTTAGTATTTATTTTGCATAGTTTATTATTTCCTTTGTCCGTACGTAAACTTTTATAAGTGTACGTTGCTTGGAAATACGAAGGAAACTTGATAAAAAGTTATATTATTGAGAAATAATTATTTGTAATTGTATTTATTCATTTCCATCCGGATCATGCTTAGAATTACCTTTGAATTTTGACCGTAATTCGAATTAATATTGTGTACGGACAGGCCGGAATACGAGAAGATGTATAATTTCACGGTATTGGCTTGCCAGTTGAACGAAATGGAGGAAGGCGTGGCTCCGACCGACAGTCGAAGGCGGCCCGATCAACAGCTGATGGAACAGGGACAGTGGGACGAGGCCAATCGCATCAAAGTGCTGCTGGAAGAGAAACAGAGATCGGTCAGACGTCGACGAGAACAGGAAGCGGAAGAAGCGGCGTCCGAAGGTAACGCCTTTAACATCTATTTCGTAGCCTAAAAGGAAGCGTAATTTTGAACAAAATTTAAATCCATCGAATAAGACACTCTTAGGTTAAAAAGACAGACAGATAATAGGTTTGTCGATTGACCATCGTAATTCGTGTCGATAACGCGATATACCGTCGGAGAACTTCGTTATATTCGAGTAGCGGATTTTGTATGAAAGTAAAATACACAATACGGCTCACACATACATAAAATTTCTAGTGTAATTTTGTGTATGAATATTAAATAACGCTAAAAATTGTATCTCTAATTTAACTTGTCGTAAACTAATTTACATATATATATATATATTTTTAGGTCGTCCGTACGTAGGCTACGAACCGGTGTGGTTCAAGAAACAAAAAGACCCAGTCACCGGCAACCCCATTCACATCTTTACAAATCAATACTGGGAATGTAAAGCGAAACAGGATTGGAGTATTTGTCCCGATATATACTTGTGATCGTTATCTAACTAAAGACTGCTATTAAGAAATAAAGACTTTAAAATAAAAAAAATTAAACTAGAAGTAGAACACAATATATTTGCTTATTATTAGCTTCTCACAGTGTGAGACTTACGGCATCTCTATATATTTCACTGTGTAAGAAGAACAGTATAATAGTAGTTCTCTTTGAAAATAAAATCACACACATAAGGACTATTTTAAAGGAGTGTTTACACGCGCAGGGAACTACGAAACGGAACACACGGGACGTTATCTTCCTCCCCTTTTTCTTTTCCCGGCGTGTTGAAGGTCGACGTAACGAGTGACGTCGACGCTCTCTCATATCAAAGAAGAGATTATTCTCCCCTAATTAAAGGATTTAATTCATTTTGAGTTTGTTAATCCAAAAAAGCAATCGATTAAGAGATTTAAGTATTGCAGCGATCGGACGACGACGATGATTTGTACCGATATATAAATGAACAGTTGTAAATCTTTCTAGTGTAAATATATAATGTTTCTGTAATGAAATTTGGAATATTTATTTCGGATTATGCAAAATATTAGGAATGTTCTAGTGATTTATTACAATGAAAATTAAATTGTATATATGTATATATATATATATTATATAATAATGTAATATATATATATATATATATATACATATATATCTATATAAATGGTGTTAATTTAAATTGCCTGTCTGTAAGTTGAAATCTCTGCCTGCGACCACTACGTAGACGAGCAGCTTACGGACAGACAAACGTACAGAATTTGAATTTTTAGCTTCGTGTGACATAGCAATTTTTAATAATTTTTTTACATAAAATGCCTAGTCTTGCTATGTTTCACACTTTTATTATTATTATCTTTTTAATTATTATTATTTTTTTTTTTTTGGAAAAATGCAATTGGTAGTCGTCATTCTTTTCGTATTTATACAGGCCTACGGTATATACCAACGCTGCTACAACGAGAAGGAATGTTTTCCAAGTGAATATATATTTTTTGCTTTATTTTTTGATTGTTTTCGTTTGTTAAAAACAATTTCTTGCCGCTTGTAAAAAGAATTTAAAAATACAAAAAATCCAGTCGGCATGTATAAGAAAATTTAATAAAATTTTCAATTAATTAATATATGAAAATAATAATAAAGTACTTGTTATATTGTTAATTAAATAATTGTATAATTACTGTAATTACCGAATAATTTTGTTTTTTCCTAGAATTAAATTGAATTTTTTTACTCGAAACTAAATTAATTTTTTTTGTTTTTCTTAGAATCATATTGTTTGTTTTTTGGTATATTAAAAAAATATAATTTATTACAAGTTTTGAAATTTTATTTTTTCGAATAAAATTTATTCCAGATGAATTATATATAAATAAGCTGAATATCAAAACTGTTTAATAAAGGTTTGCTTAATAAAAGATTCCATATTTATCTTTATTTTATTTATTCTTTTATTTTTCCATACTAATAATCCGATTCAAACACTTAATTATACTTCTTAGTTAATTCTAGTAATTCTAATGGCTACTTTTTTAAAATTACATACAGTACATAATACAAAGTCATTACCAGCGAAATGTGTTTTAACTGACTGGATCGATGGATACATTCGCGAACGTCGTTCGTCGTTACTATAATATTTTATCGTTATAAGCGGGGATTAGAGCAGGAGTCGGTGGCTCTGGCCAAATATTTAATTTTTAAATGTAAATTACTCGAGATAGAATGGTTTTGAAGAATGTACTCGTATTAATTAATTTGTTTCTATAACTTTATATAAGTATGAATTTCATATAAACGACAGAAATACTGTAGTTCTTTTGATCACGTAATATGCCATTTTAGTATTCTCATATACGGGGTGTTTAGAAACTCGTGGGCAAAAATTTAAGGGGTGATAGAAAACATCTAAACAATACATTGGCGGAGAGCGAGCGGTGAACCGCTAGGAGGTATCCGTTACTGTCACACGAAAGAACGAAACACCAAACGGATATGCACGTCCGCCTTTTCCTGATTACTATACGTCGCCATGCCTTCTGAAATCCACGGTAGAAATGCTGTGTAAGAAAACTCGCGCTTTATGCTTTCCATTACAGCGCCGTGTAGCGGTTCACTAGTTGAACTATTTTATTTAGTTGTAAACTAAATAAAAAATAAAAGGATGCCTAGTGGTCGATTAATTACTCTTTATAGTGCTTAAACAACAAAAAGCATAGCGACACGGTTTCAGATGATAATTTATTCATGCAGCTTTAAATATTTTGGCGCTTACGTGTATACATTTTTTTTAATTTTTTATACATTAATAATAAAATGAAAATTTTAATTCGAAAAAATTCTGCAATGAGTTTAGATAATTTTCCTGGCAAAAAATGTAAATTTATTGGTGGCGCCGTTTATTATGATATTGTACTAAAACATTTTATATTATTAATTATAAAATGGCAAACACTTAATTTTGAGGGTAAAGATGAGTTTTATTATAAAATTGTGAATGTAATAACGAGTAAAATCGTCATTCAGTCCGGCCACACTCGAGATATGACACACGACCCCCTTCATTCACCCACCCCAAAATTTAATAGCATCAATCCCCTCATATCCAAACCTCCGTGCAAAATTTCCGAAATTCTCGACAAAAGGCACAGGAGTTTACAATGTATAATTTATTTTCACTGTAATGCTGGCTCTCGTGAATATAAAACGTGTAATGCTATGACATTACACGGCGCACAATGTATTTTGGCTTCGATTTAAAACAAAAATTAGTCTGCTGTAATTTGCCAGATTTATAAATTTTGTGAAATGTTTTCGTTAAATTTTTAAGTTTCTTCCAATTTGCTCCATAATGACTCATAATCTCGGAATTACTAGATGCGTTGAGTGAAAAGTCCGTGTTAATAACGAAATCTGTCTTTTCGTAACGGTTTTAATTATTGTAATTTTTTCTTCTAAAGCTGCACGATGTGAAATTTTTGTTTTAATTCACTGAACTTATTCTCTCAATTTAAAAAGTTTTCGCTGTTTCTTGATAAGTTGTTTTTATTTTCTGCAATCTTTCGTTAAAATAGAGATAAACAATGTAATAGGCCTAGACCGGTGGTTCCCAAATTGGGTGCTACCGCCCCAGTAGGCAGAGTAAGTCTAGGAGGCGGAAAGAAGCGAGTGGGTAGGGGGCGCTGGAGGCGGAGTAGTGAACGGTGATCATAGGCGACAGTTAGATCACTGACAACTTTTCCTTAAAACAAGAAGAAAAATTGCGTTTAATGGTTCTCTGATGTGAAGAACACTGTATGGTAAGGACACAAAGTGTGAGGTTCATAGAAAAGTTTTCCTAAGAATATTTCCAAGCCCTTCTCGCACAAGAGAAAATGGGCTCTTTTTTTAACTCTCCACCCTGTGGGCACTAAGAGGGCCTCTTATAACAAGCACATTATGGGTTTGGCCAGGCCCACACTGGGGTGGCCGGGTGACGAGGGACGGGGCCCGACATATCCGGACGGACCCCCCCCGAAAAATTCCTGGGGACTTTTCGACCTGTTCGGATTCAATCCCGGGTCCCCCAGAGCGGTAAGCTGTCACCTTAACCGTTCGGCCATCCGGCCGTCTGGGAAAATGGGGCTAGGAGCATTGAGTATAAATTTATGGAACCAAAGGGCGGTGGCTCGAAAAAGTTTGGGAATCACTGACCTAGACGAATCGAGATGGATATGTTAAAAGTAATTATGAGGTCCAGATTCAAGTTACTCTTACAATCCTGCGACTACCTTAAAACCTGGACACCCCTTAAATTAATCTGCTTGACATTGACAATTTAGGTCTAATGCATTATTATAGGAGTAAGTATTATGTAACAATAAAGACGCCACACAGTTTAAGAATCATATTCTTAGTAATGATTACAAAGAATACGGAGTTTTCTGAATTTTGGGGCTCTGTCGAAATCGAAATAATGCTATTGATTTGAATTGACCTAAAATAATCAAATTTTTAATATGATTTTAATTTTAATGCTTGTCCTCGGACGTAGCCAGGGTGGGGCAAGCACCCCATCCTGGCTCATTTAGTCAAACGAAAAATTATAGGTCAATAGGTTATAATAGTATTGCGCGGCAAGAAAGCGTGTTTGAATCGTGACGGGAAGACGCCATCATGTTGGTCGGTGACGGGAGCGCTCTCTGGTGAACGAGTGGGGAACTGGCGGTTCGAGGTCTGCATGGTCTGTGTAAGACTCGAAGATTATAGAATGTTCGAGGTTCGGATTTAGCGGGAAAGTTCTAGTACCTTCTGTTCCCTATTTAAACGCTGCAATCAGTGCGAGTGAGTTGACGCATTTGACTTTGTTCAGAAGTCAGAACGTACAGCGAGCGAAGTTTATTTGAAACGTCGTTGCGTCCGTGTGCAATACTAGATTTCTTGCGTCGTTTTAAATTAATAAGTGCTGTATTTACTTCTATTGTATGCTGTAAGTGTTTTAATAAATCCGTTAACGTTTTTTGCGCGTTTATTTATTTTTTGGACCTCAATCCCGTAACAATAGCATTCTAAAATGGACATTAAAAACTTTTTTAGCACGAAAGGTGTGTATCTATATTATTTTCATTTGAGTCGACGAGTTGCAAAACAATCTAATTAAAGCAACCTAAAATCTTCAGGAAATGCGAAGACTGTTTGTTTGTTTGTAATAGTGATTTTGATGATCTTTTTTATTGAAATTTTAAGAAAATTCATACAATACTAAATAAGGAAATAATAACAAATATACCACACTCCAATAATTTTAAATAACGATTGAAAATTGTAATTAGCTACTTTTGCAGCAGTTTTGCTTAATTAGATGGTTTTGAAATGGCAAATTTGTACAAAATATTACACGTTTTTTAAGGTTGAGGTTTCTAGTGTGGAGAGTCCATTCAAAAGCTTAAATCCTTAGTTCTTTTAATTTTTTTGAGAAGTGTAGTAGTGGTTATTTATTTGCTTTTAGGGAGACAGAAGAGGAAGCAACCAGTTAAAAGTAGTAGCGAAAGTGATAGCGGTGAAGAAGAGAAATCGAGGCAGAATGTTGGCGGCGCTTGTGCAACTGCACCTACACCTGCACCTATTGCTGTGTTAAGTGCATCGAATGGAACTTTGCTATCATCTGGTTCTGGTGCATAGGATCAAACATATTTTGATAATGATGTGGGTCACTGGCTTGAACGTTCGTTCGTCGACGATCTCGTCTCAAAAAATGGAAGTTTAAAAAACTGTTGGTCACCAACTCCATGCTAAGAATGCTGTGCAATTAAAAAGAAAATTCAAATACGGCTGGTTAGCGGATTATGCCCTTTGGTTGGCGTATTCCAAGAAATTAAAAACCGCGTTGTGCATTTACTCTGTGTTATTTCCACCAACTAATGTGCATGATGTTTTGGGTTCTTTCATACTGAGGACCTTTAATCGCTATAAAGACATTCACGAATTCGCGAAATCTCACACGTCATCTCAGTGGCACAAATCGCCGGCCACAGCAGCAAAATGTTTTGTTGAAAATATTCCCGTTGATGTACAACTGATTTCTGTCCACCAACAAGAAATAAAGCCGGCAAGAAAATTGTTGCATGAATAATTTCGACTATGATGTTTTGTGGTACACGTGACCTACCTTTGAGGAGCAAAGAACATCATGAAGGTGTTTTTGATGACTTGATCAAACTCAAAATTGACACTGGAGACCAAATTTTAAAAGTGCACATAGAAAAGGGCGCAATAAATGTCACTCACGTGTCACCACAGATTCAAAATGAAATAATCTGCCTATATGGCGACGTCATTAGAGACGACGTTACTACTGACGTAAAGGTGGCTTTTCTTTTTCGCTAGACTTATTATACGGTCTCCACAATAAAAGAAAAAATAAGATTCTTCCGAGAATCGGTTCTTCGTCGAAAATGAATTCCGAATATACCGATGCTCTGTGAAACCCGTTGGTCTCAAAAATATAAAAGTATCATCACATTCAAAGAACATTATGTGCAAATCATCATGGCGCTTGAAAAACTATCAACAGACGGTAACAATACAACGAGAAAAGCTGCTTTTCGAATGAGTTGCGCGGCTACGAAATCAGAATTCATTTTTCGTGTTTGTCTCATAGCAAAATATTCAGCGCTCCCGCAACCGGTGATAAATGCTCTTCAGTCAAAAAGAGTGGACTTTCTTCAATGTGCAAACCACATAAAAAAAAATCAGAGACATCACGAGAAAACACCGTGGAAATGCGATTTTTGAAAGTCAAAGTGTAATTGCAGAGGCTGAAACAATCGCCGAGCATCTCGGAACAGATTTCAATACGCCGCGAGTCCTAAATTATCAGAAACATGGTGCGAATCCACCAGCGAAGATCACTAATTATTCCATACATAGATTCATTAATAATGTCTCTGGAACAACGTTTTTCTGAGGAGAACTTTCCCGCATTCTCATTGCTTACGTTGCACCCTCACGTAATGCTTGATATGACGTATGAGGATGCTGACCTTTGGTACAACCAACGGAAAGGAAAAAAATCTGCCAAATGTCGAACTGAAGGAGATAGAACTAGCTGCACTAGTTAAAGAAACGCAATTGTGCTACCCATCCATAAAACGGGCGCTACTTATCTCATTTTCACTGCCCTGCACAACATGCACTATCGAAAGATCCTTCGGCACCTTACGCAGGGTAAAAACTTGGATGCGGTCAACAATGACAGAAAATCGGCTCGTCGGTCTTTGTTTGACGAGTGTGCATAAAAAGAGGGTTCTGGAAGCTAAAAATAAATTTGAGAAAGAAATTTTGACAGGATTTAGCCAGAACTCCCGTAGGCTAGTACCAAAAAAAGATTTAGATAGGTTCGAATAGCATTGCAACTAATTACTTTTAGCGTTTTCAAATGTTCAAATAAAACCATTTTTTTTAATAAACAACGTTATCTTATTTTTGCCCCCTGAAAAAGTAATAAGGACAAGCAAAGGCGTAGTCAGGATTTTCCTGACTACGCCTTTGCTTGTCCTTATTACTTTTTGCCCGGGCAACACCGGGTACATCTACTAGTTATATTATATAAATGAATTTTTATCCGCAGATACTTTTGATATTTTCGATCATTCTCTCTATCTCTGACTTTACACAAATCGTTATGACTACTGTTGTTTAGTCAGAAACACTTTTTTTCAGTGACAGAAATCTATTTTCGGAAGTACTTAATGAAATTTCAAAGCGGAAAATCGTCTATGTCTATTTATAGCATTCTATACTGTATAATACTCCAAGTCATTTATATAACACAAGAAATATGACGTAACCTACGAAATATTAGCTTTGTCACTGTTTTCCGCTGGAAATTACGTCATTTGTTTACGCAGGCGAATTTGTAACCAGAAAGCTAACGACCTTTTCGTCACAATGACCTTTTTAGACTTAATTGTATTTAAGTAAATGTATTATTTACCTTAAGTATGGGGATTTTCTAAAAAAATTAATATAAAAACAACAAAAACCGTAAATAAATCAAATTTTTTAACAGAACACTACCTAGAACCTTTTTAACAAGTAACTATTTTATAAAGGGTGTGTCACAAGTCGAGAGAAGCGCGGAATACATACTTTTAAGGCCTAACACAGTGTTTTTATACTGAAGAAAATGTAATTGCTGCCATTGAAAAAGTGATATATTTACAATTCAAGTCGACGAGTCAACAGATTTAGCCAATATAACCCAACTTCTTGTTTTCATTCGATTCATCCACAATGAAAAAACAGCGAATGAATTTTTGTGTTGTAAGGAACTTGAGAAAACTACTACAGGCCGAAATAATTATATTTAATACAGTAAATTGCTATCTAGAAATGCATGAGATAAGATGGGAATCATGTATCGGAATTTGTACAGATGGTGCACCCTCCATGGTCGGTTCGATAAAGGGGTTTATTGCCTTGGTTTAAGAACGTAACATTAATATTATAACAACACATTGTTTTCTTTACCGTAAAGTCCTTATAGGAAAAACCCTAAACAGCGACTTAAAATCTGTACTGGATGCAGTAGTAAAAATGGTAAACTTCATAAAAAGCAGACCACTTAAATCACGCCTATTTGCGGCTTTGTGTGAAGAGGTTGGAGCAAAGTATGTTAATCTGCTGCTGCACACAGAATCCAGATGGCTATCAATTGGAAAAATGTTAACTCGCGTATTTCAATTGAGAAATGAAATGAATTTTTTAAATACGGAAGGTAAAGAAGAATTTTGTTTCCTGCTTGCAAGTCGTGATTGGTGCAGCAAATTAGGATACTTGGTAGACATATCTGAAATATTGAATACGGAAAATACAAGTATGCAAGGCAGAGAAGAAAATATTCTGTCTTCAACTGACAAAATAAAGAGTTTGCAAGATAAATTAAATTTATGGTTAAGAGAAGTAAAAGAAGGGAATGTAAGCATGTTTAAACATTTTTCTACTACGATAAATGTTAAAATAATACTTCTTATTTCGGAACATATACAAATCTTACTCAATAATATAAGTCACTACTTTCCTTCTTTACGTGTTGAGGATTACGTTGGATAAAAAATCCATTCATTGTGGACGTTAATGAAGTAAAGATAAATCTTGAAGAGCAAGGAGCACTAATTGATTTAAAGAATGATGGCAATTTAAAACTGAAATATGAGGAATTGAATATTAATGAAAGTTTGGATACACATAAAACCAGAGTATCCTCAATTAGCTAAAAGAGCTCTCATAATATTATTGCAATTCTCGACTTCGTATATGTGTGAATTTGAATTTTCGGCTCTTACATCCATCAAAATAATAAAAGAGAACGTTTGCAAACGATCGAAGAAGAAGTGAGAGTGTCTCTCTCCAATATTCCGCCTAGAATTTAAAACAAAAATTGTGCATCACGTCAAGCTCAGATCTCGCATTAATTAAAATTGTTATTACGTAAGTCTTTACGCATCTTTGTGTAATTTGATATTTGATAATAAAACTAGATTTAAAAAACAATAGCGAGACTATTATTTTACATGTAGGTATTTCGACAAAATTCAATGGACTTAAATTTTGATTTTGAACACGTAGAAACGCTTTTTTTTTGCATTAGAATGCTACTTCAAACTGTCAATTTTTAAAATTTTTCTTTCCGGGAAGGGGGCTCCCTCCCCGGACCCACCCCAGCGTTGTGCGTAATATTCTTTTTCGCAAAAAATTCATCTGCCCCATTAGCCCCCCTTATTCAAATTCTAGATCCGCCGCTGATCAAGTGTGTCACGACTTTTTACTTTTCAATCAGGGGTGCCACTCAACGAAAAAGGTTGAAAAACACTGGCCTAACATATTAAGAAAACAACTATTATATAAAGACATAATTTTTACTGAAATTTGATAGAAAATAAAAGGCAGTCTTCAAAATACTCAAGAAATGAAATGATAACTTATAGCTAATGTTTTCGAGGTCCCAGTAAGTGCGAAGTTTGAACCCAGGGTCAATGAGGAAGTGAAACTGGAACTATGGTGTCTGGGTTCCGGGTCTATATGAGGGTTCGAAAAGAAATTTATACAATTAAAATTTTAACTTTGAAATCTAGCATACCAATTATGCAATTTCGAAAGCGTAAAGGGAGAAAATAAAATAAAATATGATAAAAATCGGGATCAAGAGCCTTGAGACCCTACACCTCAATCCATAACTGCTCTCTCTATGGTCATGTCTATGTCAAATAGTCCTACTGGTCCGCTCTCACAGGGGGACAAGCTGTCCGTTTAACCTAGAATAGGTCCTGTAAAAAGTTAATTAATCGAACAAATCACTTAAACCAGGTCCAGCGATAACACTTGATTCTAAGCGATTTGTTTGATTAATTATTTCCCTCAGTTTATTTTTTTCCTTTTCAAAATTAACATTAGTTCTGCTCTATTCGACTACAGTAGAGCATCGATTATCCGACTCAATTGGGGACTGGGGTTGGTCGGATAACTGAAAAACGGATAACCGAAAAGTGTGAAAAAATACGTTATTAGTATAGTATATTAGTATATCCCATGTAATTAGTATATTAGTATATCGCTATTAACCTACTTCGCGTTGAATTTTCATCGATATTAAACCTAACAAATTTTTTTTTAAAATAATAATCGTCGCTATTGTATCGTTAAAAATTATTTCTTTATTTTCCACAAAATAAATACAAAAATAAAGTAAAATAGAAAATTAAGCCTGGTTTAAATACTGGCCTCCCTTTCATGGTCGAGCCAGTGTTACCAGCTAAAACACGCAAAAATTTAACAAAAATAATATTAAAGTAGCCAATACATAGCCAAATATTGTAGTGCCACATCGCTAGCGGACATTTGAATTTGCCGACTAGAACGCGGTCGGTTAACCGATAAGTCGGTTGATCGGGGATCGGATAATCGATGCTCTACTGTATTTTTAAAATAATTAATCTATAAATTCTCACTGTCGCCAGTCTGTCCTTCCTTAATCTCGAGAACGGAGTTACACAGATGGCCAGATTTGGAAGCTTGGGGACCGGAGACTCCGATTAATTATATGCGAACTTCCGGTCTAAACCGGAAAAGTTTTCAAAATTCAATTATGTTTAAAAATTGAAGCCCGGCATTGTGACGAAGTCACAATATGTAATTTTAATTTTTTTTTTTTTGTTATTTCAAATTAATGTAATTATATCACCTTAGTCACCTCAAGCTCACAATTACCAAAAGCAAAATTATAAAACAATTAAATTTAACAATTTTTTACCCTCCTGACATTATTCGAACTAAGTTTTGCTCCTAAATTGTCATCTAAATGACAATATAACTCGATCACACTTTAATTTATGACAGAGGAAATCAACAAATGAGATATAAAATTAAATAAACTTATATAATTATTATATTAATATAAAGTCTAATCATAGTTTACGATTTAAATTAGAATACATTTTTACGGAAGGCAATGATAATGCTGATTTTAATCACGTTTTTTAAGTTACAGCGGAACCCGTGTAAAACCAAAAGATGACGTGTTCTCTGTGTGAATGGGTTCATCTCATTCTAAATATTTTCGTTTGGGTTTTTCTAATCAATTTCGAGTAATAACGTGTGTACTAAAATGACGACAGCATTAGTATAGGCCTATTTACAAACAAGATTATATATAAATTAGATGGAACAAGAATAAATATAGGCCAACGGATGAAACGAGAATAGAGGCTTATATTAAAGGCCTGTACTAAACTTACTGATGGAACAAGAATAAAGACCTGAACTAAAGAATGAAAATCTGGAAATAAATATTGAGGAATATCGAATAATGTAAATGGGTGTGTATACAGCATATACATTTATATAAGTACAACGTAAGTCTATTTACAAATAAGACTATGACTATGATTATGCACACGCGCGCACACATATATACATACATACATAAATACGAGTATATAAATGTAGATTTATTATTAGAATTGGCTCCTAAACAAAAGTATTACCCATAATATTAATAAAAAAAAATCCAACAACACTATTTTTGACACGAAATTTCAGCCAAAATTATTAATATAAACTATTTTTAGAAATAACTGAGCAATGAATTACACCAATGCTTTATTTACTTTTATTTTTATGGATAAAAATTAAGCACGTGCATTAAATTTTGTTTTTAAATGTTTTGTGTATTTTTTATGAGGAGAAACGATCAGATGCTCGACATATTCTCTTCAATTTCCGAGGGAGAGTACAAATTAATTCGACGGCTATGACATCACAGGAAGGAAGATGTCAAAGGACAAGAGATCGGTGACACGTGACTAAACCGGATCTGTAAATATCGAGTTAGATGCTGGCTATTCACCGCCTTTCTCTGAATTTCGTTTCGAAGGTTTTAAAATAAAGAAGATCCTTTCGTCACCACAACGTTAATAACAACTCTTCGCTCGTCATGTGGACGTTCCTGCTTCTCCACTTGTTTTGCACAGTTTCTGCCGCTCCCCTTTCGCAACACGCACCCAAAGAAATGGTAAGTTTATTATCTCGTTATGTAACAAATTACATATTAATCATTATGTAACAAACTCAAAATAACAACTTCAGTTTAGAGACCAATTAAGCTCGCTGTGTATCGTCATGCGTAATGTTTCTGAATTGTCAGTTATTTTACAAAGAAAGAATTAAATTCAATTTTAACGTTCTTTATAATTTCATATATAAATGTAAATCCAAAGTCTTGTATTCGAAGAACAACGCACTAAGTTCCATTGTGACAAAATTCTCAGAACTTACTTAACTCGTCTAAACAGACATCAAGTGGTTGACCAGACAAAGAGTAATTACTTCATCCTTGTTTCTGAAACAGTTCTTTGTATTAATAAATTGTTAATTGAGCTTCAAATTATTTTATATTCCTTAATGTTTTCAAATGCTCGTTTTTAGCACAGGTTTTTATTCTTGTTACATTAGTTTTGTTTGGGATAGACCTACATTCTTGTTTCATCTAATTTATCGTGTTTTCAAACACTCCGGTGCAACAGGTACATTTTTTTTTTTGCAGGTAAATTTTATGAAACAATATGGCTACCTGATCGACGCGGGGCCCGATACGGATGCTCTGTATACCGAAGAAAGTTTCAAAAAAGCCATTCGTCAGATGCAGAAGTATGGTGGTCTGCCCGAAACTGGTATAGCTGACGATAAAACTTTAGCACTCCTGAACGCACCCCGTTGCGGGGTACGCGACGTATTCAGGGAAGACAAACACACTTCCAACAGAACCAAACGTTATGTAATAGGTGCAGAAGGGTGGAAAACTAAAACTGTCACTTACTTGTGAGTTACATTTGTAATTATACAAGCCGACCAAAACTCAGTTAACCGTGTTTTGTTTCGCGTTCTCCAAATACATTTGTGAATACGAATCCTAAAATGAATTTTTAAAGCATTAAAAGGTTCCCATTTTGAATAAAATAGCAATTTAGGTTAACTTGACTTTTGGTTAGGTTAGGTTGACTTTTGTGCCACTATTTTTACACGTTACCTTTTAAAAACTTTTAAAATCAAAATTCTTTATGAAAGTCTAGCCAATTGGCCGGCAGATTTAGGACCGGATGTAGCAAAGGAGAAAATTGAAAAGTCTTTCAAGGTATGGTCGAGCATTACTCCGCTTCGTTTCGTGCATAAGAACAGCATGAATGCTGACATCATCATAGCTTTCGGAAGAGGTTCTCACGGAGACGGATACCCCTTCGATGGCCCGGGAAACATTCTAGCACACGCTTTCTTCCCTTATGAACATGGACCATATGGAGGCGACGTTCATTTTGACGACGATGAAATCTGGATCGATGGATCCAAAGGAGAAAAGGATAACGATGGATTACGTAAGAAGCTTTTCGTCTTGGAATAACGTAATTACAGCAATTGACAAATTTACAATTTTCTTACAGGATACGACTTTTATACGGTCGCCGTACACGAATTAGGGCACAGCTTAGGTTTGGCGCACTCCACCGTTTCTGGATCCATTATGTTCCCTTACTACAAGGGATACAATCCAAATTTTATGCTGGATTACGACGACGTTCTAGCTATGTACCAAATGTACAGTAAGTCATAAACAGCAAAGTTTACAACGAAATTGTAAAGAAAAGTGCTAATTTTAAATAATTTTTCAGTCGTTAACGGGAAGTTCGAAGATACATTTGAAACTGAAACTACGATAGAATTATCTACGGTCACTACTACTACTGCTGCTACTACAGAATCGCCAGTCGCTTCTCCAACGTTCACCACAGAATCGTCCGTATCAAGCAATGATATTCCCATCTTTACCACTTCAAAATATTCGAGTACAACGGAGGATTACGAAGCGCAAGATGATCATTCGGCAACATATTTTTCGCAAAGTACTTCACCGAGCGTAAGTACGGAAGAACCGTTGACAGATGACGACGAAACGGAAGAAGAAAAGAAGAGGAAAGAAAAAGAGAAAGACAGAAATCGTACCAATCGCACAAAGTCTGTGAACGGATGCGAAGGATCATTTGACGCCATAACCCTAATTAGAAACGAATTATTTATTTTTAAAGGTCCAGTAAGTAAAATCTTTATTTACCGGCAATTAAAATTATCTCGAAGCGTTTATATATTGTTATTTGCAGTACATGTGGAGGTTACAGGATCGTGGTGTAGTACCTCGAGGATTTCCCGTACCATTTCATTTTCTATTTTACTTTCCCCTGTCCATCAAGAGAATTGATGCAGTGTACGAAAGGCCAACAGATCACTATATTATTTTCTTCACGGGTAAGTCTTATAAATAGTAATCACTAGCAATTTGTCGTGACCACTATTTATCTGAATATTATGTCCTCAGGCAAATACTTTTGGGAGTTTACCGGAAACAAGTTCACAGAAAAGAGTCCACTAGCACTTTGGCAGCTTGGATTGCCGGAAGATATAGATTACATCGATGCTGCTCTGGTTTGGGGTAAGAACGGTAGGACCTATCTGTTTAGTGGAAACCAATATTGGCGTTACGACGAAGCGAACAAAACCATGGATTTCGGTTATCCTCGTCCCATTCACAGGTGGCGAGGAGTGCCAAGTAATTTGGATTGCGCCTTCACTTGGAGAGACGGTAATTAAACGGATTAAAATATATGGTGGCCCAATTAACTCGGTTAAATGACATTTGAGTTACCCTGTATATTAAATTTTTAAAATTTTATGTTTTTGTTAGGTCAATCCTACTTTTTTAAAGGAGAAGATTACTGGAGATTTAATAATAACGATATCATAGTAGATTCTAGATTTCCTCAACCATCGGCCTCACATTGGTTACAATGCCAAACTTCTGTCTGAATTCTGAATTAAATTCACACTGACATAATCGCCAAGAAATGTGAAAAGCGATGCGGACATTTGAACTCTAGGTCAACGTTTATCAAGACACATCCGATATCCAGCAATTTGTTTAAAGTTTAAATAAATTATTGCGTATCGAAGATTCTTGAGATACTCTTGGAAGCTTGTTGCATGTTGCGAAAGCTTAATTGAAACTGAATTGAACATGGGATATTAACACGGTTGAATTACCTATGACGTTCGTATCCTCTAAATTGTTGGAATGCTATCCATAATATGACGACTTTCTCATTGTTATTTGCATTTTTAGCGGTCGAAATTCAATACGTATCAAATTTTAATTATGTGTGTATTTTTCAATAAATTTCTGAATGAAATATAATTTGTATTGCGTAATAAATATAATTCATTTGATAATTTAATTTCTACTCCCTCTGCACATTTTAATAAATCTTATGTAATTCGTACTCTAATGCAACATTTTAGCACTTAATTTAATTGCATTTATTTCTTTTAAATGAATTATAATAAGTTAATGAAATTCTTCGAGTAAAACTATACGAAAAACTAAAATTTTTAAAGCTAATTTCATACAATTTCGATTACTTTTATTGTGCTAGAGAGTTTTAAGTCCTGTCCAAAAATACAGGAAATTTCGAATATATTAAATGTTTAACATTAAAACAAGAATAATGAGTATAGGCAGTTCACTTTGTATAAAACAGTACATGTTATACAAAGTTAATTATACAGTATACCTATTATTAAACCTTATACAGTATAATACAAAGAATTATAAATCATGCAGTACAGGGAGCCCTAAAAGGGTAACTCAAAATGTATTTCTACAGCCTTCTAAGAAAGATAAGTAATAAAAAATTCTCTTACAAATGTCTATTTAGTGCGAATATCCTTATAAATTTGGGTGTTTAATATTCCAAAGGACCGCTCAGTTTAAAATTTATATTTAAATACACCCACATCCATTTTTTTAATAGAACATTGGCGCATTTAAAGGATGCCCTAATGTTCTACAAACTTTATTCTAGCTTCGTTACATGGACAAAATCTGTAAATAAGAAGCGAAATAACGTTTCATAAAAGCAGAAACTTTCAGATGTTGAGAGAAGCCCCGGCCTTTCACACTCCAATATGTTTAAGTAACAGAATATGACAAAAATAAACGGCATTTTCTTCTTAGTATACAAGAAATGTAACGGAATGAGTAATTTGTAACAGATGATTTTTTAGGCCCTGTAAATGTGAGATTCGAACCAAATGGCCCCCTTTGTGAGGATCTATGTAAAAGTAAACTCAAATGAATAGTTACAAATATATAATTATAACAAAAGTTTGAAAATATATCGACAACCTTGAATAATTACAGTATGAACATAATTCTGTTTTTAAGGACGATTAAACTCATTTTAATCACTGTTGATTATTTTAAATATTAAATAAATCCAGATATTTTATTAAAAATAAAATTTAATACATTATAAAAATTATTAAAAAATATAAATAAAATTACAATTATTAATTTTAAAATAAAACAAAAATTCATTAAAATTATTTTCTAAATATAGTAACACGAACAGATATCAATACATCGGTGTATTTGTTAAAGATAAGTGAAACAAAAAATATATTGTTTGTTTATTTATATCAATAAAAAAAGTACTTTTTACATCCAAACTTGGAAACACGATGGACTCCACAAAAGGATAGGGTGGACTCCATTCACATACACAGTAAGACAGTAACAAGGAGGTCCTCCTCCCCACTTCCTGATTGAGAAAACGTCTCTTGGCCTTGAAAACCATCTTAATAACGTGACGATTTACTACGTTTACGACCGTACAAACGGCTAGTATGACTTTATATACATATAATATCATAAATATAACAGAAGGAATAATACAAAATATTATTACTATTGTGTAAAGTAGGAAATTACGAAATATGTAACAATTAAATCGAATGTTATTCGAACAATTGAATCGACTTGGAAAGGACCTTGGCCCAAAATCCGGATTTCGACACTCGAAAGATCACATCACAATTCTATTCGAAGTATTCGTCGTACGTAAAATAGTTAAAGTGAGTAACAGGGGGAACAATTCCTTTCAAGAAATTTAGTCGTCAGAAAAGTGAGCATGCCCGATTTCGTTAGAGTAACATCTTCCACTCGAACGAATGAGTCATGCGTTAAAAATAACAAGTGGAGAGACTGCTGTAGACGGTTCATCCACAGAAAACTCTAGATAATCCACTAACATCACCCTCGTTAACACTTCTTTCTCCACAAGTTATTGATGAAGGAACGGAACGTCTTCGTAACCAAGTAAGTACCTAAATTCCAATTGTCACTCATCTCAAGGTTTTAATTACATTAAGAACGTAAATTACTCCCATACAGTATTCGAGTGATTAAGATTTTGTATTCAGTTTTACCAAGTACGGAATATTTAAACTTTGTTACGGCTATATGAGGTTCTTCTCCCATCGCTACGGAAGATTCTCATAAAATATTAATAAATTTCACGCGTGATGCCTTTAACACGGCACTAGGCCCTAGCCGTAGCTTGTTTGGGTAATTTGTAAAATCAGCCTTGTTACTAAGAACACGCTATAATTCTGTGTTTATTTGGGGGCATTTATTAAAGGCCCCTCAAATATGAACAATAGGAGTTAGGTTTTTTAAGTCTCGGTACTTGTTAGAAAGTTACATTTTAGAAAAAGTAATACAGATCGCGTGACTGGATCTATATATAGTTTCCTTTATTTTTATCATTTTACATTCTTTTCTTTGAACTCTCATACTAAAATAACAAACATACGTGAGGGGACGTATATAACTTTTACATTAAAATGGAGCGAAGGATAAGGAGAGTAATTTACTGTAGTGACAATTTTAACTATTAGGAAATACAGTCGGTAAAAGAAAAAAGTGCTACGAATATCGAAACACTTACCGTCAAGTAAACGGATATTTTAATGTTTTGACTAGAAAGAAAACTGCATTTATCTCGGTTCCCAGATAAAACTAAATGACGAATTGTACTTTCGCCCTCCTTCTTTCTTGTTCTCACGTGACTCTTTCCGAGACTTTTTATTGGATAAAAGGGGGGGGGAATGTTCAAACTCTTTCACGCCAGCGTCAGACGATAGTGGAATATCATGTCGAGCGAAACAAGTGTCTCCCTTGTTTACGTAATATAAAAATAACTTTATTTCGAAGTTACTGTCGTTCGTCACTCTTTTTTTTTTCATAAATAAAGAAAAATATGGCTGGAGATGGCGACGATTCGTCCCCCAGTGAGGTTTGTTCACATTGTCGTCGTTTACCTTTAATTAACTCGTGTTAGTAATTAATTTTAATTATAGATAATTAATTAATGCGATAATTACACGTTAATAAGGTTTAATCGGAATTTATGCAAGTGTTTTAGATCTGTATAGATAGCCCGAAAGTCAATTAACTACGTTGTACTTGTGGATACGAATCATACTGGTAAAATAAGTTTCGAACAAGGTGTTTTTTCTATCAATTGTACCATTTTGGCACTTTCAGATAGTACGACTAGATACAAAATGAACAAAAATTTAGTCGGTTTTAACGGTGAACTCACTTTTGGCCACTGTATATGGTAAAAGTTGGCTTCTTGTAAGTTACAGTTGAAAAATTGATTATTCTTGAAAGGAGAGTCTACGCTAGATAACTTTTTTCGAGTCTGGCCGGGAGTTTATCGATGTCTGCTCTTTTTTTGTCCTTCTGTTTTTTCAACCGGTCGCATACTTTGCCACTAATATTCTCCCTCCTTTCTTCTTTTTCTTGCGCAGCTTTTCTCACAAGTTTCTTTTTTCTTTTTTTGTTGCAGATGTCAGATTTATCTCTGGAAGAGCATCGATTCTTACCTTCGAATGGAAGTATTTCGTCGGTAGTTGAGAATTTTAATAAAAAATCACTAATGAATAAATTGAACAGCTCGTCATCCATTACCTCATCATCAGCTTACACGTCGAGTTCCGAAAAGTCTCAAATTATGAAGAGTAGCAGCTCGTCCAGTAGTTCTGTGTTGAGTAAAAAAGCTCAAATTGTTCAAGAACAGAACGAATCCTTTCACGAGAACCGCAACTATTCCAGAAGTGTCAGCGTTACTAGTAGTAGTAGCAGCAGCACTAGCGATTCTAGAATGAAGATGCTAACTCAGAGAGGCTTTTCCGTTGACGATTCGTTGGAAGAACAGCCCCAAGAAGTGAAATTCGAACAGAAACGCGTAACGTCAGCTGCTAAAGTGAAGGTAACGGGTGATAACTATACATCGGAAAAGATGGCGGCTACTAATAAAGAACTGAAGCGTGTTCAAGCGGGTGATGTTAGTTACGAAGAAAAACACGCTGCTGCGGCAATAAAAGAAGTGTTAGATATGGATGGTATCAGTGCGGAAAAAATGGCCGCCGTTAGACAAGATCAGAAACAATTGAAGACGGGGGATATCGTACAACAACAACAAAGAACTGCCATGGCCTCTGCGGTTAGAATGTCAACCGACGATTTCAGTGCAGAGAAGTTATCGATGGCCAAACAGGACGTCTTTACAGAAAGAAATCTGTCTTCCAAGTTTATAATTACTTCTAAAGAAATGAGACAATCGTCCATGTCTAGTCAGAGTGATTTCTCTGGTATCTCTTCTCTGAATTATAATATGGGAAGTCAAGAAACGTTCGCCCTACCCACAAACAGCAAACTCGCCATCGAAGGAGTAGAAGAAGATTTTCAAATTTTAAAGAGTCCAACTTCGGTCATGGAAGTTCAAAACGTCCTGAAACGATTCAATAATAGAATGTATTCTTGTATCGATCGATTGAAAAACGCTACGAACGAGGAGGCCACCTCTCTCATAACTGCCATTTACGACATAGTAAAGAGAGCTTGGGCTGTACCGAATCACGGAAACGATTTGGGTTCCAACATGTGCAACATATTAAGAAACACCGGAGGTTTAGATATTCTAATTAATAACTGCACTTCTGATAACTCGGATTTGAAATTTTCTAGTACGCAATTACTAGAACAATGCTTTTCTACAGAAAACAGAGCTTACATTGTAGAAAACGGATTAGAACAGGTAGTTAATGCGGCCTGCGCGTGCAGCACAGAGAGTTCCGTGGCACAGTCTCGTGTGGGTACAGGTATATTGGAACATTTATTTAAACATTCGGAAGCAACATGTAGTGACGTGATAAGAATGGGAGGATTGAAAGCCATTCTTTTCGATTGTCGTACATCCGACATAGAAACGTTGAGGCATTGTGCCACGGCATTAGCCAATTTGTCGCTATACGGTGGACCGGAAAATCAACAAGCAATGATCAAACATAAAGTTCCTGTCTGGTTATTTCCTTTAGCTTTTCACCAAGACGACAATATCAAGTATTACGCGTGTCTAGCTATTGCCGTTTTGGTAGCCAACAAAGAAATTGAAGCGGCAGTTCTCAGATCGGGAACTTTGGATCTGGTCGAACCATTTGTAATAAGTCACAGCCCTCAAGAATTCTCAAAGAGCGCGGTTGCCCACATTCTAGGACAATCAAAAAATTGGTTGCTTCGACTGGTACCGGTGCTCAACAGCAAGCGAGAGGAAGCTAGAAGTTTGGCGGCATTCCATTTTGCCATGGAAGCTGGCATTAAGAAGAAACAAGGAAATACTGGAGTAAGTATACCACCTTCTGAACAATTACACACATAAATATGTGATATAAACTAATAAATTGGAATAAAAACCACAGTAACATTAAGCAACGGCACATTTATTGAATTAAATACAAAGAAACAAACTTTTTTCCAGGTTTTTCACGAAATAGGTGCAATCGAAGCATTGAAAAAAGTGGCCAGCTCTCCCAACGCCATTGCCTCTAAATTTGCTGCGCAGGCATTGCAGTTAATAGGAGAAGAAGTACCTCATAAACTTTCCCAACAAGTACCTCTATGGACAGTAGAAGACGTGAGAGAATGGGTGAAACAGGTAATTTATATAATAATTAAACTGGACCGAAATAAATAAACTAATTCATTAACAACTGAAGTCTGCTTACAGATAGGATTCTCTCCCTATTGTCAAACGTTCAGCACCAGTAGAGTAGACGGAGATTTACTTTTACAGTTAACAGAATCTATGCTAAGAGACGATATAGGAATAACTAACGGGATTTTAAGAAGAAGGTACTTTAACTTTTTTAATGTGGAACGTTCTAACTCAGATGTTTGTAATACTAAAAAGAAAAAAAAAAATAGTTCCGCAATGAAACGGCTCATTGAGAGTTTTTTAAGTTTATTTTTCTAAACAAACGTCGAACATGTTTTTTAGATGCCAAAGAAAAACATCTTCAAAGTAGGACGACCGTCTGGAGGTCGTTCTCAGTTAAGAATAAAGTTACATCCGTAGTTCATTAATAACGAGGACGAAATTAATTTTTCTCTTAGTGTATATTTCTGACGACCTCGAGCATTAATGAGATGAATATGATTTATTCTAGAATTTTATAGATAAAATTTATAAAAAAAATATTTAACGTTTTGGCAAAGCACATTGAAAGGAATATTCGCGAAGAACGTCAATGACCCGTATCCTCAAAGCGCGAGCCAAAAATTACTCAAATTTTTTTGTAATTTTCAGATTCCTTCGCGAACTCAATCGTCTAAAACAAATGGCGGATTACACTTCTTGCGATACAACAAATTTGAATCAACTTTTACAAGGTTTCGGACAGGAATTTTCACAATACACTTATCAAATGCTGCACTGTGGAGTACAGAAAGACACTCTTCGCTATTTGACAGAAGAACAACTAGCTTTGGATTGTGGCGTGGAAAACAGCATACACAGACTGAGAATCGGACACGCTATTAAAGGTGAGAACATTACAAAAGCGTAGCGTAATAACCTATTAGTGGTATCGTAGATTGTGTTTTTCTGTGGGTGGTCATGAAAATAGTATCAAGACTGTTCCTTTGCCAAAGTTAATTGTACATATTCTACAGTGACTGTTTTGTTTATCTATACTTTGTTAGAATTAATCAGTATCAATATTAATAGATTGAGTTGGAAAGATCATCCAGCACAGAGACTCGAAAGGTCAGGATCGACCGGAAATTGAGGGACAGATATTGAAATATCCAACCCCCCACACCAGAAGATCACAAGTGTATTATTTATAACGCTATTTAATATTGTAAACAATGTGAGTAATTGTTACTAATTTCAGATTTAGCTCGAATGACCGAAATCGAGGAGACAGAAGCTGATAATAAGTGTCTAGACGTGTTTGTTAGTTACAGAAGATCCAACGGTTCTCAATTAGCCAGGTAGCACGAAATGATGAATTTAATATGAAAGTGTTACTAAGAACTTCTGTCATATTTATATATTTTTTCTGATAGTCTTTTAAAGGTACATCTGCAATTGCGAGGATTTTCAGTATTTTTGGATGTTGAACGTTTAGAAGCCGGGAAATTCGATAACAATCTCTTAAACAGTATTCGCCAAGCAAAACATTTTATTCTGGTGCTGACTCCCAGCGCGTTGGATCGCTGTTTAGGGGACAGGGACTGCAAGGATTGGGTGCACAGAGTACGGTTTGGATTTATGCCCCTCTTTGTTTTATTATTCATTTAAAATTCTTACGTGTTGAAGTAGCGATGTTTTCATTCTACACAGGAAATCTTGGAAGCGCTCCAGAGTAAATGTAATATAATTCCAATTTTGGATAATTTCCAGTGGCCTGAATCAGAAACGTTACCAGATGACATCCGAGCAGTTTGCTATTTCAATGGCATCAGGTAAGGATTCTGCTTTTTTAATTTTATATTCTATATGATAGAACAAGGGTTGGATTTAATCTCGTTATGGTCCGAAAACACACATAAGGTTTCTTTCCCTCTAGTTAATAATTCGTATGATACTGAAATGAGACCTAAACTGTACCATTGTAACACGAGGTCCTAAAGTCTGTCCTCAAAGCATAATACCTAAGCTTTAACACAAAAATGGTTCTGCCGCGCAAAATAATAACAAATTTAAAGGCGTGAGGCCTTAAATATATTCGCTTAGCGTGAAAGCTATGCTATTAGTTTGTTGACCTTATACGTAAATCTGACCCACGTTAAGATGAATATACAGGGTGGGAAAGAAAGTCACTTAACACCTCTGCTACAGAATATAGAATGTACCCAAAGAATGTACATTGAGCACATCATGTAACGTGAATAATTCTGTAACCGTTCGAGGTAGGTCAATAAAATCTTTCAGCAATGAATTCCTTGTGAAATTCTGGCCCCAAATGATATGTCACATGATTTACAGTTTCGGAGTCACATTCAAGATGGCGGCCGTGCATGTAACACATCAATCTGTTTTTCCCTTGGTCTAATGTGTTCCTGACATGAGCGAATTAACTTTGAGTACATTCTATATTCTGTAGCAGGGATGTTTAGTGACTTTCTTTCCCACTTTGCATAAAACAATATGCAGCATAATTTTTATAAAATTGTCATAACATTTTCAGATGGATTCACGATTATCAGGATGCCTGCGTGGATAAATTAGAACGTTTCATGAGAGGGGATACCAATTATAGGATGGACGGACTGGTAGGAAGAAACTTAGGAGTGGGACCCGGAACACCCGGTACACCTAGTACAAATATATCGCGCGTGCCAATTTATAACAGGAGCAGTAGTAGCGATAGCGGCGAAAGGGAAGCGCAGAGTTGCTCGGATTGTTCTCATTAACAACAATGTAAAACATATCCAAAGTGAAACTTTTTAAAGTAATTGTTTAATATAAACGTTATTCGAATTGTTAAATATAAAGATGTAAATCTCCGAGCAGAATGCAGGATTTTTATTTTATTGTAAATAACAATTGTTATTAATACTTATGCGTCTTTTTTGTAGGATAATTTTGTAAATAAATTATTAAACGATTTGTTTCTTAAATGGAAAATTGTGAAATAAAGTTCATATATAACTATGTTCAGTCTGTGTTATATGTATTTATATAATTTCAATCACGTACACTTAAAATAAACTTACAATAATCTTAGCAAAATTGTGGATTTTAAAATCATTTAAGTAGCATTTACAAATTCTAATTATACTTAGGTATTATTCTTTTGTGATTGAGAATGCAGAGCTTGCTTTTTATTTATAATCAATGGCATTAATTAATCAATCTCTACATTGAATCAATGCAGAGATTGATTGATTGATTGGTGTATATGATAGAATTAGCTATATTTTATCAGGAAGATATATATATATTGTGAGCTATCATTAAAATTCGTTATCATGGAATTTAAGATTCCTTATTTAAGAAAATCGTCGCTCGAAATGGCAGAATTGTTTAAATAATCTGCAATTAAACGTACTTCGTGGTCAAGCATTATATAGGAACGAACTGTATTTGGCATAATGTTGAGGGATAGAGAACATTCCCTTAATCGTAAACAAATCATCTTCACTGATAATTTTTAGTCTTATTTATTTTTATTCATTCAGATACCATTAAAACTGCAACAAAGAGGATAGGGCAAAACAAATACTTTTTTCAACTCTCCTCTTAAATAAAAAAGAAAAGCATTACAAAACGAGCAAAAATTATTGTGACATCTTCACAATGCCGGGCTGCAATTTTTAATCTGTTTTTAATTTATTTAATGTGAAAATATATCATCTCGATCTCAAATTAGCAGTGACTTCCCCCTGTACAGTACATCATACTTTTCCTGTTACAGTAGAGTCATGCCAGTCATCCATGTAACTCCATTTTGGAGAACATTTTCGAATTGAAATCATGTGATTTCCGGTCTGAATCGGAAATTTGTGTATAATTAATCAGGTTTTCTTGCTTCTAAACTTTCTATATCTGATCTCGAATTTCATCTATCTAACTTTGTTTTCGAGATTAAGGACAGACAGACGGGCGACATAGGGAATTTATAGGTCTACAGTTTTTTCAAATTGCAGCCCAATAATTACCTTCTCAAAATGTTGAAACAAATAATGTGAAGAACGGATTACAAAACCCATAAGTTATTGGCTAAATCCGTCAATAGTAAAACATGGACGAATAATGAAACTATGGAAATTAGAACAACGAGGATTATCGTAAAATATCTGAAATTAGATAAGAAAATACCGAAATACGAGAAGAAACAAACTAACTGTTGAAGAAATTGCAGGACGATGCAGATGGTTCGCTGCCTAATTCATATAAGCAAGAAGAATAAGTACTTCGTGTAAGTCACACAGTCGAGGTATTCAAATGATTCACGACTGATTCGATTTTTCCAAAAAATTTCTCTCAAAAAATTATCCAGTAAAACAGATCAGAGTTCGATTCTGATCAATATATTTATGTGTTGTTCGCGGTTGAGAATGAAGTGTTCACTCACGCAAGTCGACGTCATTACGATGAAGTCCGAAATAAACACAATTGAGACCGGTTGTAAAATCCACATGTACAGTACTGTACAATACTTTAATAACTCAATTAATCAAATTAGATCATAATTGAAATACAGAATAAAAAAATTAGACTTTTTAATAATATCGTATATACTATATACAAATATAAAAAAAAACTGTTTATTGCCATAGCGATTTATTTATTTATCTGATTTACAGTAGGAAATGTCTTTAACAATGAATCTCCTCCGCACATTAACAATAAAACCCCGAAAAATATGCGTATACGATTTCCTTGACAAATATGGCAAAAACATTTCCATACATTCGCTATTAGAATGATCAAAAATTCCCGTTTTTAAGCATGTTCCGAATTATAATTATCCCTTTTCAAATGTTCACTCGTGTTCGGTATTTTACCGATAAACTTAAATATTTAAAATAAAAATAAGTATTTAAAATTCAATCAATATACTTTATATTAATTATAGGTATTATATAATAAAGACCAAGTTACAAAAACTTCAACAAAATTATCCATTTTTCCAACATTTTTGACTGTTGTAGCAGCCATCGTTTCCAATAAGGATACAAACGAATATTTGTTTCTATCCTGATTGGAAAGCAGTTGAAAGATATACTGTATAAAAGAAAAAGTTGTTTTATTAACTGAAAAATTCTCAGAATTAAATGTTCCTTATTAAAAGTATAAAATGATTATTGAGACAAAATATATCATTTGTTAACTCATTTTTGACATAAAAAGTGCTTAAAAACTATTATATAGCTTCTCTCGAAATGATAAACAGTAAGTATCAACAATATTTTTCTCTCGAAATGCCGAAAAAACAATTACAATTTACATCCTGTTATCGTTGCGTAGAAAAATATTAAATTGTTCACATTTAATCAAACAACGTGTAGTTTAAATTTAAATAATTTGATTTAAAGAAGCTGAAATTTATTCGTGGAGTTTACTATACGATTTATTTATTTTATTATTGAAGTGCCGAACTGTTGCAATCTTTCCTTTATAACGATGATGATAGTTTAGTTAAATAGGATAGTCATTATCTCGGAGAAAGAACGGTTTTTAAAGCAGAATCGCGCCAAGACGAACGTAAAAGAACGCGTAATGCTGGTCATTTGCATATTCGTGAAAGAAATGCATGAAGTTAGGTGTTTAAAATAAAATTTCACCAACCAGATTATTGGGACAAGACAATACTGTATGAGTATCGTCGACAACTCATACAAGCCAAAAGGAACCATTTGGATCGGTCCTTACGACTATGGGACCCTCAACTATTGGTTCATTAGACTTTTTTTGTTCCTATTAATATGCTCTACAGCCCTGTTAAGGTCCCAACCCCCTCACACAGATTTAGAATTGTACCATGGTAATACACAAGTTTTAAACGTTTCTTCCTCCTGTTTAATATAATGGAGGCCGATCTCCGAGGTCTTGTATGCATACGTAATTTCAGGCAATTCTATGCAAATTACGTAATAACTACAATATAAATAATAGCCATCCCTGTTATATTAATTAATTAGAAATAATAAAATTTGTCTTACTTTTCTAAATCATCAGAAAGTGAAGCCATTTCTGCATAAAAATGCCATTAACAGAAACATTAAAAGAGAACACAACCTTCGTTTTTCTTCGATTAAACTTAAACGCAAAGATTACTCTTTCCCGCTCAAACAAAATGGCGCATCGGTGCAAGTTCGTCTGCTTTTCCACTTCCGGTTTGATTTTTAACAGTCGTTGTCAGCCTGACAAATATTTTAATGATGTTTTATATTATTAATGCGTGTTAAAATATAAAAAATAAAATATCCGGAATTAATTTAAATCTCACGAAATGACACCATTATAGTTATGTGGTATATTTTCTATTCTGCCCATTCAATTACGATAAGCTATTTACAATTTACCATTGTTTGGTTTTTTGTTCTTTCTGCTCTGTGGAGACTAAGAGGGCCTTTTTCTATACCCATCGTGGGTTCGGTTAGATCCACAATGGGTTGCTCGCTTGGATCACGGTTCCGTAGAGCGTCTTAGCTACATCAAAATTAACATTAGAATAGTCCGTCTATACAAGTTATAATTCTTCTCTTTATAATTCGTTGTAAATTTCGAGTTCTACGATATATGAAGTATTGTACTGTACATGTATAAAGTACAGAGTATAATTAATATAAAGCCCACCAGCGGCCGACTGGATAAAACCACTGAACGTTGGTCGCGGGTTTGCGCCTCGCTAACGGGCTGCAATGTGGAGTTTTCTGGCTTTTCTTCAAGTTAGTAACACCTAAATAGGAACCAGTTTCTCTCCCGAGAGGCATTCCTCCTGGTGTTGCCGCAAACAAATAAAATATTTAATTTAAGAATAAAAAATTTTCGCATTGTATCGAAATTGTAATATACACAATATTGTGATTTGTCGATTTTCTATTGCAGAGAACAGATCGGAGTTCCAAATCCGGGCTAGAAGCGCTAATTCATACGCTACGTAAACAATTTAATTGTTTCTATCGGATGACTTATTTTTTATCATTTCTAACTAGACTTCCATTCTTTTTACCTAATAAATATTTCCTCACACGACGAATTCTGTACACATATCACGAGGTCACTGTACATATTTATTAAGATAATTTGTCAGTCTTCTGTTTAAAAGAATGCCGAAGGAGAAACCAAAACTAGTTTAAAATCACGTAAATGTACTTGATAATATTGTATATCGGTAGAAGTGCCAAGTATCCTGCGACATTTTCAAAAGAACAATAGTCTTTTTTCAAGACCTTTGTTCTTTGTCCTTGTACACTTAGCTAACACCGAATCAACTAATTGTTTTTCATGTAAACGTAGATTTTTCGAATTGTATCCTTTCACTAGTAGCCCGGGACGTCCCCTCGTGGGTGTTCATTTCGTGGTGTAAATAATAAATTCATTAATTTAAATAATTGCTAGGAGCGCCCATAGTGGCCGTTTTTGGCATAGTGTGACGGAGTGCGCCCAATTTTTCAGTTTTATATAGTAGATTGTCGAATTTGAACCCGAATGAGCGAGCAGGGATATTTAGTCTCGAGCAGCACGAGAGCATGTTGAGGATATCACAGGCATCGAAGCATAAAACCATTTTATCCATTCTGGATATATGTAAATACATAAAATTTTTCAAATGTATTTACAAACTTCAGATAGTATGTTTGATTCGAAAATATAAGAAATTAATCGGGATTTTAACGTTGAGCAAAACTATGATGATTGATGAATTATAAAAATGTACAGCGCCGAACGAATAGTAAAGAAAAATTACCTTCCAAAAGCGTGCTACAGCACCATAAGCAAAGCAATCAGAACCAAAGTGGTCTTGATACTAAATACATTTTATTACTTCAAAAACAAATAGAATTACTTTCGTCGCCGCATGACTAAGGTATAGAAATTGAGTAACTTTGACCGAAAAACGATAGGGAGAACGTGACTTTCTCCTCCTGGATTTGTCAAGCAGCACCCATATTCTCAAAACCTTACATGCCACAATTTGACGATGATGTCCGAGTGTTTAAAGATTTAATAAAGTAATTTTTGTAATTATAAGTGAAAATCAGTGGCGAATTTCTCGTAAGGCCCACAAAAATTAAAATAATAATTTAATGTAGAAACAATTCACTCGGGAATTAATGCAAATTAAAAGCTAAAGTAGGGACAAAATAAGAGAGATCAGTTGAATAATAATATTTTATTGATTTGAGTGGTCGTAGTAATGACGGATTTTAACAGCAGTGTCTTTTCGATATTTAAAAATGTGTAAAAATACTTACTGCACGATTATGAGTGCGCGCCATTTTTGCACTGTTATAATCCTGTTCGCATTGAATCCGAGCAGATTGGAAAACCACGGAAGTTTTTTGGGCTGTTGTTAGTTTCGGAAACATCGTGGTCCCGCTCCAGCACCCGCTGCTGCGTTGTGGGAAAGAGGACTAAAAGAAAACCTCTCGATGCCCACAGCAATAAAAAAAATCTATATCTTCAACAAAGTCTTATTCCAATAGATTACTGACACATTTTAATCTACAGAACACCTTAATTATAAAATATTTACTTAAGGGTTAGAGTTTTTGATTCAAGAATCTGACAAGATAAATCTGAACTATAGTAAGTCTATCATCAAACGAAGATCCTCGGTGGAATTTCTTTAATGGTTTGGAAATAATTTAAAGACCCAATTAAGTATCTCATTTTCTTGATTAATTAATATCAAAAATTAACATCAGAAAACTAGTCGATAGGGTCCAACCTAATGTATATAAGCATACTAAAATAATATTAACAACCAGACAATTATTATTATTCAAAATACATTTGAAAATCAAAGTAAATTAACAGATTGTAATTTAGTCTCCAATAATTTTTAAAATATGTAATTTCTTTCGTGCGGTTTCGGAATTTTATTATATTCCAGATGACCGAAAAATCACTTAACTCAATGTAGTCAGACCCAGTTAATTGCAGCAACCCAATATTTTCACCTATAAAGAGATTTAAACCAAAATATAGAATAATTACACTTTTAAATGAGAAAAGATGAGATTTTTAATAAGGAAATAAATATTTTAATGAAAATTAATAATAATTATTACAGAAATTTGTTTAAAAAGCAATTTATTCTGTTAAAAGTTGCAACCCACTATAACATCACTTAAAACACAATATTCTCATTATACAACAGGTAAGGCAACATAAAACAATATTGCAGAAAAATATTCATTATATATATATATATATATTTATGTTTTTTTATATATCTTTCTTTACACTTAAAAATAGACTCTGATTCCTTGGCAACATAAATAATTTAACTAGGAATTGTTTAGATTTCTTATCTCAGTATTTACATCAATTATCTTGTTTGATTTCTATGCATCTATTTAACATAAATACTTTTAAAAATTAATATAAAATAAAACAAATACACGTAAATATAATGTATAAAATAAATGCAAAACAAAATAAAAATGATTTTTCTACGGGTAGATAAAAATATTTTGAAATTAAAAGGTTCTTCTATCGATAAATGGCACTTTTGTGACCAGTACAAGAAATAATGAGAACCATAAACGACGACGGTTATGCGAATAGATAACATAGATAAACATTGGATAATATATATATATTATATTTCTTATAGCATTTAAGCATAACTTGCATACTTCACAAATTTGTGTGTGAATATAAATCAGACATTTATTTTTGATTTAGAACACTTCATATGGGTTTAATAAGAGGATTACTTAGGACTAGGATCTATCATTTATTTGTGATACCAACCGACACACATTTAAATATTTATTCATTTGAATATTTAATTATATGTATTTAAATATTTGAGATAATTCTGAACCCGCAATGCGGGAGTTTCTCCGTGACTAGATTCCAAAAACAAATGCTTCCGAAGCTGGTAATTAATAAAAATCAAAACAATCTTTCCTTTTCTGTAATGTTCTATTTATAAATCTGAATTTGATTATAAAAGAGGAATTTTTGGTATATTTCTTATGCATTTCTCTCGTTTACATTTCTTGAATTGTCATATTGAAAGTACATATAAGAAACAGATTAAAAATATTGGCTATAAAAACAAAACAAGTTATTATTGATTAGATAATAGACTTCTCTCTTTTTTAAATGAATAAAAAAGAGAAATAGTACTTTAAATCAAAGTATTAAAATTATAACTTGTATGGTTATGTAAAAGTTTTATCAGCAATATTCTTTACATTGTGATTGTTGCTGTTGTATTAATGGATTCCAAACTACATTCCAATCCTTGTTTATAATTGTGGCACTCTCAGAAACTAAGTGGAATGTTTTTAGAAATCTATACAGATGGAAAAATTTTAACATTATTAAACAATGTTTAATAAATTTAATAAATATATTCTTATATTTATTTAGTAATGTTTAATAACATTTTCAAAGAAAATTACCACAAATTTCAAAATTTCTTTAAAAATAATGATCGGCGCTTTATAATTGATTTAAATATGTACTAATTTAATAATAAAAAAGAAACAATATATAAATTCTAAAAGTTTTAGTACTTATTCTAAAATTCAGTGCAATTTGAAGTTCCCAGTAATTTCTTGCAAAGCAAATTAAACCCTCTACAATAAATTATAATTTGCTTTTGTTATCAGAATAAAGTTATAAATAAAATTAGCCTGTTCTGTTTTAAATATTAATAAATTAATAGTAATAAAACATTTTCTTAATGATACTTCCGATCAAAACGTGGTGTCAAATGTAATTTTACATTCCCGTGTAACAAACTAGCAGAGTATAGTTGTCAACTAAAACAATCAGTCGTCATTTGTTATGATGAGGGTTTGAATCTGATGCACAAGATCCCTGGAGATTTTTAGGACAGCTTTGGCATCGTGTCTCTCTGCCATTTCTAAAAAATAATTACACACAAAATTAAATCACAGCATTTTTAAAGTAACAAAACATTCAAAAACTAAAATACAGTGTAATTGTGATATGCACTGAGGATTGTCATCCTGGAGGATACCTACAGAATTGCAAAAATTATCTCATAGCAAATTAAAATTCTGAGAGAAGCATTCTGGGCTAGTTGCAATTTTCCACTCATTTTTTAATTCAGATGAAAATCTCTCTTAATTTTAATTTATGTTTAAATATTAAAAACAAAGTTAAAATGAAATCTCTATACTATTAGGGAAAACACAAGTAACCCATAACTATCACTCAGTGTATTCATTTCATTTCTTTAGTTAGTAATTAATTTTATATAAGTAATTTTTAAATCTGAACATATTATAAGCATTATACCTGAATTAACATGATGCAAGATTTATCTATTATTATTTGTGTATTATAGGCAAAATAACTTTGCATAAATCACAACCACACTGCTACATTCTTAAATAGTATTTTTAGTATTTTACATAAGATTGAAACAAACCATTGAAAAACTTAATAATATCTGTAAAATCCATATTATTCTCCAGAATGATATCTCTGTAGTATTCAACCATTGCTAATGCAATGAAGAGTACAAAATGATTAGAAGCTATATGTTTGGCAGCCCAAATTGTTTCCCATATACTGAATACATCATCATAGACAAGTTCTGTAAAAAAAAATTAAAATTTTTATAAAATCATAATAATTATGGAAATTAAGATTATTTTAAAGTAAATAAGCTTAGTTAATTAATAAAATTATGAGGTTAAAAATGTAGTTACTGTAGATTAGAAATCAAGTATAAATTTTAAAGATTAAAATTTGAAATACCAGATATAATCAGTAATATGTGTAAGTCAATGGTTCTCAACTTTTAGTGAGCTATTGTTGTATCAATGGTGCTCTCTTTTATGTATAAACTAGCTGACCCGGCCACGCGTTGTTGTGGCTCAAAATGTATCTATTATAAATGTGTAACACTTCCCCCGTGGAAGGAATTTCAAAAAATCCCTTTTTAGTTATATTCTGTTGACGTCACCTATTAAAACGCAATTAAAAACGCAAAAAACCACATGTAAAATAGTATAAATAGAAGCCGAGTTCTTCACAGTAAGCCTTAATCCTGTCCCTTTCCCCGCTGGAGAATATCGAAAAATCCCTTTTTAGTGTATATTCTGTTGACGTCACCTATTAAAACGCAATTAAAAACGCAATAAACCGCATGTAAAATAGTATAAATAGAAGCCGAGTTCTTCATGGTAAGTCTTAATCCCGTCCATCCCCCCCCGTAGGGAGAATTTCGACATGTATATTATATAAAAACACGTGCATATTCGAATGCAACGTTGTGTCAAAATTTCAAAGGAATCGGTAAGAACAAACAAACGTTGTATTTTATTTATATAGATAGGTAGAAAATGATCTGCTTAGGTCCATTCTCACAGAAAAGCGTAATGCCTCCCAGAAAAGCAAACTTAGGTCGTCTGAAGTTAGCGCCATCTGTTGGACATAAAAGCCTTAATCCATATATAAATATATTTTTGAAAGGGGGGAAATGGTGGTCTTCACATATGCCACAAACCTTCGCGGAATGTATTAAACAACTTCCCAAAGTTTCATGGCAATCGGATAAATGGTGTGGTAATGCATGAAGGGCAAACACACACACACACACACACACACACACACACACACACACACACACACACACAGACAGACATACATTCGTTTTTATATATATAGACAAGTTGTGACATTGAAGATCTGCAGTTGATGTATTACAACACTAAACATAATTATTATTAAAATGTAGACAAAACTAAGGATATTTAAAATAATTTTTGAAATTTTGTCACACTCTTATAAGAAGTTAATTGTTTACTGGTTTAAGTAATTATTATTAGTTAAAAAAATTTAGTATTCAGATGGTGTAAGTGTTTAATTTAAAATAACTTTTAAGAATTGCAATCTGATTCTATCAATAGATTTTTTAGATTAGATCAAAATCCAAATATTTCAATTTATTTATTTGACAAATTACTTGAAAAATAATTCAAACTAAGTTTGATCATTTTTATTCAGAATACAATTGATATTTATTTTTAACATGATACATATTAAAATTTAAATAAATGTAATATATTTGTGTGGACAGAATAAATGACAACCCTCTTAAAAACACAAAACATATTTATTAATCGAGAAAAGTGATTAAACTAGTTAATTGATTGACACTAAAAATAATGAACACAACACTGGACAATAAGAAAAAAAACAAAGAAAATGTTCTTGAAAAGTTCTGGAATAAAACAATCCTAGAAGCACAAACTGCTTTCATTTTAATAGTTTCAAAAGAATTGGCATGACCCTTTCCCATCAGACAAAGGTCTAGCCAACAAGAATCCACTCAAATAGCAATATTTTAAACAATAGACATATTTTTTTTTATTTGTGGTTTTAGGCTTTTACTGCTCAGAGAGCACAAAAAGGCCAAAACAATAAACATATTGAAGTTAATCACACAAACAGTTTTGCTATAATCTTTCACACATTTGAAAACAGAACAAAAACGTTATTAAAGGCTTCACAATCTCAAATATTAAAAAATGAAAGTCTCCAGATGAATAGATTACTTGAAACCATTGAAAAACATAATATATATAAAATCCATATTATTCTCCAGAAATAATCCAGATGGATAGAAAATTGTTTTTAGGAAACAAATTTCAAAAACATAATTATAATAGGTGAAAAACATTTAAAGATTATCACCCAATTTTTCCCCTGTATATCAACAAAATTTACACTTTAGACAACATCTTGTTCAATATAAAGTGATGAATAACATTATAATAAAGATGCACAATGACTTAATATTTATGATGTAGTAAAACTTAATTACTTCTTGATCACTTTATAATATATTAACGTTTTGAAATTTTCTCTAACAAAAAAACCTCTAATAAATCTGTGTTAAGACAAAACATGTAGATGAAAATTGGTTTAAAATTTAACAATGAAAGAAAGCTTCAATGTTAAACCTGTTTACTTAAAATAGTGCAAGAGTTTGTTTATTTATTTCAGAATTATATTAAAAATCACAATGAACAGTCCGCTGAAAAGAGATGGAAAAAGAAAAATTGGAGGACAAATAAAATTGTGATATGTTTATGTAATTAACCCATAACACATTGTCACTTATCAATAAATATGATGCAATCTAAGAAATGGTACCTAAGTCAGAAAAGTAAATTTTGTTACAGAGCAAAGAAATGCTGTCAAAATAATCAATTTTTTTATTACAATGCCAAATACTTCCAGTAACATTCAGCAACATTTTAAGTTATAAATACCATCTTATATACCCCATTTAACCCATAGAATAAGATGCACTCAAAAAATGAAAACTGTTTATTCCAACTTAAGGTACTTTTTTATAGATTGCATCACAAATAATTTAAAATTCAGTCAATATTTTCTGTCATCTTGAACTATCCTGTTCAAAAATAATCCATTAATATCAATTACACATTCTTTATAATTTATAAAATGCATGAATTTTATGTTGAAAAATTTAATAAGAAATAAACCTAATGAGAAATTCTATAATGCTCTAAAATAATTTACTGTAGAATTTAAATTTACCTCTTTTGAAATCTAAGAGAAACCATCTGTAACAGAAATAGAAGTGCGTGTAGTCACCATTTTGATGCATTAATTCAAACATTTCAGCATCAAGAATCTAAAAGATAAAGATAATAAATGTTCCAATTAAAGAATTAAATTTCTTTAGACATAGATTAATTTAATAACCAAACAATAAATTAATAAGGAATTATTGTATATAAAACAATACTGCTGGATTTTGTTTATAATATAGCTAATTAATTATAAAGACAGTACATAGTTTGGACTAAAAGTAGGTGGTCAAATGCTATTTTTTATTAAATTTACTAATTAAATATTCTGCATGACAAGATTATTCCAGAGTGGTACTAAAACTGCATAATTATTAATACATAATTATCTCTAAGTGCTTTTAAAACACAAAGTTCAAGATATACACAGTTAATTCATTTCAAAGATTTCACAAATTTGTAAGTTGAAAAATTATAAGTCGAATTAAATAACTTATACAAGTTCCCCTTTTTACTGTAACAAATAAAGGTAATTTCAATTGAAATTTTTCTGAAATAATTCTTTTTTCATATTCCATAAATATAACTTAAGATGAAAATATGTAATTTATGTTAATTATAAAAATTGCACTTAATTTTTTATCTACATAAAAGAAGATAAAATTAACTGTGTTCGTATAAAACAGTGATTCCCAAACTTTTTCGATCCACCGCCCTTTTGTTCCATAAAGTTATATGCAACGCCCCCTAACTCATTTTCTCTCGTGTAAGAAAGGATTGGAAATATTCTTAGGAAAACTTTTCTATGAATCTCACACTTTGTTCTCTTACTGCACATTGTTCTCAACATCTGGAAACCATTAAATGCAATGTTTCCTCTTATCAATTTAACAGAGGAAAGGGAACGGCTGTCAGTGACCCCAACGGTGACCAAAGGCTTTTGCCTTTGGCAAAAGCCTTTGTCAGTACCCTGGATTCAGGGTTCAGTACCCTGAATCCAGTGCCTCTCTAGATTTACTCACCACCCACAAGGGGGCGTTATCGCCCACTTCGAGAAACGCTGATATAAAACAACTCCCTAAAATTTGTCTCTCTTTGTGAAATAACTGCTCTTAATTTGCATAAATCTTTGTCTAAAAGCACACTTCAGAAATGCAATCTGCACAAAGTATAACTGCTCTGTATTTCCATTTTATAACTGTGAAGTGAAATCTAACACAAATCTCAAATAAAATGTATTGACAGAAAATATAAAAAGTGTAACTTCCAATTATTTGTCTATTAATTTAAGGTTGTCTAATGATTCCATTATTACATCATCATGAATAGTTATAATATGAAGATTATACTGGATGATCACACAAAAGTTTACTTGTGAGGTATAATGTTTCAGATCCAATTTAAAAGTTAAGGTTTGCATCATATGACTGAACATACTCCATAACATCATAGATGTTTGTGAAAAACAATGAATTTATGAAGTGCTGAAAAGTTTACAACTTTATCTAAATACAAGAGAGCAAAAGCCATGCCACTGAGGGATATAGGGAGAGGAGATGTTGGCAACTATAGAATGAGGAATACTTTCCCCTCAATGGTAGAGGGATAAGGTAGCATATTTCTGAACTACTCATTTCAAATTAACAAATGAGCCATGTTCTGGACAGCCTGTTTCAGCAGTGACAGATGAGAATGCAGATAAAATTCAGGATCTCATCCTTAAAAACCTCCTTCTCCATTTTCTATCAACAATATTGCAAACATTGCAATTTTTCAGGAAAGATTTCTTTTTTCTTTCTATAAGATCATGTACTACCCACTAAACAACACAAAAACAATTAATAATTTAGAGTTTAAACCATTGGACTACCTGGCATCTTTATTGAACTTTGCTCCCTTGGATTATCCCTTCCCAACATTGAAGAAACATTTGAAAGATACAAAATTTGCTTCTGATCAGAAAGGCCATTGATGCCACAGAAGTTGGTTTATGAACCAATGTACAGAGATTTTGCAGAGGTTGCAAAAATTGGAGGAACATTTTAACAAGTATATAGAGTTGAGGGATGGCTATGATGAATAGGATTGATTCAATTTATCAAATTTGCCTTTTCTTAGGAAAAATTGTGAACTTTTCAGTTTTCTCTTGTATGTGAGTATCAGAGGGAGCAAATGAGGCATTCATCCCCTGGAATTGCATAAAATTTCCACAAATTATAATCATAGAAGTGATTGTGATACATAACCTTACATCCTTCATCGTGGGATACTTTGTCTTTACACTAACGCAATACTGTATTCTATATAGAATCTACTTGTGAAGAAAACCTCAAAAAATTAAATACAAATTTATTGATGAAATTTTTTGTCTCCAAGCTTTTCCTCCTGGAAAATTTTGTGCAGATGCCCATACCTTTGTATATTATTTTTTGTCATTAAAATTTCCCATGTATTCATTATCCAAATATCTGTATAACATGATATAATTACTATATTTTTTACTTTACCTGAATAAGTGATCTCATATTTGCAAAATGAGCATCCATTGCACCACCATGAGGAAAATTAGCAGCCATTCGTTTCATTAATTCACAAAAACAACTATATGTTAATACCTCTGTAATGTATACACACAACATTTCAATTTATTAAATTTTAAATTTAAACATATTCTAAATATATATCAAAATAACTTGTGTACCATCATCAAATATCACTAATAAAGGAGCAACAAGATCACACATTCCTTGCATGTACCCAACATCCAAATGTTGCCAGACGTAACTAAAAGAAAAAAAACCAAAAGACAAAGTTAATAAAATCTACTTTGATTAAATTCAAGTTAAAACTTATCAAACAAATTATAAAACGTACGTGCACATGACATTTCTTAATTTTTCAAGATTTTCCGTTGTGAAGTACCAGTAATTTCTATCGCACCTTTGAACGTCTTTATCGATACGGTGAAGGTTTAAAGAAAATAAATCCAATAGTTCCATCTAGATTTTCAAATAATAAAAATAATTAGATTGAGAAATAAAAATAAAAGTAATATATAATAAGTCAAAAGTCTGTTATCTATGATATAAGAATGGTTAAAAATGCATATTATTTGTGAGTCAGTCATTTTATTGGAAGCAATTAAATCTTGAATAATAATATGCAACTGCTCCAAGCTGGTTTTAAACATTTTTACAATACAGGCAGTCCTCTACTTTCGTGCTTTTGATTTTTATCGATATGACAAAACATGAATACTTTCATGTAATGATTCTCCCCTTCTCATTAACTTGTTCATGTGTAAAGGTAAGAGAAGACTGTCATTAGACTTAGTCTATGATAGAGAGGAAAGAGGAGGGAAGACAGGAGGAGAGAGGTAGGATTAGGAGGGGTAGAGCTGAAAGGAGGAGGTGGGATAAAAGAAGTTGTGATAGAAGGAAAGTTGTAAGGATAGTTCAGATAGGAAGAGTGAGGGTTCTCCTGGAAGCCCTGCACTGCATATATTTAACTAGTCCCATTTTGAAAATACAGTGTTTATATGGAGTAATACAGATGCCATTCTGGCTTATGCTGAAGCTCCTGAGTGTTGGTGGTTCCGATTTTCTCCTTCGTTATTGTTGTGTTGTCATCTTCACTTCGTGTGTTTCCCTGTTGTTGTCATGTTGGCCTTCTCATTAACTATTAGTTACTAGTCCCTCCCCACCTTTCTGACATTAATCAAGTCGATTCTCAGCATTGCAGGTTCAGTCTTGAGCAGGGACATCTGGAGTTAGCCTTCATGCATCTTGACAAATTTTTGACCATCATGGAAAAAATGTGATCCCAATGGAAAGCATAGATCTAATGTACGAAGAGCAAAAGAAAAAACATGTTACAGAACTCTTTATCAAGAAAAGAAAAAGAAGAGTACAATTCAATATCTCTTGACAAATTCATAAAGAAAACAACAGATACTAATCAATACAAAATAAATATTTTGAAAACCCATTTTGATGTTTTTTTTACATTGCCCTACTTTCATACACATTTCAGGTACCAATTAGGTACAAAAGTAGAGGATCACCTGTATCAGGATCCCAGACGTCCCATAATGTTTGGGACTATCCTGCACAAGAGTGATTTGTTGATTTGTCCCACAGGTAAAAAAATTAACAGATTTTGACTGTAAAATAATAAAATAATGTCATAAAAAGTGACAGATGCTGTCATGAAATGTATTTCTTTCCTAATATGTATGAATTTTAAACATTGGCGAGTGAGTTGCATGCTAATGGTCATGGGATGCATTAGATGTCAGAGAATCCCCAAGTCACTTGGGGATTTTTAGATGATTGCCTTATTTATGTAGACGCTTACAACAATGTCAGTGCTGTCTGGTGTGATTTTTAGTCAAATGACAAGTGTGTGACATAAAGATAGAAATAGGTTGATTCTAAAAATTTGGGAGCCGAGCTAAAACAGAATTTTGGAATAAATTGTTCGGAATTCCAAATCTTTAAAAATCAAGGTTTAGCATTCTTAATGAAGTGAAATCAAGTGATAAATATTAAATAATTTTTAGGATAAATAGTATAAATAAAAATGTAATTCAATTATTTTTATTGTTTTTTTTATTAGATACATTTCTAAATGGCCAAAATGTAGTTTAGAAATTAAAAATAATATGTCAAAATCATTAATTGTGAAAAAATTTTCTTGAGAAAAATTGTCACAATTTTTTTTCATTTTTGTTCAGGAGACCTAATTTGAAATCTGGCAACTCTGGCCTGTATACACTATCTTGATTAACTGACTTTTGGACTATCCTGTAAATGTTGCACAAATATATATCAGAAAATATAATTATTTGTATTTTCTGATTCATTAACATAACTATTTTGCAATTTTGAATAGTTTAAATAATTCACTTCTGAAAATATAGTAAATAAACTACAAAAATGATAAATATAGTTTAATTCTAATTTAAAAATATAAAAATTGGTTAACATTTTACTAAACAATTATATCAAAATACAATCATATATCCTAAAACATTTTGTTACCTTAACTACTTGTATAATAAAATGATACAATTGCCTCCCTTTAGGCCAAATTCAGGTAATTAATTAATTAAATTTGTTTTAAAAATAATTCATCAGTTAAAATTATATTAACATTAAGGTTTATCTTTATATTTTTTAAATAATTTACCAATCTTCCAAAAATTAACTGTTAATTGTTAATTATGTAAGCTGTAAGAATCTCACTCATAATTCCAGAATTTTTACTAATGAATAAAAGCAATTCAAAGCAATTAATACTGAAATGAGAAAAACTCTTTGTCATAAGAATCACTGCATATTGGTAAAGTTGTAGTGAAGTAATAATAATTGATAATCTTACAGCAATAGAGATTACTAAAGACATTGTGCACAGACATATATTGATATATTTCATTATAAAAGCAATGTAACTGACTTATGTTAGAAGTATTCTTACATAAAATATGAGGGATGATTGATAAATAAGATCTCATATCACAGCATTCTGCAAAGTGAAGAAATAGAAACCACTACCATTTAGTAGCAAGGTGTAAAGTGACCAGACATCCAAATTAAGTGGGACAATCCAGCTTTTTGATATGTTGTCATGATTTTTAAACTGTTTGAAATGTCCTGATTTGTTTCATAAATGCAGAGTACAGTAGAGCATCAATTATCCCAATATTGATCAATGGAAACATTGCTTAACCGAAAGTGTTCCAGTTGACAAATTTAAAATTCCACTAGTGCTGTGGCATGGCAATATTTGGCTGTGTCTTGGGCTACTACAATATTATTTTTGTTGGCATGAGTGTCTTAGCTGGCTGCACTGGTGCGACCATGAGAGGGTACTTAAGGGCACGCCAGGATTTGAACGACTTTCAACCTGGGATAGGTTAATATATTTTTTCATACAATCATTTATCCGAACAACCCCAGTCCCGAATTGTTTCGGATAACCGATGCTCTGTTGTATATTTAAAAATAAATAATATTTATTGCAAGAATATTGTCAGTCAAAGATAAATAGTGTAGTAGAGAAGTTATAGCATAAAAATTTTAATGTTGAATTTATAGAAACAGTAGCACAATTGGCAATTTATTGCTCAGTCTCTTACTGCATTCTGGTGGAGAACAGTCAATGTATACCATTTGCAGCTATGCAAATCAATTATAAAAATAAGTTGATTTTTACTAATTATCCAAGTTAAAAAAAGATAAATTTCTAATTATTTTACTATTATAAGAATAACAAAATTTTGTGATAATTTGTTGATTGCTGTTGATTCTGTATTAGTACTTAATAACTGCCTAGACCAACAAAATTGTTTGCATTGACCAGTTGGGTCAATGCAAACAATTTTGGTCCTACGAACTGAAGGCTGCCACAGCCCTCCTTATGAGATATAGGATCCTAAACTTTTGGTAGTGGTTGCTGCCTGTGATGCATAAATATTAATGCAATACAGAAATACATGACATTATTGTTAAACATTTGTTAAAGCTATGTATGGAATGCTGTTAATTCACTGTTCTAAACATAATTATGAAAACTTTCTCTATGTTAAATAATCTGCAGGGCTTGTAAGCCTTGTACAGTTTTATGGCAAAAGGAGTGTAGCAATTGTTCATATAGCACAGTCCAGACATTAACATATTTTGCCCAATTTTAATTGTTACACTTTTTAATTATTAATTGTACTTAAAATTTGACATGCAATTAACAGAGGATATCAATAAAAAAAAAATAAATAAATAACTAACAAACATTCTTTGTTGTAATTCCAGTTTTCACTTTTTTGAGATGCATCAGTTTACATTTTTAAAATTTCTACATCACAAAACAAGGCACATGACAATGATAGTAAGTTTTGCCATATGGCACCATGCCATGAAGAACAGTAAACATCTAGGGCATCAAAGAAATTTTAGGAGTCTATCTTATAAAGGAGTTGTGACAACCTCCAATTCATATAATCCCCTCTATCATCCATTTCATTTTGGTCTAATTTCTTAATATTATCTGTATGTATTATAAAGTTATCTTTTAATTGAGAACTTTAACTTATACAAAAATATCTTTTTATGTTATTTAAAGCTTATAAATATTAATAGTAATCAGACTCACTGAATAAACTCCTCCACTGGAAGATACTGGTGAAATACAACTGGAATGAGATTCTGCCGATAACTTGTTGTCATCACAAAGATCACCAACTGACAATTCATCCATTCCTGTTTCAACATTCAAATTGTCTATGTCCTCTTTCATGGATGTGTCGAGAACATTTTCATCAACATAATCCATGGGATCAATTAATACATTTTGATCTTCAATTATAACTATAAAATTTATATGTAAATTATTTTATGAAAATCTCATTATTTAATTAAATTCAATTATTAGATAGCATTATAGATTAAATACTTTAAAAATTAAAATTAACTAAATAAATAAAATTGAAAACCAGGCTTGGAACCAAAGCTAGTTAGAGCTTCTTTTTTTTTTATGGGAACCCAAAATCATATTTATTAAAAAGTTCTTGTCTCCAGCTCCAGACATGGTGATATTTTTTTTATTAAAGTGGCAATAGCAAATGATGATAAAACCCTAGTCTGCTTGTTTTGACATTCAACGTAAAATTAAATCACAAATCATACTTTGGGAAAAAAGCAGAAAGTCCAGCTCCCATGCACCAAACACCTAGAGATCTCTTACTTTCATCTATTATATTTTTTACTTCTATGAAAATCAATTTTAAAAGATTTCTGCTTTGAAACTCCAATGTACCAACCTTGTAACTGAAAAAAGAATAAATATTCGCCTGCATACATCCTTTCTTGCAATTTTTTGCACTCAAGTGTCTTGTCACTAATATTCAATATATTATGGCTAAAAATTGTTGGATGTTTCTTTAAAAGGTACAACAAAGTGATGATAAATCAACAATTGATGTTAAATTTATACTGTGAATACTGTGTATTTAACTCAAAAGTTAGACAAAATTCTGATAAACTATGTTATGTTACAGAGAGACCTGATGATTATTATTTTCTAAAGTAAACTAAAAATTATATTAATTTCATATCCCAAAGTGAAGGGAATGAAGAAAAATAACACAATTTTAAAATTAAACTGTCAAAAAAACATTTAGAATGTTAACATATTATTAATTATAAGACTAATACAAAATTTATTTTAGATTAGTTTAACTATACATTAAAAACTAAAAACAAGGAAATTTTAGTTATCTAGCTAATGTATATGTTAACTTATTGTTTTTGATAAAATATAATTACATTACTGTAAGTTTAAATATAGTGTAACTTATATTTTATATAGAAACATTTAAAAATGAGTAAAATTAAAAATTTAAGCTTTCACACTTTTCTTACTTTCATCAGATAAAGATTCAGATTCAGCTGGTAAGATAAGAGAAGAAATTTCAGTTTTCACTTCAATTTCCTATGTACAAAAACAAAACATAATTAAAAATAAATATATATATAATACAATGATTCTTAACCTTTGTAAGTTAGTGACACACCAATGAGCCAAAGTTGCATCAAAGATGCTCTTAACATATAAAGAAACAATGACATTGAAGATCTCCATTTTTAATATAAAAAATATATAAATAGTATTTTAAAAGCAGAAAAAAATTAGCACTTTTTAATAAATTTTTAAAATTTTATGGCACTTCTATGACATCAGTTTAGAAATACCAACAAAAAATAAAAAGATGACGATTTCTGTGCAATTAATTTGAAATTTCAAAGTTTTTCTGATAAATTTAAAGAATATATATATTTCTTCTATCAATCAAATTTTATTTATTGAAAACTCATGACAAAGTACAGAGAATACAAGATAAAATACTGCATAAGAATACAATGTAAATAAATGTATAATAATTTTCAATATTAAAAATATAGGAAATTGTAAAAAAAGATTATTTGCATAATACATTATAATAAGCAACTATTTATTGTGACATCACAATGATGGGTTGCAATTTTTAATTAGCTTTTAATTTTAAAAAAATTACACGATTTCAAGTCCAGACTGGAAGTTTGTATGATTAACCATAGTCTCTGATCCCTAAGTTTTTCATATCTAATCTGGACTTTAGTTACCTCTGTACATTGTACTTCTGATAACAATCAAGTCATGCCAGTCATTAACTTCATTCTTGAGAAAAATTCTGAATTAAAATCACGTAACTTCCAGTCTAGACCAGAAGTTCACGTATAGTTAATCAGTGCCTCTAGTTCGTACGCTTTCCATATATAGTCTCAATTTTCATCTATCTAACTCTATTCTCAAGATTAATGAAGGACAGACAGATGAATGATATTGGAAATGTATAGGTCTGCAATTTGAAAATTGCAGCTCAAATAGTTTACTAATCTTTATATTTCTAATTAAAATATATTAAAATTTAAATTAGCAAGGACAAATAAGAGAAATGTCATTCCAGATAATCTGGTACTGCTTAAATCCTGTAACCAATAAACAGAAAGGGTAAATTTTCAAAGAACATGAAGAAAATGCATATAACTACCTCACAGCTATTCAAAATAAACTAAACACTCCAGCAAAATATATTATTTCTCTTCCTTTTCTTCTGGCCAACAACCTGTAAAATAGATGAGTCACAGTGATTTGCAATAATTTAACAACTCAACCACAGACAATTTTGGCATGCTGGTTAATCTGCTTCCAGGTTGATGCAATCCTAGATAATCAAGAGTCTACTGTACATAAAATTGAGTTATAAATTTAAAAGATAAATAACTCACCAATTACCCAAATTTAAACTATAAAGTGTATATATTTAACTAGAATAACAAAACATGATTTTCATTTTGAGCAAATGAAACAAAGTTTTTTTTTGAGGGAAACAAATAAATCGACACAAAACGGCATTAAAAAGCTTTTAATTCCTAGTTCCTTTGCTAACACTTTTGACATTCCTATAAACATCATCATCAGGCAAGAACTCGATTCGAATGCTTTTTCAGAACAAAACATTTAAAGTACAGAATTGGAACAACATTAATCGAATAGAATACAAAACTTTAAACATAAAATTTTAAAAATCATGTAGTAACTACATGCATGCACTTAGAAATGTGGAGATGACCACATAGAAAGATATAGGGAAAGTGGAAATGGTCGGTAACTTTTATTTATACACTTGTACAAATTGACCCAAATGCAGGCCTAGGAGTGCTATTTCCCCTTTGAAAAAGTGAGAAAAGTGAGTTGAAATACAGAAAAAGTGAATAAAAAGTGAGTGCAATAGTGACAAAACAAAGTGAAAACACAGAAGGAAAACTCAGCAAAACAGCAGTAAAAATTGTTATTTCTTTTTATTCTGTTATGGTTAAACACATTTTAAAAATTTCTGTATATACTGTAATATAGTAGCCACTCGTTATATCGCGTTTTTTTGGTCCCCTAAATTTTAAAAGCATTTGAGTCAATTAATTTTAAATTACCAATTACCACTGAATTTCTATTTGCAACGAAATACGAGAAAGAGCTAAATATGCAGAACAGGTGGATAGATCGATTGTCATTTGTTTCCTTTTGATATAAAAGTTGTTTATTTATTAGTTTTAAGTACAGTCTCCTCATTTACAAGTTTCTGTGAATTCGAAATTTCATACATTTATGTGAATTAACGGTATTGCGTCAATTCACATAAAGGTGTGAAATTTCGAATTCACGGCATAACGTGTAAGGAAAAGATCTCTAATTCTGAAGGAAAACTTCTAAAATTTTTATACAGTAGTAACTTCATTTTGCTTTTTAGAGAATTTTTACTCTGTAATTTTATAAGTTTTGATGTTCTATTATATATTCAATATTCATTTTTTTTAAATTTTCAATTACAGCATTTATAATTTTTATTGAAAAATATAAACTACACGAATTTCTAATAAGCGATTTATATAGTACTGTATAATAAAATCGCAATTGATGTTTTGTTTTTATATCGACAGTATTTGTCTTTCAATGTCATTGTTAAAGAAACAATGCTAAATGGGCGTTCATGGTTTCGATGTTTACGTAAACGTCAATTAATTCGATATAACCTACGAATAAAATTCAGGATTGAAAAACTAAGCTTATTTTATATCAGAAACACTTGCTGATGAAAGAACAGAGATTCCATAGCATGTATAATCTGTTTAGTAAAAGCCCAGAATTTTTATTACTCGGTTATATCGCGTTTTTTTTTTTTCTGTTTCCCGATAACCAGTGGCTTCTGTATTTCCAGTAAACCATGAATACTTGAAAAGTCTTTTGCTTCTGTAAATAATCAGTCATGAAAGATGATGTTCTTTTATTAAGATTATTCTGCATGTTATCAACTTCCTTCTATTTCGCTTCCTCTTGCTTTTGAACACTTAACACTAATAAGCATCACACGTGCTGCTTGTACTTCATTCATGTTCTTGCTGTTAATAGCCTTCTCCAGTTTTTTTGTTTGCTGCTTCTAACAAAACTTAGACTGTCGCATGTATTTCATTTTCTTCTACATTTTTCTGGTTTAAACTCAGTTGCCGTTCCATAATCTTCATGTTACGAACAGCTTTCTTTTGTTGTTCTTCAAAACATTTCTGTGCTCTTTTTTCCGTTTCTCTTATTCTTTTAACTTCTTTTCATTTTCCAATCGTTCTTGATAATTTCTATGCACCGAGGAAGCTAATTTCAGTCGTCCTTTGCAATAGGTACAAGGTGTGGGCTTTGGTCATACATGTTCAGTCCCTCCTTAACAATCAAAAGTGAATTAAGCATTCTTTCCAACACTGATGCTCTATCAGGAGAAAGTGCCCGGCATAAAATTGATCCTCTCATTCATGGGAACGGGATTTTCGATGCTGATTTCACTAATTTGGCTATTCTCGGATATTTATCATTATCAGAAACTGTTTATTTTTTAATGCTTCGAGATGTGTAAATATTGATTTCCAAATAAAATAATAAATCTGAAATAAATATACTCCAAATAATATAAGTAAAATAATATTTTATTAATGATTTCATAAATAACAAAAAACTTTTTCCTGCAGATGAATAAAAACCAACATCGTTGCAAAGTTGTTAACCTTTGGGAAGCCTGTGAAAATCTTTCTCACAAGCAATTACGTGTTGTACTTTTTACAACACTTCGAATATTTTAATTTATTTGGTAAATTTTATATGTAAATATGAATTTACATTTTCGTTTACTTTTTTAGTCTCTCAATTAATGCACAATTATAATCGGCATAAGAGAAGATTAAAAAATGGATATTTCACAAGCAAAGTAATCACACATTTTATGAAAATAACACTTACTATATGGAATAATTATACTTGTAGTCAATTTAAACATACATTTATGGGAAGATGTAGATGTGATTTAACGTTAACAATATGCTATGAAATCATTAAAGTAATTTTATTAAACTCAAGTTTATGAAATTATTTAAAGATAAATCAAGTAAAAAAATATTTTTGTAAACGACAACTCCATAACCCGATTGTTAATTAAAACCAAATAATCTGCCAAATTATTGGGCTATAACCAGGATAACTAAATGGTCAGAAACGAAATCTTTTTTAGTGGTAGGAGGTTACGCTACTATCTCGTGTTAATTTTAATAATTATATATTTTGAATTTAAAAGCGGCAGCAGTGTTGTCAGCTTGAGAGATTAATCCCTCTGCGTAATGTGCTTTCCCCTGCAAAAGGACTTTAGTGATTTTCTTAGAAAACAGCCAAAACTGCAGGGATGCTTAGAATACTTATTTTTAAACTCTGTAGAAGGAAATGCAATTCGGATAAGGTAGATTTTGGCGAATAATGAAAATATGGCATGAGTACATAACTTTACTCAACACTGGCTTCTGAATTTGTAATGAGAGGGATTTTTTAAGTGCATAAAAGATTTTTTTAAATACGTTAAATAAATTTTTGTTTTCTATAACCTAACGACACTGAGCGGGCAGTTGCAATTTTGAGTCTGCTCAGGGCCGCGTATTTTCTTCTAAAAAATTCTATTCTGATAGTCCGATAATTCGGCAATTCGTTTGGCTTTAAAATTATTTTTGGTTTGCCCCACATCTTAATTAAGCACGTGAAAATGACCAAAAAAGTGAGAAAAGTGAGAAAATGACCTGAAAAGTGAGAAAAGTGAGGATACTTCAGAAAAGTGAGTACAAGTGAGAAAAGTGAGCGACTCCGAGGCCTGCAAATGTCAGGCAACTTGAGGGTGGGGGAGTTGCATGGAGCCAATAATGTGGTGAAGAGAGACTCCCAAATGAACACTACGCTCCTTTCACCACAACTCGTAAGTAATACAGAGCAGTCCCGAAGTGGGGTATGGCTATGCTGTAAGACCATCTCGGATAATTCAGTGTCACACCTTCCCACCAGCATGGAATGCTGGTGCTCAGTTAATTGATACAACAGTATTCTGTTGGTAGCCCCTATGTAGAAGCTAGACTATTGTCAAAAGCACTAGCAAAAGAATTAAAAGTTCTTTAATGTTGTTTTGTGTCGATTTATTTGTTTCTCTCAAGTGTGTTGGCATGACCTCCAAACTATGTTTTTACGTTATTTTATGAAACTGAGTTTTTATTCATGGAAATACTATTGTCCTTGAATAAAAACTCTGGATCAGTGGCATTACTGAAAAATCTAACACAAGGTTCCATTATCCTGTCTCTATCTTAGAGTATTAATGAAATTTTTCTGTCAAAAAATGTGGAACTCTGCAGCAATTCAATGTGATGCCTGTCTATATCAGGACACCAGCGCTAAAGTTTTATAAAAATAACACAGAAACCTAAAACTGCTTCTTAGCAGCAAGTAGTCAAATAAATGATAGTTTTTGTCTATTTGCCTTATTGTTGTTATTTTTAGTTAAAATAATGATGATTTTATAATTAAAACAAAACATATAATTAATATTTTATATTACAACTAATCAACACACTGACCGGAAGCTGTTGATCTTTGTCATCAGTCACTGCTTGAGGAATATCGTCGGACTGATCAAATGACTCTTCACTGTTTAAATCTTCAAATACATCATTACTAAGACTTGTGTCTTTTGGACCTATCAATCAATTTATAATATTTATGTATGAATAAAAATATGCATTTCTTAAAGAAATTTTTTTTTTTTGACTTTCAAGGAAATTAATAACTAAAATCAAGCAATAGTCAGAAAAAGAAACATTATCAATTATAAAAAATTAAAACTTATAAGTGTACTGCTTTAAGTACGCAGTGTACTGCAAGTGAAAATTACTTATTTCTCAGAAATGTTTTTGGTTTTCTTGAAGGTTTTTTCAGCCAATGCAATTAGAGTTCTCTGACTTGTAAATTCCATTAAACTCAGTATACCACACACAGTGGGTGATCGGTTAATGAACATAATCCATTCTAAGACTTTGTTCGCTATCCGAATTGTTTGTTAACCAATTATCGATTTACCATAGATTTTTATGGGTATTTGATGAATTCATTCTGAAGATCCCAAAAAATAAATAAATAATTACATACTTTCTTACTACATTTATTTATATGTAATAATAAAAATACATATATACACACTCTTGCATTTTTTATCAGTCATATTGTTTTTCCATTTGTGGGGGGGTTAAAGAATTTGTCCAATGTCAATTGCTTTTCTCTCTTCTTCAGGATTTTTCAGAAGTAATTAATAGTATTGTAATTGTAGAAATTCCCAAGTCTCAACCTGGTTTGGATGCCATTCTAAGACTGTTGTTCTGACATCCTACCACTTCTTCAAAAGATCTTTAATAGCGGATGTCGGCATTGATCCTCTTTCTTTTTTCAGAAGAAAACACATCTCGCCGAGTTTCTTGGTGTTCTTCATTTAAGAGTTCTTAGAGTTCTGTTGTCAGATCAGTTTCAGGTTTCATTATGAGCTCTTCAATATCATCTTCATTCACCTCCAATTCGAGATCTCTAGCAGTTATCACAATTTCATCCTTTCATGAGTTTATGCTCAGGAATATTTTTTCGTCTTTCGTGATGTAGGTATGGTTTGACATGTGCTTCCAAAATAAACTAGTTTCATCACAATTGAAAATTTGTTGTGAACTATATCCTTCGTTTTTAATGAATTCTTCAAATTTGAGACAGAGCTTCTCAGCTTCTTCTTTATTTGCAATAGCAGACTCACCATGAATTACCACACCACATATTTAATGCCAGATCTCCTCCTAAACTTTGCAAACCAATCAGTGGTAGTCTTGAATTCTATCTCCTCATGTGACGAATGTGGAGTTTGTTTCTTCAGTTCTTCAAAAATTTCTCTACTTTCTCTTGAATGATAGTTATACTAGTTATATGTCTTTTCATTTTCCTCTCTCTAATCTAAATTAAAAGCAATCTCTCCATTTTTTTCATGGGTGTTTCTCAGATGTGATTTTCGTCACTCCTTGAGTCTTCTTGATTATATCTTTCTTAGCTAAGATTGTGCCTACTGTAGACCTGTTCAGGCCATACTGCCTAGAAACATTAGTCGACATCTGCCCACTCTCTGCCTTGGCTATTAAACTCCCATCTTTAGAAAAGAAAAACTGATGCAAAGCTTAACAAGCACCAGACAGTCTCGCAAAGACTATAAAAAATTATTTGTCAGAAAGGTAAACAAAAAGCTGGAATTACAATGGAGAGTTTTTAAAGTTTGGAGGAACACTATCTGATTGGTATCAGGTTGAGCATCAATGTTGAAGTCTCGTGCTTTGAAAGGTTTTGAATTGTTACCTGGAGACAAGAAAAAACCCAATTGGTAATCATTATTTTATGTCACTTCTTTTTGTGTTTGTTCTGTAAAGTGTTCGTCGTCTGAACATAAAAATCTTTTGCGAAAGTGTTTGTTGTCTGATTTGTTAACAATCAGAACTGTTCATTAACCGATCACCCACTGTATATATTTTTCAACTGCCTTAAATAAGTAGTGTACTCGTAAGTTTTGGTATGTTGTAATACCAAATTTAAAGAAATTTGTAGAGAAAAAAAAATTAGTAAAATAACTAATTTTTTCTAATTTATAAGAATGTTTTTTACAAATATCTAAATTATAGCAAAATTTTCTATTTCATAAGAATGAAATTCAATTAGGAAATATTTTGTATTTCCTTACCAACTAAAGGAATTTCACTATTTGTACTCTCTGAAGATAGCTTTGCAAGATTGGCAGCCATAATTTCTTTATTTCTTTGTTTGACAATGGCTTCCACTGCAAGCCATTCAGACATGATACTTTCATACGAGCTCTGTATACTTTTGTCATGCTGTTCTCTTTCTTCTTGTGAACTTCCAAATTCATAATGGCCTAGAAGATAAGGCCATACCTGAAAGATAAATTCTAAAAATTAAATTTTTTTGTGCTATCTACTGAACATAAAACACAAAAATTACTTTTAGCAAAGGTACATTTTTCTATTAAATTATTAAATATATTATAAAATTAGTTAGTTCACTCATTTTTTCAATATGTTACATACTACTCATTCTACTTTATCATAGTTATAAAAAAATGTTCATGTTAACAGACTCAAAATAAAAGAATTTCATTAGTTCTCTATATTTATTCACAGTATAATATATTTCCAATTACATTACAGAATATATTATCTATTTACATTATATTTAATTAGACATGGAAATAAGTAGATTCCAATTTAAACAGATAATACTACAATTTTAAAAATGTTTCTATCTAAATTTATTTAAATTTCCTGCAAGATAAAAATTTATTATGTTTCAATGGTTTCTTGTAATCTAGATGTCATTATTATGTTATAAATAGTAACATTTTAGAGCACGAAATAAAGATTAAACAATAAACTGTAAATAATGAAAATATATAATGCTATTCAATTGTTTTCTACAAAATCATCTTGCCTGAAATAAAAAAAGTGTGTTAAACAATAATTAAAAAGCTGAATAAAGATTGATAGGCAGAAATTGATATGTTGAATTCTATGTAAAAGAATAAATGCTTTCGAGCTTGAATATAATGTACATTATAGTATGTACACACATCAATGCTAGCTAGAGAGTTAATCCTCATTTCCACCAAAAAATACATTTATTTTTAAAATGTACTAATAAATAGCAAAGTAATACCTCTTTTCTAATTTTGTGTTCAACACCTCCAAAATAAGTTAGCCTATACATCTCCATTATGTCCATATCTTTATTGCAGTTCATAGCATTCCAAATTTCAGCTGTTAAACCGATTGTGGCATCACAAGGTTCATCAGGTGAAATTATCACAGAATTGACTAATCCGGATAAATGCGTACGTACCGTACAAAGATGACGGCAGTGAGCCAACCCTAAAAAATTTTTAAATATTTTTAAAAATCAATTTGTTTAACTAATGTATTATAAAACCAAAAATTTGTTTAGAAAAAAATTTCAATTTTACTTATTTACAATTTAATTAAAAATCTTAAATAAATCTGTAATGAAGTCAAATAACATTATATTATATATATTGCAATTGCAGCCCAACAAAAATAATTATTAAAGGACCAAGTACATTTCTAAAAACCTAATAGTTAGGTTCTTAGAAATGTTAGTTTTTGGTTGGCTTTAAAATTTTCTATTTTGTATCAATCATAAGGATAAAACTGGACTTGGTCTGTTAATAATTGATTTTGTTTATATTAATTTTTATTTGTAATTATTAACTATTGTAAATGTATTGTAAATGTTTTCTGTGAGTGTGTTCTTTTTAGAATACTTTTTAATTTTAAATTATTTCCATGGAATTCAATATGCTTATGTTTGTTTCACTTTAAATGATGTACTTCGCTGAGGAAGGCCTATAATATTAGGTCAAAAATGTTACAATTTATTAAATATACTGCTGGAGTTACAAGATGCACTGTTCCTTATGATGACAATTCAAGGTGCAAGGAAGGCTTGTTTTGTAAGGTTACATTCTAACTGAACTGTATATCCTGGATCATCAATTATGTGCCTCCCATATCACTAAAGCTTTATAAACTGTCAGAAAATTAATTTATATATAATAAAATTGTAATTTAGTAGTATAATATGCAAGTATAAACCAAACAGATATTTAATGATTTCTGTATTTATAAAGATTGTAGAAGAATTATTGCTACCAAAGTGTAACACATTTTAGAATTTTACTGTAACTAATACATGTTGCATAGTTTCTGTACAGAAACAATATGGTCTTTTCTCCAATAATTTTACCTTGTTTTGATTAGAAATATGTTCAGGCTCAGTAGTTTGTGTGTTGTTTCTACTTTTAAGTAGTGTGTCACATGTTCTGCATGTGATGTCTATGTCTTTTAATATGTATTCTCTGTAGTCTTTGATGTGCAAGATCAGCCAAAGCCAGACCCAACTCAAACTTAGAACGCATTAAATCAAAATCACCTGAGATCATTCTCACACAGGATGCATATAAAAAGGGATCATACCCGATCATGGGGGGGGCAATCATTGAAAGAAATCTCTACTACGAAACCTCCACTTTGGCCTCATCTCTGCTGCCTCGGAGCCGTCTGGAACTTTGTTGTCGAACAAGTGCAATTAGAGGTATTACTTGGAAAGTTTATGTAAACTCTCTCTCTTGGTAGTCTTAGATTTTAAGATAGACGTAGCCGTGCCAGTAGTTCCCTATTGTTATATCTATCTGTCTCTGTTCTTTATCAACCAAATGGAAGCTAATGCTTATTATTTATGTAAGTTTGTCTTGTTGTAACCTCCCTTTTTGTTTATATTAAATTTGTTCTGTTAATTAAATGGTTGTAGTCACTTGTGTGTTGCCACCACCTTATCAATGACCTCGCTAACCCACCACTCATCAAAATTCATGCCATCTGTAGACCCCGTGAATGGGATTCGCATCCCGTCGCCATTAAACAGGGGTTTAAAGTTCAACTCTCTACCCTCTGGTTATCACAGATGGTTTGATGTTTATGCCAATCATAAAACTTTCAATCTCTCTGAATATATATCTCCAAGTCAATCCAACTTAGGCAATACTATATTGATAAAATTGCATGAAGACTGAAAAAAGTTTTTCTGCAAAACTGATATTGTAAAGTAACTAGGGTACAATATTACACACATACAATACTATTTCCAGATTAATTGTATATAAGTTTAGAGAGGCAGAGTTTCTGTTAGTTTAATTCTTTTATTTAACATAATTATAATTTCAACAGTTTAACAAATGAACAGTTGAGTGCAATAACGGTCTAACCCTGTTTTTAAAAGTTGATATTGTATTGTAAAGATGGTATATGCTAGTCTTTCATATTTCAGTGTTATACTTTTGTTTTCATTAATACTTACAAAACCCTAGTAATCTTTCTTTCTATTTAGAGACAGTATATTTAATAAATGAATGTATGACACTCAATTTCGACAGAGAGAGTCAGACGAATGGCAAACCTTTTTGAGCCCACATATCATATAATAAACATACTTACCTTTAAAGATGTTTATGCGTGCCAAAATTTTACACTTCGAATAACAACATTTAAAAAAATTAAACAAATATGCTTTAGAATATTTATATAAATAGAATAAATGTAAAAAAGTTGATCGAAAAAAGGATGATCAGATGATAAACAAAAAGGATGATTGAAAAAGATAGATGGTAAGTCAAAATCATATTATACATTATATGCCAGATGATTTCTTCTTATGTGCCACTATGGGCACACATGCCATAGGTTTACCACCCTGGAGTTAGAGAACTGTTGCACTCAGCCTTTCAGATAAATTTTTTATTTGGAAAATGGCTTAATTTATTTATGCAAAATTCTTCAGAAATTAAATTTACACTGAAAACTAAAAATTTATTAATTACTTACATCCATAAAATGCCCTGGAAATAATCTGCCTCTTCATTGTGTCACACAAAATCTGAATTGACTGGCTAAAAACAAAAAGAAACAATTTTTAAGTTTTTACTAAAAATTTCAATAAACTTGAATTATAAAACATAAGTTTCTAATTCAGATATATAGAATCCCTGTAAAAAGTTTTGAAACAGCTATGTGAAGATTATTGATTGCAGGAATTTTATTTGTTAACAAATAATCCTAGAATAATGAAAATTCTAGAGATTATTTCTAATGATAAGAGCTTTTATTATGAAAAATATCAAACTGGAAAAATAATTTGGAATGTAAAAAGAATCTTGTCCAATCCTAGTCTGAAAGAAGTTTTTGAACATAGTTGAAAAAAATGTGTTAAAGCACTCTGTAGTAATAAAAATATTAGTTCATGCAAATTAATCATCCAAAAGTATTACGTACATCTATTTCCATTATTGTTCCATTGCTTTAAAGTGGTCCTGTTAAAGAACACAAAGGATTTTCCAAATCTTTTATTCTGGAAGGGAAAATGCAATAGTTTTCCATAAGCTCAGTTGTGCTGTTTCAACAGCAAACTACAGATAGAACAAATACAAGAAATCTGAAAGTGTAAAAAAATTGAAGAGAAATGGCTGACCAGGAGCAACAAGCATGAATCTAGATCAGCAGTCAGCAACCAGCGGTCCATGGAGAAATTTGGACATTGATCAACTGAAGGTTACACAAAGTATTATGAAAGAAATGCAAAATGCTTTGTTGCTTTTTTCACTCATTGGGAATTTTTTATTCGAATCTAAAACAAAATACGAAGTAACTTATCAATAAATAATGAACAATAAACAATATTGTGAGTATGATTGTTGTTCTTCATGGAAAAGCACTAAGAATCCATACTTATTTCAAACAAGCATCAATGAACTTTAGGCTTGCATTAATTTGTTATAATTAAACAAGCACATTTCATATTAAGGTAGTAAAATTGAACTTGTATGATCATTATTCTATAGATTTTGTATCATTTAAAAATATTCATGATAGTGGTCTGTGAGGTCAGAAAGGTTGCAGACCGCTGATCTAGATCATGCCTTAAGATGTGTCTGCCTACAACATTAAAAAACTACATAAAAAGAATTAAATGCTAAGTGGAAAGTTCACCATGTCTGTGTTTGCAATTGTACAGTTCAAAACTGATTAAATGAAATGAAGTTTTGTAAAGCCAAAACAAAACCATTCATAATGAAACAACATATGAAAAACTTTTGGAATGGTAAGGTGTTACCAAAAGTGGACTATTAATGGTTGGGATAAAGTTATTTTTTCAGATGAAAGCAGACGTATGGAGACAATGTTAGACAATTTGTATGTCACAGAGCAGATGAAAGGTTTCAGCAAGAACATCTTTTGCATAAGAATAAATTCCCAGTCAGTCTTATATGAAACTGTATGAAATTGCCTGACTGATTTCACCCGAGTCAGTCAACCTTAGTAATGAGTATAAATGACAGAGAGCATAGAAATACATTCAGGAAATCTTGCATCTTGATGTGTTGACTATTGTAGCAGGGCAGCAAGTAGCCATTTTCCAGCAAGATTATGCTTAGCTACACACATCTTGAATTTCTAAGGTATGTCTCCATCATGCAGTCACACTTACTTGGCCTACCTGGTTTCCAGCTTTTTCATTCATCAAACATTTGCAGGACCAGATGGAACACCGACTTTAGAATCTGTGTGTGAGGGATCTGGAGCAGCAGTTGCAACATCTGTGAGAAAATCTGTTGTAAGATAGTATATGCTCTACCATATCACTATAATTATGCAAGCAAGAGAAGAGCTTATAAAGTACTAAAGATTCCTTTAAACTGTTCATTATTCCACAAGAAATTGTCCCTTTACTATAATATTGTAATCACTTATTAGTTATCATCATCATCATTGCATTTACATTAATAAAGTTACATTGAATTCCGACACCTTCTCCTTGATGCGTTTTTTTGTCAACGAGTGTATGTGTGTCATGTACTGAAATAATAAAATCCTTCATTATTAAATTTACCTAGACTGACATTAACATTATGAATTACTAAAGTAATGGTGATATTACCAACTATTTGATAACATATTAGCACTTTTCTTTATTCTTATATTGTCAATTAACTGTTTTATTATTCATCTGATACTGCAATTGTCTCTCAATAATTTAAAATTTATTTCCTTTTTCTTTTACAGCTATATATTTGGCTATTAGTTTAGGACTTACCACACCATGGTATGATAAGTCCTAAACTAAAAGCCAAATATGTAGCTATAAAAAAACATAAAGAAAAAAGTACAAGAAGCTAATATGATAAATGATTAAATTTGTTTGTTTTACAATCCTTTTAAGTTTTACGTTTAATCGATCATCAAACAAACAATAAGAAAATCAATCAAAGACACGAAAATCCAGGGTGTCATTTCATAAATAAATAAATGCTATTTTCAGGAACCAAACAAAAAGTTTTTAATCAGAAACATATTTGTTCCTTTGCAATTTGAAAGAAGAGTTTCTGCTGAAATGTTCTTATAAAAAAACAAAAACATTTCTGATTAAAAACAATTTGGTTCCCGAAAATAGCATTTATTTATTTATTTAATATGGTGCCAAGTATGGGTGTCATTTCATTTTCCTTCAGTTGTGACCCAAACTCTGAGTTGATAGTAATCCAACAGTTTGCTCCAAATAAAGTTTGAAGAATGCCAAAATTTGGACAATAATAGAGTTTCAATTGGAAAAAAAAGAACAGAACTGAAACTCTAAAACTTAAACTTTTAAAATTAATTTTGAAAGCATTTCTAATCTAAAATAAAATTGAGATACTCACTCAGTAGCTACATTATCTTGTTTTTGAATAAATCTCTTAGTTCTATCTAATGACAGACCATTTCCTTCCGGAAATGATTTTGAACTTGATGTGGATGATGACGACGAAGATGACAACTGTTTAATTGAAGGTGGATATTTTCCACTGGCTACTGAATTCCATGCTGAAGTACCTCTTGTTGTTAATGGATCCATCATTTCTTGAGCTGAAGGTTAAGTGAGAATATTCATTATAAACAATTATCAGAAATATGTTATTGCTGATTCAGCTGCTGAAATATATTATTGGTTCATGATTGTTGTTGAATATTCTTTATTTAAGTAATCTATAACTTCAAACAATTAACAATGTTCAATAACACTAATTTTTGAATATCAAAGAATAACATATCACTAGAACATTTATTCAGCATTGACAATTAGTCATGTTTTAATCATCCTAAAAATGAATTCATATATTCATGCATTAACATATCATACCATACCATTAACATTAACATTTAAATTCATTAAAACCAATAAGCAGGATCAGTCAAAATTTGGATCATGAAACTTAAGTCTAGAATGGAAACATTCCAAATGTGATTTGTGATCTTTTCTCTTCTCACATCAGATGTAATTAAAATTTCATCATTATATTTATACAACAATTTCAATTATATATTAAGAAAAATTGTAATATGTTACTGTTCAGAGTAAAAACCTATTTAATTGATTCTTAACAACTTTATACATATCCCAGTTTGGTATATCTGTGTTTCTATCATTCATTCTTGGGAACCACCAAAAATTCTAGTGATATATTATTATTTGCTTCATTGAGTTGTGTTTTAAATTAAAATTTAAAATTATTAATGAATTACAGATTTCTTTTTGATTAAATATTTTTAAATCTGCAGTACAAAATAATTCAAGATAAGCTTGATTTGGAATTTTTTAAATATTTTATATTTTTATCTGATTGCATTTTCTCTAGAAACAATCAAATTAAAGGTTACTATTAGTAGAGGCATCTCTAGGAATCTAGAAATGCCCTACTGATCTTTACTAAAATTATTATTTCTTTTATGATAAAACTGTTTCTATAAATAAACAACATATTTGTTTACTTACATATTGATTCAGGTTTAAGAGATGTCAAAATTCTAAATACATAATCACCAGCTTCATCATCATCCTCATCTGCTTTTTGACCATTAGCTTTTGAATGTTTTCGAAGAGAGCCTCTACCTCTACGTCGCAATTTTGGAAAAACCTTTCCTAATAAATAAAAGTTTTGTTTTTTCATAGATGATTCATTAAAACCAATTTGAAATTTAATAAATAAAGATGTATATATTTCTAAACAATATACACACACACACACAAACTATTTTTTCAATAAACATATAAAAAAAAAGTTTTTTCATTTTTATATATATTTCAATATAAAAATAATGTGTGTTTAATATTAATAATAATAAATAGATGATGATAATTTTGAATTATTCTTTTAATATTTTTTTAATTGTAACAAAATTTCATAATATATTCATCATATATTTAAGAACTCCTACCTGTAAAATATAGATGACATCTAAAAAACATACAATAAAAATATCTGAATGTAAATTAGTCACAAATTTATCTATATTTTAGCATGTAATTTAGAGTTTATCATCTGTTCCATTGATATCTAATTTGCATTTGGATTAAAAACAGAAACTGTTGAATAAAAATGATTTTGCAATGTTTTTTCCAGGTGATTTTATTAACTGCTTGGCTGGTAAATTAATATATTAAAATAAAGATTCTTATAAATTTACCAGATTAAGTAGCCAAACAGTTTTAAAATCAACTGAAAAAGCACTGCAATATCATTTTCATTTTCAGAAAGGTAAATTTGAAAATATTTTAACTTGTAAACAGAAACTAGATGGAAGCTCAAAATTCATGCAAAAATGAAAAATGATGTTAAGCAATAGAAATAAATTTACATTAATTATTTATTAAAAATTTACTATTTATTATTGGCCAAAGACTGACTTCAATACCACTCCTTGACCTCTGCACACAAAGCTAGAACTAATTTAAAATCGTAGGCACAAAGAATCTTACACACGCTGTTTCTAGCAATCAAATTAATAAGCACAAACGTTTTCGGCCGTTTTGAAAGGCCTTCTTCAGGTGCACTGAGGTCGGTTGGAAAGTCGGATAGCAAATGTTTACGTGACGTCATTGTTTATGAGGGGTTTCCTCTAACAAGAGACGTCACAGCAAAGAAGGTTTAAACAAAACTGACCTTGGAAAATACTTTAAGATTAGCCAAGCCGCGTGAACGATTGTCGAAGATATGCGAATTGTGAAAAGCGGAAAAAGAAACCTGATAAATTTAGAAAATGCACTAGAGAACGAAACGGACAAGGAGAGGGTGGACCGGCCTATTTAATTAAGGGGGTTATCGAGGAGTGACCGCCAGGCAGGGGAGAGCGAGTCTGCGTCCCTGCTGTTAATACAGTTTCCTTTGAGGGACTCAGTAAAGATTTCTATGGCTTTGATTGTTCTAAGTTTACTAGAGTCAAGTATAGGAACGGTAATTCTAGCATCTTTCCATTCGGCCTTTATACTGGGTTCACTTGCGAACTGGGCTAGGGTGGAATTAAATTTTTTGTTGCACGCGTCGTACCTATGCTCAGCTATCCTTTTGGTAAGCAATCTGTTGGTTGAGCCTATGTAGGTTAATTTATTGCTTGGCTTAACTCTATTGTCCACCAGCGGAACAGAGTAAACCCCTGGAAGTCTGGCTTTGCTGCATTTATCCTTGTTATTTGTCAGAAGCTTATAAATCGTAGGGCTGCGTTTGTACGTAAGACCAACGTTGGCTTTTTTGGATAAGATTTTATACGCTTGGCTCAACCTAGGGTCGAAATCAACAACAAATTGCTTACTTCGCGGGTTACGAGGACTGGAATTAACAGCTTTGTTAACTACGAGACCATGTATTCTCTGAGCCAGCACATCTATAAATTTACCGTTGTAACCGTGGGCTATGGCGATGCGTTTGATGTGCTGGATTTCACGAAGCGCGTCATTAGTGTTAGAGCAATGGGTAAAGGCCCTACGGATCAGGGCCCTGTAGGTGGATATTTTAGATGTGCTGGCCCAGAGAATACATGGTCTCGTAGTTAACAAAGCTGTTAATTCCAGTCCTCGTAACCCGCGAAGTAAGCAATTTGTTGTTGATTTCGACCCTAGGTTGAGCCAAGCGTATAAAATCTTATCCAAAAAAGCCAACGTTGGTCTTACGTACAAACGCAGCCCTACGATTTATAAGCTTCTGACAAATAACAAGGATAAATGCAGCAAAGCCAGACTTCCAGGGGTTTACTCTGTTCCACTGGTGGACAATAGAGTTAAGCCAAGCAATAAATTAACCTACATAGGCTCAACCAACAGATCGCTTACCAAAAGGATAGCTGAGCATAGGTACGACGCGTGCAACAAAAAATTTATTTCCACCCTAGCCCAGTTCGCAAGTGAACCCAGTATAAAGGCCGAATGGAAAGATGCTAGAATTACCGTTCCTATACTTGACTCTAGCAAACTTAGAACAATCAAAGCCATAGAAATCTTTACTGAGTCCCTCAAAGGAAACTGTATTAACAGCAGGGACGCAGACTCGCTCTCCCCTGCCTGGCGGTCACTCCTCGATAACCCCCTTAATTAACCCTTTCCCTGCCGTTTGCCACGCCCCCTTATTTTGTAAAACGGCCAAGGTCAAAATAGGTAAATCAGGCAATATTATTTTAAAAATTCACCAAAAATTAAATTATTATTTGATTCATATGAAAAAAATCACATATATTTATCAATATAGTTAGTTTTAAATACCACATTTTTCAATAAAGTTTGTTTGAAAAATTTATGAGAAAAAAAAAATAATATATGATAATTGACATTCAAACTTGAAAATTTGTTACTTTTTGTCAAAATTAACATTGTCTGGTTACTTTATTCTTATTGTCACTGAGCCAGAATGACGTAGAATATTGTTCTGTACAATTTGATATTACATTTATGCACGTACGTTTATTCGTTGTGAAATTATCGCACATTATATCAAACATTTGTTTGAAATCTGAACTTTATTCTGCTTTCATCTAATATAATTAACTAATATACTTTATTCATTTCATATCAAACAAAACTATATATTTTTGTAATAAACATATGATTACCAATAGCAATAGATGTAACATTTGCTAATATTTTAGATTTAAAAAAAAATTAAAAATTAAAAATTAAAAAAATATATAAAATATCAGAACTGAAGGTCATAACTTAAATATTTACGATATATTAACATATTATAGCTGAATAAACTTATTATAGCATAAATCAACTTATTATAGTAATATTATTGCATGAATATGCTAAAAATAAAATAAAAAATTATCAGAAAATGAAAAATTAAGAAAAAATAACCGATAATTAAAATTTTTTAAGTCGACAAAACACCACCTGGACAAAAATATGTAGAATGAACGATAAACAAGACGATGCCGTCAAGTGCTGACATCTGTTGTCGATAAATTTTTTAAAAATCGATTGTTAACAGGGTAACGATCAATCGGTACCCTGGCCGTTTTGCTAAACGAATAGGGTAACGATAGATCGGTACCCTGGCCGGGAAAGGGTTAAAATAGGCCGGTCCACCCTCTCCTTGTCCGTTTCGTTCTCTAGTGCATTTTCTAAATTTATCAGGTTTCTTTTTCCGCTTTTCACAATTCGCATATCTTCGACAATCGTTCACGCGGCTTGGCTAATCTTAAAGTATTTTCCAAGGTCAGTTTTGTTTAAACCTTCTTTGCTGTGACGTCTCTTGTTAGAGGAAACCCCTCATAAACAATGACGTCACGTAAACATTTGCTATCCGACTTTCCAACCGACCTCAGTGCACCTGAAGAAGGCCTTTCAAAACGGCCGAAAACGTTTGTGCTTATTAATTTGATTGCTAGAAACAGCGTGTGTAAGGTTCTTTGTGCCTACGACCCCTTGACCATCAAAACTACTTTAGAATCTGCATGAAATTTAAATTTTAGATGTATGGTCAAATTTTTCATAAGGGAGATCCTATTATATGTATACACAATAGCTATTTACAATAAGCTTATGCTTGACATTTGAAATTTTATGTAATTATCATTATTTTTATGTTTTATGTTTACAACAGGATTCTGTTGTAAGTCAAACATAAAGACAGCCTATGGATCTATTTGTAATTTGCTATCAACTCAGCTACTGTCCATCTTGGAATTCTAGTGTCATTTCAAAGACAGTGACAATAGATATTATAATGAACATCCTATATTTTTGGTAAAGAGAAATAACATGTAAATATAATTTTGTATTTATTAAATTATGCTTTAATTAAGCCAAGCCAGAAAAGGGAATTTTTTAAATAACTTTAAGAAGAAACTAATAAGCATAATAGTGAAGACAAATCAAATCAATAATACAATTGTCATTTACCCACATTAATTAACTTCTGAATTAACTCTTCCAAATTCAATTCAATATAAGTAAGTATGGATTATCTAGAATATGAGAAAAAGTATTTGTGTGAGAGAAGTATATTGTTGTTAAAAATGAAAAATGTAGAACTTAACAGTATGTGACTTTTACAAATATTTAGAAGTAAAATTAAACTAAGATGGGACAAATAACTCAGCAATAAGAAACAGGGTAGAAATTGAGCAAGGAAAAGCATTTAAAGAGGCCAAATAGAATCTGATAGAATGCCAAATCTCAAAATGAAAGTGAAATATGTAATGCCATAGTGAGAAGTATATTTTGTAGTGAGTGAAGTCAAAATGTAGGAGATATCAAAACAGAACAAAGAAAGCCAAGTACAATTGAAATGAATGAAAAAACTTTTCATATTATTATTTGTGCATGAAAAGAAAAATTTAAAGTGATGAACAAAAAGGAATCAATTTACTGATAAAATTCAAACATTTTATCAGTAATTCTTTTGTTAACAGGATATGGTTATGTGAGAATATAAAGGTATACAAAAAAATGTTTGTAGAGAAAGAGTTGTATTTACAAACAGAAAATTTTATTATATTGCACAATATTTTGTTTTTGATCCATCCAGCTATTTCATTCCATCTGGTTAGTAAAATTTTCTGGAACCTTGTATTATTAATTTTAGGCTGAGACTCCACTAGCGTATAAATGGGCGTAAAATTTTTTTAATCATGTGATCTATTTGCATTTGCGTTTGGATTGCAGTGGTGGACTGGCTAGCAAAGTTTTTACAGCGATGGATGGTACTATCAGAGTTACAGTTGTATATGTGATATATCGATATAAAGACAATGATTATATTCTGAGTCTTTTCTGTACTATAATTTCAAATGTAGTAAAAATAATATCTTTACTTTCATATATTAACTTTTATCATCATATTATTAAGATAATATACAGCACTTACAAGCTTAGCTTTTTTATTATATACTCCTCTAAATTGAAGGATTTTCCTATGGCTGTCCATATCGTGTGTCTTAGGCATCCATTATTATAATCGGGATATCTCGTCGTAGATACATGGATACTTTTGGATGTTTTCGATAAATCTTTCCGGATCTATTTTAGGTCTTTTCCAAGTAGCCACGAGAGAACGTACACAAAAGCTCGTTTTCTGCCATTTTTGCACTGTGTCACAATTACCTAAATTCCACCGACTTCTGATTGGTGGATGGCACTGTTTTACGAACGTATTCATATCGAAAGTTGAACACTGCTCAACTCGCTTTTACGCTGGTTTTATGAACTGCTCCAGCATAAAATATCATGGTCATATGCTTAAAAGTTTTTACGGCAAAGGTTTTTATGCCCATTTTTTAAGTAGTGGAGTCTTGGCCTTACTCTTCAACAAGAATCAAAATGGCTTAGAAACATTAACTCACTACTGAATATACAATTAGTGTTTGATATTAATTAATTGATTCCTTGATTAAATGACTGATCATATTCATTAGTTGACATTGATATTGTTGTGACACTATAAAGTTGTTAACATTAATAAGGCTCTCTAGGTACACTTCTGATGTTTCCTAACAAATTCTGACAAAAGCTTTTCTAGTCAGATGTAAATATCAGATAATTGTTTGTTATTTTCTATGAATGAATACAGCTATTTTAAGTATTGCAAATATATGCTGCTTTGGTGCACAGCTATCAGTTATGTTATATCATGTCGTCTTCACTGATAATAATATAAACAAACTGGCAACTATTTCAATACTAATTGTAATAGAATAGGTGAATTATTTTTAAGATAAAACAAGAGGAGTAGTCCTTATAACTTGAACACACTTTACATAACATATACAAGAATAGATATCAATTAAAATCAGAAACTTAGATGAGATGCAAACAATGCAGTTTACATGATGTTTAATGTTGTATAGTATTTGCATGTCTACTGTTACTGTTACCTTTACCTGCAACAATAAATACACAAGTCTTCTATATTAAATCAGATTTATTTAAGTTACAATATGTAAAAACACTTTAATTTATATACTTATTATACTAATGACATTAATATTAATAGAATATTTAGTTAATGTGAACCTAGGTATACAGAATGGCGTCGCTTCTGGTAACCTCGATGGCAAGTTTTTTTAGAAAAGAAATGTAGATGGTGCTGATAGTAATGATGCCTTCGTATGCAAATATCCATCAAAAAATTCCATTCAGGAAACATGAGGAATAACGTGAATTTCGAATTTTGGTTACGATGTAGACGGATTATGCACATAGACACTTTAAAAAAAATTAACAATGTTTTTTTAAAGTTTGTACAATTTACTCGAAGTCTAAAGTTATCGAGAAGGAAAGTTTATCAATGGTAATTAACATGTTAAATGTGTCCTTAATGTGTTTAATGCGTGTTAAATGTCATAAAAGTGTATTAAAGGTGTGTTAACATTGTGTAAGTGAGGTAAAAATTTTGTAAAGGGTTTATATGTGGTTCAATTGTGCATTTAAAGTGTGCAAATGTGAGTTAAATGTGTTTAAACGTGGTTTAAATGTGCGTTTATAGTGTATAAATGTGTTAAATGTGTGTTAAACGAGTTAAATTTGTCATAACCAAGGATATGTAATAGTGATTTCCAACCCGAAAGTCAATGTGAACAATACATGGAAGGCTAGGTGGCCGTGGATTGCAGGTGCCACCCTCTATGGAGACGCTGCCTATCGTAGACAAAAAGGTGAGAGATGCGAATCGTAAGACTGCAGTTCTTAAGAGGAGTAAAATTTATGTACAATACAAGCAAATTTTGTTCGAACCACTGATGTGTAGAATCTCGTAATTCACTTTGTCCATGCATCGATTGAATTTATAGGTAGTATAATGACTTTTTTATTTTTCGTTTCTGGTCCAAGAGTAGGAAAAGTAACCAAAAGCAGGGGAAAAAGTAAGTAGCAAATTTACGTTTTAAAAAAGTTTAGGCGCGTTTAGGTTATTGTCGACAGTTGCCATCTTGTTTGCACATTTGCGTGTGCAAACAAGATGGCAACCGGAAGCGCCACCATTTTGTATACCTAGGCTCACATTAACCGAATATTTTAAATCTTATTATTAATGAAAGAAAATTACATTTCCTCAACATAATATATTTATTAGATACCTTTGCCCCTCTGAGACCATAAGGGGGGATCCAGCTGACCATGAGGCAGCAGTCCGTTCTCCAGACACGACAGAAAAGCTAACATGTGACCTCCTTTGGGAAAATGTATGGGTGGACGTTGGACACCATCTTGACCCACAAGTACGATAGTACCACCACTATCAGCTGCAGAAAACATGGATCTATAGATTTGTACTGTAGCCATCACCTACACATAATAGTAATGTTACTAATTTTGCTGTTACTTTAGAAATTTAACTGTTTGATGCTTGATAAACTATTATGCTATTTGACAATACAGAAGAAAATATTTACCTTGCTGATGACAATGCAGGTAAACAATTTCATCTACTTTTAGATTTAGAGCATAATCCCAATAGATACTACAATAAAATAAAAAAATTGATAAATATTATGTTCTGTATATAATTTTGGCTGCTTTATTAAAATTTTTTTGATTTTTTTATTATGTATAATTCATGTAATTTTAATTTATATTACTTTAAAATTCACAATTATAAGGAATTATCCTTTAAATAATATATATAATAGATTATGATGTTGGAAAAGAAATGCATGATTCACATTTGATACTTTATGAAGTATACAAACAAACAACAACATTACAACCCAATACATTATAAACTACAAGCCAACAAATGCCTTATGTTATCAGGCTAGATATTGGCTATAATACTAATAAATTATGAAATAATTTGGTACTGGAGGGAGATGTTAGGCACCATCTCTTAATAAATTTAATAATCATAATTTTTAATTAGCTTGTTTCATAACTTATTAGTATTACAGCCAATATCTAGCCTGATAACTTATGGCATTTGTTGGCTTGTAGTTTATGAAGGATACATTAACAAATGCTACTAATGTAATAACAGACTTCATTAAATTATTATTCCCTGTATTCCAGACAAGTTTACATTTCTCTGAAATATTTTCACTTTTAAAATGGGCACTATTCCTTAAATAGGGTCATTCCTTGAGTTTGTCAATCCTGTAATGTGTCTTTTCTGCATGAGCAAAATTTCAACATCAAACATTGTTTAGTTTATGAGATATTGTTTTGTTCACAGAACAATGTCCTTTCAAGGGCTTCTACAGAGAGTGATAGTGTGGATTAATATGAAATGTGTTCAGCTGGAAATAAATATAGGAAGGCTGAGATGTTTCTCAGGACTAGAAAATGATTTTTCTGACATGAAATAAAACTGCAAAAACATTTAAACTATTGGAGGTCATAGTATTCCAGACAATCTTATAGAGACAAATGTTCAAGGTAATCATGTAGATCATGTCATTATATTATGCATAGCTTGACAAACATATAAACATTATGATTCCCTCTTGCAGCAATCACGAAAGACTTGTGACATCACTTTTGATGATGGAAAATTGATATAAGAGCAGAAAATTGCCACTTATGCATGTGATTATGGAGGAAGCAGGTAAAAATTGCACATTATGGCATACATAAGGCAGCGATTTTCCACAGTGGTTTTTTTGGAGGCCTATGATAAATGGAAAAATTTTTTTGACTGAAATTTTTACAGAGAGCATATGGCATGTGGACATTATGAAAGCATGGGTAACTAAGTCAATTTGGCAAAAAAATGCCCATAAAAACTAGCAGTTGCAGAAAATTACTGCTATTGCATGGTTTGTGGGTTACTAGCATCATTCCTAAAGATTTAATGACAATAAAAACAAATTATCTCAAGAATCAATCAATCACAGACAAATGTTTCACTGCAAGAACTTCATTTAGTCATGCTATTTACAATAAACAATAGTCAGTAGTCAAAAGAGAATAAACTGAAAAATTTTATGATTCTCAATATTTTTAATATTGAATTAAAGAATCTCTTTGATTATAAACATTTGTGAAATTTTTCAACCTTTACCATATAATAATCAACTTTACATTTATATTCAAAATTTAAATCTTATTTAGAATTTTAATTTAATAAAGAAAATTATTTAATATATATTAGATAGATAAAGGTCAGACATGGAATCTAATTATACATCTTGTGATTTTAAAACTACAATTAAAGCAATTTATTAAAAGATTGTAAAGATATCTTATTCATTTTACACAATAATACAGTAGTAGTAGTGGTTTGGGCCACTCTAATAACAAAATTGTCAAATAAAGTTTATCTTGTTTATAAAGTATTACAAATAATTTATTAATACCTTTCATAACACTTGAATTAAAAAATGTGATTGGCTGAGTGTTGATATAAAATAAATTTTAAGATATGTTAGAATTTATTTTAATGCTAGGATTGATCATGGAAGCGTACGGTTTTATTTTTACCCATGACAGCGACAGAAATTATTCTGTTTCTTCTTGTTTGTACAAGTCTCTGGATAGCTGTATTGCTGCGGTAAATAATTTTTCACTCGATATCCCTGATAATTTTCCTATTGTTCTGCGTTATTTTAAAGTTAACGGAGAAATATGGAAAAGAAATGGAAAATTTGGTTTTATAATTGTTGATGAACAGGAAAGAATTAACAAAGTTAGTAATAAATTATATTATTCATTCGAGGAATGTTCGGATGTTATGAAGGAAGTTTACGTTGAAAAGAATAAAAAGAATATATTAATATTTAGAGAGATAAATTGCAGATTGAAGCATTATAAATTTACTAAAGTCCATAAAATCAATTGATATGTATTTTAAGCATCAGAGTACTGTATAATCGCAGGACCATAGCAATGTGGAAAGACTACATTAGTAAGAAAAATTATCCGTGTAAAATTTATGATAAGCCATTAAAGAAAATTTTATGGTGTTATTCTGTATATTTGACATTTTTTCAGGATGAAAAAGGTATTACATTCATGTATGGCTTACCTGAATCAGTGCAAGGATGGGATTTAGTAATAATTGATGATTTAATGCACAAACTCAGTTTGAAAACTGCATTTCTGTTTACGACAGAGTCTCACCATTATAATGTAAGTGTGATTCTGCAAAATCTGTTTCCAAAAAATAGAATTATGAGAGATATTACTTTAAATACACATTATTTGATTTTGTTTAAAAATAATCGTGACAAAAGTCAAGTAAGTTGTTTGGGACGGCAAGCTTTCGCAGGAAAATGTAATTTTTGTATGGATGCATATAAAAAAGCAACAGAAAAGGATTTTGGTTATTTGTTACTGGATTTTCACCCTAAAACAGACAAGAAACTTTCGGTGCGGGATTTGTGTTTTCCGGATGAACAAGGTATTTATTGGATATACTTACCGATAAAATGAAGAATATATAGAAAAATTATCATGTGCTGGCGCTTTTAGCCAAAACTACTCCCTCTCAACGAAGTGCGATATTGAAAGAGGCTACGCCCGATCAAGTTAAAGTTTTGTGCAAAATATGCGATAATTTGCGGAGAGGAAATATACCAGCCAATGTCCATAAATTATGAAAATATAAAAAAATAATCAGGAAATTAAGTGAAAAACGTGTTCCTTTAAATACCAAGAAAAAACTTTTAATTAATCAATCTGGTGGATTTCTTCCTCTTCTACTAGCACTGTTATTGTCTATGGCAGGAGGACTAATTGGTAAAGTAATAGGAAAAAGAATCTAATGGCGAAGCAAATGGCTCTGGTCCCTCCCGAGTTATTAGCAGGATATCAAATAAAACCTGAAATAAGAATTGGTAATATTATCGAAGAATTACTTGAGAGTACTGATTTATCTGACGATAGTAAAGTTAAATTATTAAGTCAGTTGATTTCGAGATATCAGAGAACAGTCCATAAACCTAAAGAACCAGTCAAAGTATCTGTCGTACCTGATGAAAATCAAGAACCACCCAAAGAAAAACCCACTGATGACGATAGTGGGGAGGATGCATTTATTAAACAAATAACTATATCTGTGCCACAGCTACATCAAAAGTACATTCCTCATTTAATCAACAAACCGAGACAAAATCATTATGGATGGAATACGAAAGGTGAATTAACAGTTAGTGGCAACCCAGTTGTAGGAAGGCATATGATAAATTTAATATCTCATTTAATGAGAAATTGAAAAACGCCATTATCTCCGGTTGGTTTTAATGTTTTTTGGGAAGCCATTAACAAAATAAATATCCCTCGTGAGTGGGTCGGAAATAAAAGTTTGGCAACTCTACGTGAAATCGTCAAAAAACCAATATATCAACCAACACTTGTTGAAAGTCCTGAAGAAATTTTTCTGCAGTTTCTCCGAGAATATTTTACCAGCGAAAAAAGGCTATGAAAAAGAGAGAGTCCAGAATGGAGAAACTATTGAAGTCATTATATTATAACCCAAAATCTTTGGCAGCGTTTGGAGGAGTGAGTAAACTAGTTAAAGCTTCTAATTTACCGAGATCTACTGTCAAAAAATGGCTGTCTTCTCAACCTGTTTATTCGTTGCATAAACCTGTAAGAGTTAAATATTCGCAAAGAAAAACTAAAGTTTTTTATCCTAATGACCTATGGCAAGCCGATTTAATTGTGTTAAAGCAATTTTCTAGATATAATAATGGTATAAAATATTTATTAACAGTAATTGATGTATTTAGTAAATATTGTTACGTTGTGCCAATAAAGGATGAAAAACCTAAGTTCGTTTTGGAAGCATTTCAAATTATTTTTAAACGAAATATTCCTAAAAATATACAAACTGATAAAGAAACCAAATTTTATAATAGATTAGTAAAAAATTTGTTTAAAAAAAAAATAAAATTAATCACTATTTGACTCATTCGGATACTAAGGCTTCTGTGGTTGAGAGATTAAATAAAACTGTACGAAATAAAATATACAGATTATTTACTTACCGTAATTCTTATCAATATATTGATAAATTAAATGATATTGTAAAGGAATATAATAATAGTTTTCATAGAAGTATTGGGATGGCTCCATCTGAATTTAGTATTTTGTATTATGGTACGATTTTTGATAGGCTATATGGTATAAAAAGGAAAAGTGAATTCAAATTTAACATTGGTGACTTAGTTCGAATTTCGAAAATACGTAAAACATTTAGTCATGGATATCTACGTGGGTGGATAAAGGAAATATTTGTTATTCACGATCGATTTCTATTGCATCCTCCGACTTATGTATTAAAAGATACGAATAATGAGATTCTAGAAGGAAGGTTTTATACCAAAGAATTACAAAAGGTAACAAAATGATGCAGTCAGACTTTCTCGTTACGTTGATAAGTAATGCAAGTATGGACTTATTTCCTAAGAACATGAAGTCGCATTTTACTGTGAAAATGAGTCCGCCTATTAATTTACATGGGAATTGGGCTGTTGGACTTGCCAAAGTTATTATTCCTAGAAACTGGTTTAACATATCTAATCATAACAATGATTGTACTATTACTAAGCATAAAATTAAAAGAGAAAAAATAGAAGATAAAACATATACAATTCCACTAACTACAACTCGCAAAAATGAAGGAGAAATACTATTCAATTGGATAAATAATAATATACTTTCATTAACCAGGTCTAACTCTGTAGAATTCATTTTAGGTAAGAATTATAATGACATAAAAGTAAATGTGAAAGAGGGATTCGAGTTGCATGTTACGAAAGACAGTGCTGACAAATTACTTCATTTATTAAATTTTCCACTAAAAGATATCATATTCAAACAAAGCACTTCAAATTTAATATTGCATACAGAGACTAAGAAATATCTATCAAATCTCGAATTTTACAAGGATCAATTTATAATTTTAATAGAAAAAAATAAAAAAGTGGTTGAAGAAATCGATGTAGAGGAAAAAATCTTTATTCCTATCGGATTATATTCATCTCCTGAAAAATTTCTAGAAATTTTTATATATATAAAACTAGCATTATTACCGAATAATAAAATTATTTTAAAAGTTTCATCAAATATCTCTGTAGAATTTGGAAATGAATTAAAAGATTTTCTTGGGTTTACAATTGCAAAATTTCTACCCGGTGAATATATAAGTCATTATCCGATTGAAATGTCGGCAGGAATTTCGGAAATTTTTATTTATTCGAATATTATTTCTTCCCATTACGTGGGAGATATAACAGCACCGTTATTAAGAGTTATACCTGTTATGGGCGAGAAAGAAGATCAGATAGTCAAAGTTTATTCAAAACCTTTGTATTTTCCTATTAGGAAAAATTTTATTAAAACAATTGAAATTGAACTGAGATCTGCAAGCGAAAAAGAGATTTTTTGGCAGAAAAACAATATTAATTTTATCTTTTAAACAGTTATAAATACCTCTTAATTTTATTTCTTATGTTAGTTTGTCTTTAAGAAGTGCAAAATGAAGCTCACTCCGAAAGCTTGTATAAATTATTACTGCAATCAAGCGGGAGGTTTTTGGACTCCCAATTTATATACGAGGAAACAAATGCCAGGAGCAGGGCCGGCCTTCTCGATAAAGGGGCCCGGGTGCAAGAAACTATTTGGGCCCAAATGTTTTTCTAAAATAAAAAAATTTACAAACACGAACATATATTAATGTATGTTTATTTAAAGCGTGATTTTGTTCTTGCTAATACATTAATTACTTCAGAAAAATTACAATTTTTTGCAATTTCTTTTTCGATGCTTAATATAGCAAGTGCATTTAAGCGTTCTGCACACATGCTGGATCGAAGATAATTCTTTATTAATTTTAATTTGCTGAAAGAGCGCTCAGCACTTGCTATAGTAACTGGCAACGTAAAGAAAAGTTTTAATACAGTTAATACATTTAGAAATAACTCATTATAATTATTATTTAGTATGTATTGCAATATATCTTGTGCGTTATTTACATCCCTTTCATTCAAAATCAAATCCCGTAGCAAACCAATTTCCTGGATTAGGTTTTCATCTACATCTTTGTTATAAAAATTTACAAAGTTTTTGGAACATTTTTCTAATTCATGTTTTTCTAAGGTTTTCATATCAGTGATTAATTTGAAATCAGAAATAATATTTGGTATACTTTTAAATCTATCTTCTATTTGTACAATAACCGTATCAATTAGAGTGTTAAAAAAATAACATCTAAATTCCTCTACCGGGTTTTCTATAACTTCATCTTCTGCTATTTCGGAATATAACCTTTTTCTTTTTCGTATTCGTTTTTCAGGAAAATGTTCTGAAATATTTAAATTATGTGCTAGCACTTTTGCTTCGTCTAAAAATGTGTTAAATTTTGTTCTTAAATTTTGGATTTCAGTTTTAATTTTATTGACTAAATTAAAAGCCGACTCAAGAATAATTGTTTTTGCTTGAAATAGTATATTGATTGCGTTGATTTTAGACAACATTGCAAACCATACTACTAAACATAAAATAAATGGCATTTCTTGTATTGAATCCAATAGACTTTTAGCTTCGGATACCGCTGTATTATCGTTACTTACATAAATAAATTCTTCTAGGGCATTACAAGTTTGTTCAAACTGTGTATACACTGCTTTAACCGAATCTATTTTGGCTTCCCAACGAGTGTCACATAATGGTTTAAGAGTAATGTTTAAATGTTTTTGTAGAATTTCCCATCCCTTTGTAGATGCAGAAAATAAGCAATATAAACGTTGCAATATCCCAAAAAAATTTTTACAATATATACTGCTAGAAGCGGCATCACAAATTAATAAATTAAAAGAGTGTGATAGGCAAGGCACATATATTGCATGAGGGTTTAGAGCAATTATTCTAGATTGTACACCTTTATATTTCCCTTTCATGTTGCTACCGTTGTCGTATCCCTGCCCTCTGCAATTCATAATATCTAAATCAAGCTCACTTAATGTTTTCAATAGAGTTTTTGCTAGTCCTTCTCCAGTCACATCAGTTGCTTCAATAAACCTTATAAATGACTCATTTATAATTAACCCTTTCCCTGCCGTCTGCCACGCCCCCTTATTTTGTAAAACGGCCAAGGTCAAAATAGATAAATCAGGCAATATTATTTTAAAAATTCACCAAAAATTAAATTATTATTTGATTTATATGAAAAAAATCACATATATTTATCAATATAGTTAGTTTTAAATACGACATTTTTCAATAAAGTTTGTTTGAAAAATTTATGAGAAAAAAAAAATAATATATGATAATTGACATTCAAACTTGAAAATTTGTTACTTTTTGTCAAAATTAACATTGTCTGGTTACTTTATTCTTATTGTCACTGAGCCAGAATGACGTAGAATATTGTTCTGTACAGTTTGATATTACATTTATGCACGTACGTTTATTCGTTGTGAAATTATCGCACATTATATCAAACATTTGTTTGAAATCTGAACTTTATTCTGCTTTCATCTAACATAATTAACTAATATACTTTATTCATTTCATATCAAACAAGACTATATATTTTTGTAATAAACATACGATTACCAATAGCAATAGATGTAACATTTGCTAATATTTTAGATTTAAAAAAAAATTAAAAATTAAAAAAAATATATAAAATATCAGAACTGAAGGTCATAACTTAAATATTTACGATATATTAACATATTATAGCTGAATAAACTTATTATAGCATAAATCAACTTATTATAGCAATATTATTGCATGAATATGCTAAAAATAAAATAAAAAATTATCAGAAAATGAAAAATTAAGAAAAAATAACCGATAATTAAAATTTTTTAAGTCGACAAAACACCACCTGGACAAAAATATGTAGAATGAACGATAAACAAGACGATGCCGTCAAGTGCTGACATCTGTTGTCGATAAATTTTATAAAAATCGATTGTTAACAGGGTAACGATCAATCGGTACCCTGGCCGTTATGCTAAACGAATAGGGTAACGATAGATCGGTACCCTGGCCGGGAAAGGGTTAATCACCATAAATTTACAAATATATCTTACAAAAATTATAAAGATGGTTATACTTTGTATTGTTTTGATCTTACCCCCGATCGTTCTGCATTAGAATCACATAAGAGCATAAATCAATTAAGAAACATCTCAATCGAATTTAAGTTCATGACAGCATTAGTAGAAACTGTAAACGTTATTTGTTTACTTGAATACAATAATACTCTGAAAATTGATCATTCAAGAACAGTATTTGTAGATTACTAATGAATACTATCACGTTATGGAGATTGGCATCCAGTGATCCGAAAATAAAAAGGACTTTCGGAGGAGTTTTTGCATCCGATGATTTATCTGTTTGCATTGCTAAGTATAAATCATTTATAATTAATTTAGATGAAAAAAATTAGCCTGATAGTCATTGGGTATCTGTATTCTTCAATGGAAAAACCTGTTTTTACTACGATAGTTATGGAATTAAACCAACAAAACCAAAAATTATTAAATTTATAAAACAAAATTCTAAAAATAGTTGCTGGAATAATAATGTTCATCAGAGTTTATATTCGATGAATTGTGGATTTTTTTGTTTGTATTTTCTATATAAGATGAATAGAAATCAATGTTTAAAAGAATTGAGTATAACTGATAAATTTTATAATGATGAATTTGTAAAAAAATTTGTTAAACACCATTTGTATTTAGTACGCTCTACTACCGTAATGTATAATCAATGCTGTAATTCGATGAAAAATAATAAAAGCATTTAAAATGTAAAAATTTGTTTTTTATTTTTTCAAAATAAATTACAATGTTATCACCATAAATCTATGAAAAAAACTTAAATTAAAAATAAATATATTATTATTTACCAATTTTTTATATAAGAATAAAATATATTTACCATGTTTGTACATATAAGCCTTATACGAGAATACATCACACAAGCAACAGTGTGGCATAAAACAGGTATGTTTTTTGCAAATGTTTCCTAATATTGCACCATTTGATGGCCAACATTTGTGTGGGTATTTGATGTGATGGACTGGACATGGACTTTCTCTATTCCAGTAACAATTTCAGTGTTATATTATTTTAAATCACACTCACTTTGCGATATAACTTACTTTATTTGACAATTTTGTTATTAGAGTGGCCCAAACCACTACTACTTACAGTAAAATTACTTGATAATCATTTCATGATAATTTTCTAATTTAATACATAAAAAATTCACATAGTAGTCGTATTAAAATTCATAAAAAAAATAGGTAAACTTCATATTAATCCATAAACTGATCTTTTAAAGCTCATTGGCTGCAATAGTGACAATTAAAAATCATGAATTTTGAGCCAATATACACTTTTCCTATGTAAAGTTATACTCTATCTGACATGACTGTTAGTTCAATAATAACTGACAAGTGTGAATAAGTATCATTCTTTGCTTTTTCATAATTGATACTTATGTAGGCATTAATAATGGAATTGTTTTTTTTGAGCTTAACTAAAGGATGCTCTTCTGTGTTCATCAATACTGGCATTTTTTGACTTGTCAGTACTGCCAATAAGATTTGTTTTCTTTTTCAGATCTATATTGAATAACCTTACACTTCAATCCAATTAACTGTAATTCTTACTATTAACATTTCTTTTCGTATTTCTGATTTTTTTTTTTTGCTATTTGCCAAAATATAAGCTTTTTCGATAAACTTTTTTGAAACAGTGTCAATTCCTACCAGTAAGTCTTTTACAATAAAAAGAAAAAAGATCCAAAAATAGTGGTACTGTACATCTCAAAAGATATGTCAAAACTGTAGTAGTTGAGGGTGCTAAAAACAACTTTTCTGTAATTATTTTGAACTTGCTTTTTATGGAAGGTGATAATGAACAGTTGATATTAACCTTTTGATTTTATTTGCATTCTATCTACAATTTTCCTTTTAAAAATCCTTTAAACTCTTTTTTCCTCAATTTAACATTTTTCAATTCATGCCATTATTACAGCAAATGAGCAATATAGTAATCATACATGCAAGTTTTCTTTCTAATGTCTATACAAATTATTTTGTCATTCTTTTCTCTCCTTGATATATACAAACATAACTACATTTGATAAAAAATTGCCAAAACAATTAAATTTAGTTACAAAATTTCCTCATATGTGTGCAAAAAGACAAAAGTTAAGACACTTGTGTATTGTCTAATTTTAAGAATTTTTCTTAACTTTTGTAACAAACATAACCGTGAGCCTTCTTGTTAAGGAAGATAAATTCTTACATTACACGTTTTTGTGAGTTTATTTTTTCATTGAAATTATATTTTTGTCTTATAATTTATTTTTAAATTTAAATATTCAAAAGAAATAACAATTCAAAATTAAGTTGCACCTTCCACACACAGATTATTAATTTTTATTTTGTCAAAAAATTAATGAAATGTTCTGAAATCCCACTTAAGTCTACAATAACTTGTATGTATTTTGAGCATTTAAACAATTTAGAATTTTTTTTGTTATAAATTTTTCCAACAATCAGACTATAAAATCTTCTAATAGCTTATTATTTGAAATACAAGTAGTCTAATTCATTTGTAATATTTGAAAAGATTTAAGATGAAGACATAGAAGCAGCAAGTCAAACAAGCATTTCTTATTGATTCAATCTTTAAATTTTCTTGACAAATTTTTAATTAGAACATTTTCTTTTTGCAAAATATAACTGTTCTAAATATTTTCTTGTTAAAATATGTAAATAATAACGAGAAAGTAATATATTTAAGTTTCTAATCAAGTGACATTTTCCCTTGTTTTATGTTTTATTTAAGTTTTTAATAGTAGTTTAGTAGTTTTCAATTCATGTTACATATTTTTATACATTGTTAAGTAAAAAAAAAAAGCTCGAGAGATTTAAAAATCAAAAATGTATTTAAATGAAACACTTTTCAAAACCTTTATTGTTATGCAATTCCTGACTTGTAAGTAATCTGCTTGCAACCTTAATTGAGCGAACTTGATGAATACCTCACACATGGTTAAGAAAAATACACCTCCTTCTATCGATCATCATTTACTTGACTATAGGATATTGGATTATTTTCTCTTGTGGTATGTTCTGGGTGAAGAGTGTTGATGCTATCTTCGACATTCCTCACCCCAAACATACCACAAGAGAAAATAATCCGATGAAGATCATCATCACCATAAAATAATTAAATTTTTAACTGGTTTGTTTTTGAGTGGAAGAGGAGAGGGTTATAGGTGACAAGTGGAAAAAAGGGAAGTATTTTCTCTCAGCCATGTACAAAGGTTTGGAGGGTTGATTGCTTTTGATTGAAAAGCAAACTGTGATTGAAAACTGACAACAAGATGATACAGTTTCAAAAAATATTTCATGAAAATGACTTTTAGATTCCTAAAGCTCTCAAATGTTTGTTTTTTTAACTTATGCTTTATTTCAAAAGGACTCATTTGTATCACTTCAGACTTCATGATTGATAAGTAGTGTATAAAAAGTTTATTAGATAATTTCTTATTATAAAAAGAAATTATATAATATATTTAAGAGAAGTTTCAAATAAACAAAGTAAGAGTAAACCAAACAAAAAATGTTATGAAAAAATAATAAAGTACCCAACTTACAACTCATCAGGCTTGGAATTCTGGCGAAAAAATGAAATGGATCTGTGAAGAAACCTATTCAATTATGAAATGAAAAGGAAGGAAAAGTCAGGAAAATAAAAAATAAAATAAAAAAACAAAATTCAGAAATAAAATGAAAATTTTATGTAATAAAGTTAAAAAAAATACATATAAATTTTAGAATATTTAAAACTAATGTTTACTTAGTCTTAAATTCAATTATTTAATGTAACAGTAGATCTTATGTTTTACAGAAATAAATACTATTACTGAAAACTGATGCACAAATTCAAAATCTAAAGCTAGGAAATTTTTTTAATGTACAATATTCATAATTAAATTTACACATGAATAATACTCATTAATAGTATTTAAGTCTTTTGTGAAATATTTTACATTATTATTTATGATATATTTATAGTTACAGTTTGAGGAAAAAGCTAATGCTATGCTGCCAGAATGTTATGTAATTAATAGTTTACAAAAATTCATGTAAAATATGAATGTAAAAAGCAAAATTGCAAATATTTTTATTAAAAAAACTGGACTTCTCAGACTTTGCAAAATTATAAAACAATTTTATTGTTTTGTCATCTTGTTTTTAATGTATTTTATGTGAATACTAGCAAGTAGGCCCGGCGTTGCTCGGCAAAAGTAACGATAGCGAAGATTAAGATTATTACATTATAGTCACAAAAAAAAAAAAAGAGTAATTTCATCAACGAACTAAGTTTTTCTAAAGAAAGGTCGAATTTGAAAATCGAATGTTCTAATATTGTTCGATTTTCACGACGTGTTCTGATTATATTCTTCGATTTTCATTGAATGTTCTAAAGAAGAAAGGTCGAGAAAAACCGAACTAATCTGTTTAAATTTGAAAATCGAATATGTTCCAGCATATTACTCTTTTTCTTTTTTCTTTTCTTTTCGTTTTTTTTCCAGCGCCCGTAAATTTTGCACGTCACTTTCTCTTGTTCTCCATTGTTACTTAACACTTCCATTGTTACTTAACACTTTGGTACTTATATCTGGTACCCTAACTGTGCACCAAATTTCAACTTTCAACTTCTAACCGTTTTAGTGAATATTAAGATTTTTACGTTATAGTCAACCTTACCCGTTTTCACAGAATGCAAGAATTGAGTCCTCCCTGTTTCCAGACTAATTACAGAATTTTTAGATAGGTCTAAAAATATGTTCGATTTCCCGCAAAAACGAAAAAAAAAAACTGCATCTGCGTCTTGCACGTCGCTTTCTCTTAACACTTCCATTGTTACGTAAAACATCCATCGTTGATTGAAGTGTTAAGACTTAATCCTGTCCCTTCCCCCGTGGGGAGGAATTTCAAAAAATCCCTTCTTAGTGTGTGTTCTCGTGACGTACCCTAACTGTGTACCAAATTTCAACTTTCAACTCCTAACCGTTTGGGCTCTGCGCTGATTATTATTATTATCATTATTATCAACTCGTCTCGATTATATATATAGACTAGAGGTAGGCCCGGCGTTGCTCGGGCAAAAGTAACGATAGCGAAGATTAAGATTATTACGATTAAGATTTTTTGTGACTATAAAGTCACAAAAAAAGTAATTTCATCAACAAACTAAATATTTCTAAAGAAAGGTTGAATTTGAAAATCGAATGTTCTAATATTGTTCGATTTTCACGACGTGTTCTGATTATATCCTTCGATTTTCATCGAATGTTCTAAAGAAGAAAAGTCGAGAAAAACCAAACTAATCTGTTTAAATTTGAAAATCAAATATGTTCTAACATATTACTCTTTTTCTTTTTTATTCAGCGCCCGTAAATCTTGCACGTCGCTTTCTTTTGTTCTCCATTGTTACTTAACACTTCCATTATTACCTAACATTTCCATTGTTGATGGAAGTGTTAAGCCTTAATCCTGTCCCTCTCCCGTGGGGAGGAATTTCGAAAAATCCCTTCTTAGTGTGAGTCCTCGTGACGTACCCTAACTGCGTACCAAATTTCAACTTTCAACTCCTCACCGTTTGGACACGTCTCGATAATGTATATAGCAGCTTTAATCCTGTCCCTCCCCTTGTGGAGAGGAATTTCGAAAAATCCCTTCTTAGTGTGCATTCTCGTGACATACCCTAACTGTGTACCAAATTTCAACTTTCAACTCCCAACCGTTTGGGCTCTGCACTAATTATTATTATTATTATGTTGGGTTAAGTTAGATATACTCGGTTAACACCGGTGGCTAAGTACTATGCCAGACCAAAGTCAAGGCATAGTAACCAAAACAGAAATTAAAGAAGTGTATCAGTGTGTGTGTCTGTATTCAGGAATTTTCTCACAATATGACATGTCAACAACCCTTTGTTCGGTAACAGTGAGGTGAGGATATTGTTGTGTGAATTTATGGTGTAGTTGTTGTCTGTATGCTGTCATGTTTGTTTCGAGTTTTGTGATAATGTAATAATTACGGATGATAAACTCGTTCATTTCTACTGTCCATTTCATCCGTTGGCGTGGTTTTCCAGCCTTTGTGGTCTGTGGATGCATTGCCACAGAAACACCAAGGCTGGGTTGATTCCTCACATCTGTTGAGGGCATTGCAGTAGCCATGCTTGGGCCGGTGCTGCTTTCCCCACCGGTAACCGAGGGAGACTGTGACCTATTTTTCGAACGTGAGCCTCTGCCTAACCCACGAACGCGGACCTTGTTAACCCGGGCGACGTCCGAGCCGGTATCACATTTAGATCTGGTTACTACCATGATATATATCTCCACAGAATGTGGGTGTGTGGTCACTCTTAGCTTCATTTCTCCCCATAGACCTTACTGGCATGGGTGTCCCTACCAGGAGCTTGTGCTCCAGCCTGCATTGCCCTATGGATCAGTAAAATTACTGGGCTCTCCCACCACGACCAGGTGGTGACCACAAAAGAGTTGTTGTTGTTGTTGTTGTTGTTATTATTATTATCATCATCATCAACTCGTCTCGATTATATATATAGATTGTAAACTATCTATTTCTGATATTTTTCCAGGTTTTGATTCAATTTATTCTTTCTCTGTTTATATTAATACTTGATAGTTTACATAATTTCACAACAGATATCTGAATTTTGTCATCAATTTAAATGATGTTTTTTGACACTCATAAATGAGCTAAGAAAATTTTCTTTTAAATCTTATACCAACTGTTCTTGTTATTAAAGATACAAAATTGATAAATTAAGTTATTGATTCGATATAAATAAAAAGTTTTATAATTTATGTGATTTGAGAAAAGTGTCACATCAAATATTACCTCATGGGTTTCTGGCTCCACATTATTGTTATCTATATTAAATGCTTATTTCAGGTAGCCAATCATTTAAATTTACCATAAAGGATCAATTTCATACTGTGTTAGGACAGCTTCAGCTTCCTAACACAGTATATATATATACAGGATGAAAATGTTCCTTTATTGTAAATTTAAATGGTTAGCTACCTGAAATAAGCATTTAATATAGATAACAGTGTCACATCAGTTCACACTACAATTTACAAGTTTTTTAAGTCATTAAATTATTGATAACTGATACCAATTGTCATCACAAATTTATATTTTTACACAATGTCTAATCTCATAGCAAGTGAAATATACAGTAGAATCTTAACATATTGCAGAACAGATCCCCCCCAGGTTCTGCCAAATCAATGTAATTTTACTTCCTTTTAGCAGATCCATAACTTGGAATAATGGGTTTTTTCTAATTTATTATAAACTTTGCATTATTCAACATTTAGTTAATATTTTGGTGTTTCTGGGTTGCAGAGTTTGATGAAGCACTTGTTATATCTGAAATATGTACAATTGAAGAATTGTACAAAGAGTGTCAAGAGGCTGATACAATTGAGAAGAAGCCACCTATACGATTAGTAATTACAGGACTGTTGTATCATGCTAATTTATCCACTGATAAGTTACAAGATTACCATATTCATTTTTTATAGGTAAACAATATAGAATACATTGAGATAATGTATTAAAATACATAATATATAACTAGCAATGAATCATGTTCTAATTTACTACTTTTTAATAAAAAGTTGAATGTAACAAAAAGTAAAAGGTAACTATATTTTTAAAATAAATGTGCAAGATGATGACTTACTAAAAATACTTAAATACACAGATGTAGCACAACTTGTGTAAATATTGCTCACACAAAATTGTCATTCAAGATGAATGAATCACTTTTGTCATTTTTATTATTTGCAAGTGTATCTTATTATGCTGCTTCGAACAATGAATAAAACCACATTATATATTAAACATAAGAATGATATTGTTTGAAGTAAATAATAAGTACTTTTTTTCTTTATTTTTCTCCTTACATGCACACATACTGTATTCTCATTAGTCTTGAATGAATTTTGTTTGCTTTCCTGCTAAATGTTGTGGCTAATGACCAAGAAATTGCAAATTATTTTCTAAAAGCATTATGAATTTGTAAAATTAATACATATTACACATTTTAACATAAATATATGTAAAATATTACAAATGAAAGATTAAATACAAACAGCATTGTAAGACAACTCAAAAGAAATCTATTCACAATTATCAGATCATTTTTACAATAAATATATATATCAAATACAGTATAAATAGTTATGTACTTGTTTATAATCTTTTTTCACTTATTTTTCTTATATATAATCCCATTAATTTGCATTACCCCATAATATAATTATTCAAATTAGTGAAAGTGCACTATATGCATTATTACATAAATTCACTTCTATGAAATTTTAATTTTCTAAATATCATTTTTTACTTTAATTATGTATTAACCCTTTGATGAGTACTCCTGTAAATATATGTGATATATTTGCTGGGCTCTACAGGGTAAGCACACACACATCTATTCTTCATGTTTCTCTCATTATAGTATGCTTGTATATTTACAGACAAACATGAAACTTAACAAAGCTAGTAATATCTATTGACAGATCTAGAAAATGTTTTGCATGTAGTTTTTGTAAGTTTCATAGATTTATCATAGAATTTTAAAAACAAACATGGTATTTATCAGTGTTCACATTCACTGCTTCCTTTTAAATTGTTAGAGTTATTCAACACAAATCAAATTGTTAGAAGAAAATATTACCAGTTTATTAAAATAATATGAATTAAAAGACTCTAATTTTTTCATAAATGTTACATTTTTTTAAAAATAATTCACTCTGGGAGGAGAGGGAGCCATTGGTAGACCCACTCATCAAAGGGTTAAATCTATATTTGTATAGGTTACATACATATACATATTTATTTAACTGTATTTAATACTATCAAATTTAGAAATTATATAGTACTATTATTATTATACAATTTCCAAATTATATAAAAATTTAAAAGTTCTAATGAGATTTAATTATGTTATTAAATGTGTACACTAAATACAAAAGTATCTTAAAAAATAGGTTTTTTTAAAATAATATCTACTATATAAAGCTCAAAAAATGGGCAGTCTCTTTGTTTCTTTCTATCACGGTATGCCAAAAATGGTCACTAGTGGCTCTCCTAGCTATTATTTAAATTAATTTAAATTAACAATTATTTTATATTTTTACAGTATAATACTCAGTGTATTATTATTCTTATTTGTAATTTAGTATGCTCCAATGCCTGCATTGGGCCTTTTGACTTGCCATTATATATAAAATAAAAACTTGTCCTTCTTAGCTTGAATTTATGGATAACAAACAATTTATCATGACATCATCACAATGCTAGGCTGAAAATTTTAAACATATTTTTAACTTAATTAATTTAAAATATATGCTCTCCACCTCAAATTAGTAGTTTCTTGCCCCTGTACATCATACTTTTCCTGTTAGCAATAGAGTCATGCTGCTTATATATTAATTCTATTCTGGAAAAAAGTTTTGAATTGAAGTAATGTTTGCATCAGAAGTTCATATATAGTTCATCGAGATCTCCTGCCCCTAAGCTTTCCATATCCGGGTCTCTACATTCATCTATCTAATCTATCTATCTCTGTTCTAGAGATTAAAGAAAGACGGATGGACAAACAGATGGATGACAGACGGAATTTATATAGGTCAACTATTTTTTCAAATTGCAGCCCACATAGATAATAAACTGACCTTTTTTGCATGTTTCCAGCGATTTCACTATTTGTATACAACTGTACATATATAGCAAAATTATTAGAAACATGCAAGAAGGTCAGTTTATTATCTATTTATATAGAAAAGTTCTCATAAACAAGGCACAATCAACCCATTACTTGTTAAACTTGTAAGATGTGCAGTGCAAGTAGTAATTATTACTACAGTTGCATTAATTATAATATTATGCATCTATCACAATGCCAACATAATGTTTTAATTATTAACACACCAAAATAGATATACTGTGTCATTAAAATGCTGCCTTAAAATTTTATGTTTACATTCCAAATGTTATACAAAGTTTCACATTCAAAATTCAAATATTCAGTTTTTTTTCTTTGACCTCATCTAAAAGCTATTTCAAATTCTATAAAATGAATTTCATTATAATATATTTAAAGATGCCAGATCTGAACTGTGGTAAGAAAAATAATCTATATCAAAACTAATTTTTATCCCTTACAGGCTACATTAATAACATGACATACAAAGAAGAGTAATTATGAATTTTTTATTGCATGAACTAATAAACTAAATAACACTTATCACTTGTAACTTCACAAATTACTGGAGTAATTAATTAAATACAAACAAAACCTTTTATCCAAAACATCATCATTCTGACATTTGACTTTGGAATTCAGTTTCATTAAAAACCTAAGGCTTTGGTGAAAGCTGAAAATGTTTGGAATTTTTATTGAAGTTCTGGTTACTGGATAAAAGGTTTTGTTTGTATTTAACACCTAATCACTTTCAGATTAAACATTTAATCTTTTTAAGCAATTGTTCTCATTTTGTGCAAATTATCAATTCATGCAACGACTAAAGTAATTCATAATTGTTCTCTGTAGGCTGAAGAATCAAAGAAATCTGTAAAAACAATCAACTTTTTCCAATATTTAGTTGATTTATGGATCATTATTCAGTATATTTCATCAAACTATTATTTTATTATTAAGGTATGCCGATAGATAATTTTTAATATATGCAAACTGAATCAGTGTTAAGCACTTTTATGTACAGTACATTTCAGATATAACACAATTGATCATAAGTTCATATAATACACATCAATTTTTTATAGATAAAACTTTTCTACTAATGTTTTCTACACGATGTTTTAGTAGAAAAATTTTAAGTTTCATTCTTTCATATCATACTGAATTTGGAAAATATTATATTTAAACATAATGTTCACACTTTGTTAAACTAATTAATCACTTCAGTTAGAGAGAACACTATCTACCAATATAAAATTATCAATTTTAATATATTTTGAATATTATTTCACAAAGTATCATACACAAATATATTTTCTGTTTAGCATTAAAATTTAATTATAATAAGTTTTTCCTAAAGAAATTTTTTAATACTTCCATTTTTAACCTGACAGATATTTTGGGCTGATTACAAAAATGAGAACAGACTAGCCTTGGACCAAAGACTAAAATCATGGTCTTTGCTAATATATGAGACTTAAATGGCTTTTCATAAACAAGTAACAGCACCAAAAATTTAAAAATGTCCTTAAAACATGAAAATTATACTGGATGTTCTGAAAATAATGCATCATAGGAAGACCTGACAAGGTAAGAATGCAACCTAGCAAGCATGTTATGCAATGTTCTGTTGGTTGTCCTGTTATTATGTAAAATTATGAAAAAATTTAACATAAAATATAGGAATAGCAACCTTTGTATCACATACATACAATAATAATTGAGCAATAACTATCAAATTGTTTTGAATTGAGAACAGTTTAATTGGAAATAAAATTACATATTAATTTCATGCTTCTTTGCTGAAATGAAGGAAAGAAATTGCCAAGAAAAATGAATGTATCGACAAGGATATTTTACCTATTTCACGACATATTCGAAATGGATCCTTGCACTACATGACAGTATGTGAGATTCCTCAAAATCTTCCTCAGCTGAACAGCTGTTATCTGTGCAAAGCATTAATTATGTGTTGTCAACTAATGTGTGATAAAACCTGTTCTATATGTATCCCCAATAAAAAAAAATATCTAATAGCATAAATCTAATACCACCTTCAGATTTATCTCAAAAAGTTGTAAAAAAGTGCAGCCTAAGGTTGGGAACTTTTGCAACATCCTCCATACAACGAGGATCTATTGCCTAGTCATTATCTGTTTGAAATCTCTTCCTGCAAATATATTTTTTCAAGTTTTTTTTTCTTGATCGGAACATATTTCAAAGAGATTAAAAATAAAAGCTATCATTGACTCAATTCCCAGAAAACAGATTTGGAAAACTGATATTTCCAACCTCCTGAAGTGCAAGGATAACTCCATGTCTACAATTCTCAGAAAAGTAGGTCTATATTTACATTTTGAATAAAATACATTATCTAAGAAATTTAAATATGCATTACTCCTGGAAAAGCTAAGTAAATTACAAGTAAAGGAAGATTCCTAGATTACAGTATGCGACTTTGAATCATTATAGACATTACTTTTTAAAATATTCTCATAGTTACTGATTGGCTCTTAGAAGTGACCCTCATTTATTAAAATCCCAAAATTCATATTACATATCATGTAAAATATACACAAATCCAGATTTTGAAAATTATAACTACAATAGAGCATCGATTATCCGACTTAATTGGGGACTGGGGTTGGTTGGATAACTGAAAAGTATGAAAAAATACATTATTAGTATAGTGTATTAGGCCTGGTTTAAATACTAGCCTCCCTTTCATGAACAGCCAGTGCTGTCAGCTAAAACATGCAAAAATATAACAAAAATAATATTAAAGTAGCCAAGACATAACCAAATATTGTAGCGCCACATCACTAGCGGACATTTGAATTTGCCGACTAGAACGCAGTCGGTTAATCAGGGGTCGGATAATCGGTGCTCTACTGGTATTCTGAAATTTGATATTGGAATAAATTTTGAATGGATTTGTTCAATTCCTTATTATTATTCTTTTTTGAACTTTTATCACATTTTTTCTTTGTTCTTATTGATTTAATCTGTTACAAATATCCAAAATATCCATTTTTAAGGTAAAATGAATAAAAAATTGAGAAACAAAATTATATCTTAGCCACATTCAACTACTTGTTTCATGGTTTAGATTTGCCTCTAGAACAATGTAACCCATGATGCACAGGACAATTTCAAGGTACAGTACCTATATTAAATATTTAGAAAGTATTATGTTTCCATAAATTATAAAAAGAAATATTTGATAAATTTCAAAACTTTGCTTATGTAATGTGAAAGCAAGATGCTAAAGCTATCATGAAAAGTCTTAAAAGCCACTAATTATGAACATCAGATAGAAAACTCATCATCAAATAAACAACAGAAGATTTCCCATTAAATGAAATATTTGTGTTTGTTATGATCACATTATTTTCTTTTCACTTTTATAGAGCTTATTGTTATTTGATTAAAAAGATAAAATAAAATGTTTTAAACATTTTTATTATTAGCTTTTTAATCACTCAAATATTTACTGGTCTAATATCAATGGTCTAATCTATGGCTTTTACCAGGTTTCAATCCATAGGTTAGATCATCTTTAGTCAAAAACTTATTTTTGAAATAGAATTTTAAGAAATCCAGGGTTTAAAAATATCATGGTTGTGGCTTAAGCCTCATTTCTGTAAATCAGCTTTTATATTGTATATTTATATCTTTATTTTCAACAAATTAATTTTATAACTAATATTATTGATTTACTTAATATCAAAACAAGTTATTTCTAAATTGAAATTACTATAAAACAAATTCATATTATTTTTACCTTTTATCCTGAGTTGCTTCATCTTCATTAGTTGTATAACAGCCATTCATCAATTGATTTGGAGTCCACTTAATTATTAAACCTTCTGGTGTTTGATGTAATGATAAATATCCTGGCATAGTTTCTATGTTTTCTCTCTATTTTACAAAATTAGAATGTTTAAATCTATAACTTCAAATTCTACTTAATAATTGTATTATTATACTTCTACTAAACTGTATTATAAAAATTATAAATGTAAATTGTTAATAAATTCTTTCTTTTTGTTATTGTTTTAATCTTCAAGTGGATTATATTTCATATATTGTCTTCAGTGAGGTTATAAATACAATTTCATATTTAATGCTTTAATTATTTTGTTTTTTTTTCTTTTTATGTGGATCAATGTTCCATAACAATGCATGTCAACACAACAAAATCAAAAAAAGTATCTGGCCATTTTTAATTTTAATTTTATTATTGTGAAAACTAAAATAATTTAAGTAAGAAAAAAGTAAATGAACTTTAAAGCATTTCTCAATAATTAAATAACTATTTTTAAAAAAAGGATTTTAACTGAACAAGGCTTGATTACTCTATTTTTAAATTTCAAACTTACTGGTTGGACTAAGACGTTATTCTTTCCATATAATAAGGTAGACTTAGAATTCTGATGTAATGACTCAACATAATCTCTAGCAACAACTGGAATCATACGGTGCCCTTCTTCACTACTTCCAGAAATTCTAACATCTTTACGATACTAAAAATAATTTTTTAATTATAAACAATTTTGCAAAGAAAGATAAAATAAATAAAAATTTGTTGTCAATTATTTACAGAAAAATTTATTCTAAATAATTATATTAAAATATTTTAATCTTTTGTAAATAAGTTACGTATAAGTTTACCTAAATATTAAACATGTTTTCCTTGATATTCTCTCAAAATTACTTATATTACCTTTATTATTTAAAAGATTTAGTAAAATAATAAAATACAATTTAAATTGATAAAACTTTATTTTTTACTTAAGTAAGTAAGTAATGTTTATTGTAATAGGATTGAACCTGTTACATGGGGTGTTTCAATTATTAACCAATCACAATCATATAACAACATATTAGTTCCATATAATATATCTTAGTTATTTAGTTTAACATTGACATATATTCATTATTAAAAGGTTTAACTTTTAAATAAGATGCTATATAACTTAATTACAAAAATTTTAACAAATTGGATATCTTATAATTAGTTACAATTCTGCTGTATGAGAAGAAATTTGTATTTGCTATTTACGTTGATAATCATATACAACACACGGAAGTAATATCCATTTCGGGACTCTAATGCTTCTTAACAAGAACAAAACATAAATTGGGAAAGATCCCTACGTCCATAACAATATCATATCAACTTTGTTTAAGGTTAACTGTCATATTTTTTTAATACTTTTAAAATGATGTAATTATAGTACCTCCTTTAAATTGTCCTAGTTCCTATAAGATTTTTAATTCCCTCATGCGATAATATGCCGATACTATTGTTCCGAACTCTGCTAGAACTCACTGTCACATGAACCTTCCTCTCATCTCCATAACTTGGTATAGGTGAAGCCTAGGTAACTACAATATTTACTTTTTCGGAATTCCCTCTTAGTATTAGTTGTATCGGAAAAAGATATAGCTCGTCTATCTTTATTCCTTGGCCAGTAGCAATAGGTCACCAGACAGATGCACAATCCACTAATACACCGCGCCTTGCCAATGTATGTTTTCGTAGTAAAAATCCTTAGTTTCTACGCATTCCAGATAACCATGTCACTATTAAACCAATGATGAAGTAGAATTTCATATTAGCTTAGGCAACACTATGAAACTTTCCTTACAGACTTGGAAATTCCAGAACCTATTAGACGTTTATTATTATCATTACAGTTTGTATTTATAGAAGGAAAATTTACTGTTAAATTTACATTGACTAATTGAATATCTGTATTTCCGATTTTCTCTTATCCAGTACGAATTTTCCTGGGTTTATTGTTGTAACATTATAAATATTCGAATCACTATTCGGATTTCTCAATGGAGGAACTTAATCAATTTCTTCCTAAAAATTATTTAATTGTATTACTTTATCTAAATTAATGTCGTATGTGAATATTTTATTTTCTATGATATAACAGTCATCTCTGATAATAAATTTGTTACCTTTTAATCTTTCTTGTTTAATTGTCGTTTGTAATTTTTTCCTTCTTAATCTGGATCTTTTGCATAAATCGGCTGTAAAAATTGTTTTATTTTTTCTCCTTTCTTCGTTATTAACTTTAGCTTTTAATTTCCAAAATTCTTTTAATATCAAGTTTCTATTATACAAGGAATCTATTACAATCTTCACAATACAGTTAGATCAGTTATAATTTATCCTGGTTAAGCTTTCTATAGAGATATTTTTAATTCTCAAATCCTCTTTAATAAACTGATTGATTTCGTTAGCATAATCGGTCAAAGTAAAAGGAAAATTTATGATTATGATATTTCTATTAGTTCTCTCATTTTTTAATTTATCTAGTTCAAATTCGAACATACCTCTAAAATGGCTATTGTTCTTAGATAATGTCTCTATTTCTTCCATTTTATGTGACACATTCACTAGTTCTTCTTGAAAATGCTTTTTTTCTTCCTTCATTAAATTAAGTTCTGTCTTGATTCCTTAAATTTCCCTATTAAGCTGTGAAAAGTTATTTTGTAGTAGTTCATATATTGATTTTAGTGTGTATTGTGAATCTTCCTGTACCAGGGGATCCTTATCTCTTAATGCTTGAAAATATTCAGGTATTTTCGTAGATCTTGTGGTATCAAGACTACCTCCACTGCACTCCTCCTCAATTTGAAGAAATTCTCCATTCAGTAGATTATCCACTTGATTTTCTTTAACTATTTCTTTAAAATTTTGCTTACGTGGCCTACCACACCCCCTCTTTTGCATGTCGATTTGACTCAAATGTTGGGGAGAACGGAAAAGAGGACCTGGATTAGGTTCTATTCCACCAATTAATAATAGGAATATGATTAATTCCAAAATCAATCTATTGACGAATATCCACATACTTAACTCGACCAAAATACGGTTATAATTTCCCGGCACGTTATAATACAACTGTTAAGCTCTGCGAAAAGTTCACCAACGCCTTCAACAACCAACTCACACCCCTTATTTTTTTTTTTTTTTATATTAAACTAAAACCATCAAGTGAGAGTTATCTAATGAATAGAAATGTCTTTATTAAATGTTTTAGTTAAAAATTCATCTTTGATATGTTTCTATTTAGACATGAAAATGAAATTATTATTTTAAACACTATTCATTTTTTCAAATTTTTTCAGCATTATTATTTTTTTGATTGCAATTCTTATAAAAGGAATTCTAAGGCTATCATGAAAAAATGCACTCAATATGATATATATTTCATTGATTCTTATATTTATTTTTGCATTTCATATGTAATTGTTCAAGTTTATTGATTCCTTCATTTTTACTTCTTTTACAGTTTCATTTATGTCAATAGTTTGAAGAATGCAATAAAGTGAATAAAGTACATGCATGTTTAATACTATTTTGAATAACTGATTTTGTTAATTTATAAACAATCATTAAACTGCAATTAGTCATTTCTTAAGAGATACTTAGTATTATAATTTTATGAAAAAACTTCTCACATTAAAACTATCTATGAAAAATGCATATATTATAGAAAATATTAAAATATAAAAATTTTATATAAGAAAAGACTAACTTGTAAACCAGGTCTTCTGCTTGATGGAGGGGTAGCAGGACTATGCAATAGAGGAATACCACTTGAAAGACGATGTCGTTGAACTAATTCATCAGCTGGTGGATCCGTCCAGTAATGATCTTGAGTTTTCATTTTTGAATAATCCAAAGCACATGGTCCAACTAGTTAAAATGGACATCAATTTCAATATAAAACTTAAAATACCAATAAAATATTTTTTGTATATTTCTATTATATCCTGGTGGAAATAAAATGATAAACTGGCAGAATAACCTGTTTGTAACTAAAAAAAAATTGCTAATTTTTATGGATGTATTTTTTAAGGACATGTTACAATGTACAGATTAGTCTTACAAAACATTCTGTTTCTAAACAGAATGTTTAGAATGTTTTGTAAGACATTATGTTAAAAATTATTCATAGCTGAATCATCAATTTTCACTTAAGATAGACAAAATGAACAAAAATTGTTAATTTAACTGTGTTAATATAACAATTTAACTTCTCATTATCTATTATATTCTACTTTACTAACTCACCCTAATTTTAGTTAAATATTCTATATAAATTTTATTTTGTTAACACATAATAATAATACTTTTTTCAATTAAAATTAATCTACCCAATAAAAAAACAATTACAGTAGAACCTCGGTATACGACCTTAATCCGTTCCTGATGTTTGGACTTACAGGGTGCGGCACCAAAATCCGGACAAATTACACATTTTTTTCAAACATATTTCTTATTGAAAAAACGAAAAGGTTTACAAATTTTTTTAAATCACATTGTTTGCAATGTCATACAGAATACATTTATTCAATATAGCTCCCTCCTGCTTGAATGACAGCCTCTATTCTCGGTCTGAATCGTGCGCATGCGCGCTTTAATGTCTCACGGTCAATATTGGTGAATGCCGCATCAATAGCGGCTCTCAACGATGTGATGTTTGCATGTCTGGTCTTGTTTGTGACCCTTTCAACTACACTCCATATGTAGAAGTCCAGAGGATTTAAATCTGGGCTGTTGGGAGGCCAGAATTCTTTTGACCAAAACATGTCGACGTTTGCACCAAATGACTTGTGTGGGCGGGTGCACCATCCTGCTGGAAAACATATGGCTTTCCAGATGACACAGTTTCCATCCATGGCTTCACTACATTTGACAGAGCATGCAAATAAACATCTTTCATGACATTTTCCCCTTTGTTAAAGAAATACGGTGGCATGACATCACCCTCACTGGACACAACACCTAGCACATGAACATTCGCCGGAAATTTCGTTTTTGCAATAACGGGGACATCTTCTGGGTCGTGGGCAAGCCATCAGTCATTTCTTCGATTGATTTTCGCATCAACAGTAAAAATTTTCTCGTCAGAAAAAAAATCTGAGTCGTCCGGCAACATTGTTTTTTAAGGAACACAAAAGCAGGTTACAGCGTTCAACTCGCTTTGTCCTGGCAGCTTCAGAAAGCATCTGTCTCACTTTAATTGTGTAAGACTTGTAGCGGAGGTCTTCCTCAACAATTCTACGCATAGTTTTCTCGCTCACACCAACAACCGACGACAATTTTCGGATCGACTGACCTGAATCCTCAAAAATCAGCTTCTGAGCTCGTTGAATGATTTCAGCGGTTCTGACAATGCGCTCCTTTGAGTGAATTTTCCTTGCCGGTGTTGCAAAACCTTCATTTGACTTCTCCGACTGATTGTATTTTGCAACGACATCATAAACAGTCGATCTTGGGTATCCAAAGAACCGAATAATTTCTGTCGCCGAGCACCCAGCGCGAATACTTTCGATAATCGCGGCTCTTCGGTTATACTCAGCACTTTGTTTCAACATGGCGACTGTTTCGCGGTTAAAATGGTTTAATACACATGTCAAGCTATTTGAACGCCAAACACGACATCTACCGGTGGTACAGAATGGCGGGAATTTGAAATTGAATTTTGTCCGGATTTTGGCACAGCACCCTGTATACCACACCAACCTTTCCCATAAGAAGTAATGTAAAAATGATTAATCCATTCTCATGTAAAAAAAAAAAAAAACCCACTCTTGATATGATATATTAATGGGGTTATAAAATAATTTAAACACTGTTTGAGCACATTAAAAATCTATAATAAAATTTATTTTTTTATTAAAGTTATTACAGTATATTGTATTATATTATTTAAATCATTAAATCAAAATCAAATCAAATCAAACTCTCCTTAATACTAATAATCTGTTTAGAAATTGATTAAACCCCTTTCGCAACATTAGCAGATTTAATAATGTCTTTATTTTTTACTTTATTTTTTAATAATGTCTTTATTGTCAATATCGTCGTTCTCGGAATACGGTATGCAACGGTTAAATCTCGAACACCTGTGCCACCTTCATATTTCTCAACAATCTTTTTCATTCCATTGTGATTCTAGTCATTTTTTTTTAGTTTTCTGTTGCTTTTCATTTGTCTTTTTTGCAATTCATGATTAATAAAAATAATAAAATTTTACTTACAAATTAAAATCAAAAGAAATTTAACAAAGTTATAAACCGTGGCACCGCGAACGTCTAGTCTAGTCTAGTACACCGATAGTGCTACTTGTTCATAGATGACATGTATAATTGAATTAAGTCATATACCGAATGAAAGTTGTATGCCAAGCAAAATTTGCTTCATCCGAACAGGACGTATTCCAAATTGGACATATTCTAAAGCAGACGTATACAGAGGTTCCACTGTATTTCTAATAATCTAAATAAAAACTGAAAACTATATTCTGAAGTATGATGCAAAATTATGATTGGTTAAGTTTGTCACCACCACTTATGTTTTATAATGATTGTCAAGATCAATAGGAATGATTAACAAAACCTATTGATGCTGACTATCTTTTAATTTTGTCACTTGAGTGCATTGGCCTTTAAACTGTACTTTAGATATAAGAAAACTTGATTAGTATCATAAAAGCTTACCTAATAAACTAGCAAGAATTTGGCCAGATACTGGATCTGCCACCAAAGCATCCTTTTCATAATATTTACTACAATAATTAAGAATTATAAACAAGATATTTAAATATAAATTAAAATCTCTGTTTTCATGAATGCTATAAAGCAATACTTTTGCAATTAGTAATATACCTGCTATTCTGAACGAGATGATCAACAATTTTGGATAACTTCTTTTCAAATAATGCCAATCTAATCCAAAGATATCGAGTACCATATTGAATTTGCAACTTTTTGCTCTGTATTGGCTTTAATTTGTTGGTGCTGTCACTACTGGATGAAGACCTCCTTAAATTATATAAGAAAGATAAATAATCATATATAATTAAAAGTTACAAATATATTTTATAACATTGTAATTTAAAGAAGTATTTTGGTATATGCAATTCTAATAACATATTAAAAATACAGAGCATATCTGATTTTTAAAACAATCCGAATTATTATTATTAAATTGTATGATAGAGAAAATGAAGCAAAATATCACAATTCATAAAAACTTCTAAATATTTAGATATTTTTTCCATAGAGAATTAAAAAAAGGAAAAATAATTATTTTTGCCTTTTTATTCTAGACTTCTTTACTTAAATATAGAATAAAAATAAAAACAGTTTCAAAAAATAAATAAAAATCTAGACAAATTATAACATTAAACAATTCTAACAACAAATCTTTACCAATAATGCCAATGGTTGATTAGCTTCTTAGATAACAGTGTATATACATATATATACACACACACACACACACACACACACTGTTACATACATATTGCTGTGATTCATATATATATATATCACAGCAATAATCCATGTAATTCAAACATATACACAACACTATTGATTAGACACTTTCACATTATCTGATACAAAAAAAAGTAAATAACTATACACTTTGTGCCAAGCATAAATAAAAATGACTAACAAAGACAACATTCATTGTTAGTCTTCTAACAATTTATTATCGAATTGAGAATTCAATACAAATATTAATGCTTATAGAACTTCAAACCACTTTCTGCTTCCTCAGAAAATAGCTTGCTATTCTCTCCTCATTTAACATATAAATTTCCCAATCTACAATTTAAAATGACGTTCTGCACTCATCCTACTAATTATTAACACAGAAACTATGATACTGCCAAAATTTATGTTCTTTTAACAACAAGCTCAAACAATAAAGCATTTCAAGATATTTACAGGTCATAAAAATTTTTTTCAAAGAAGAAAAAAAACTGTCATTACATTCATTTGGTTACCTACAAATATTCTAAATTTAAATTACTCCAATAAATCTTTAGAAAAATAAATATACAAACTTGTTTGGATCAGTGTTTTCAATCTCTGCAACCATTTGTGCTATTTCGGCAGCTGGTTCAAAGCACTTGGCAACCTTCTGTAACAAAGCAGTCGTAGAATTTGTCTTAAACAGACCAAGTGCTCTTCTTTTTAAATTGTGAGAAAGACAAGCATCAACAGCAGCTAAAAATATTATACATTATTCAAATCTGATATACTTTTAACTACATAAAATGAGAAAATTTTTTAAATAATTAATAAAAAAAATTTACATTTCTATAATTAAAGATTAAATAATTACAGATGAGAAATTAAACAAATATGATTAAATGTAAATTTAATTATATATATGAAAATAATCTAAATATGTATTTAAAATGCCAATGACTTGTTCTTATCTTATTATAAATTATATATCATGAAGTAAGTTCTTACAAAAATATAAGAAAGACACTACTTAGTTTATTAGTTTCAAAGAAAACACCAATGTTTTTATTTTTACAACCTAGAGTGATTGCTTTCTTTATAGAAAGTAATCATAGTTGTAACTCCAGAAATACAGCTGAATGTTTTAATATATTTGCAAAATTTTCCAATTGAAAAATTGTTGCTTCTTTTATTTCCATTTTATTTATTTTCAGAAAATCAAAATAGAAAATAGAACTTTCTCTCTTACAACTAAGGATAAAGTCAAACAAAAGTCTTACTAATGTTTATTTACTATTACTTTAAAATTTTTTTTTTTTGAGTTTGTATTTATAAAAAGTTTAGAAAATATTAATAAGAAGTTAGATATTACAACTCATCTATTTCGTGTAAAACTCAATTTCTGCTTGAATTATTTAATGAATAACTTAAACCAAACAGATATTGAATTGTATATTGATTTTTATATTGAAATTCATTAAAAAAAATGTAGACAACATTGCATTTATTTTTGAAATCACAGACGTCTTAAATGGGATTGTTTAATTTATCTTTAATATTCTATTGTTCAATAATATATCAATAATAAATATTTCATGCAGTTCCTGTTCAGAAGTACCAGTAAATCTATATTAACTTGCGATTACATGCAGTTTTATTATTTTACAGGTTTAAGATGAATAAAATGACAATTTTCTGCTTATTTTTCATGTAATTGTCATTCCAAAAATTTGACAATTCTAAAAAATTCTGTAACTTATTTTTTACACAAATGCCAAAATTTCATCATCATATATTGTTTTGTTTAAGAACAATGTCCTTTCAAACTTTGCAACAACAGACTAATGTGGAATGTTCAAATGGAAAAGAAGGCCAAGGTGTTTCTCAAAAAGACTAGAAACAATTTTTCTGTATTTTTCAGGCATGAAATAAACCTGTAAAAATATTTTTAAATTGTTAAAGGTTATAATGCCCCTAACTCTTATAGTGACAGCATTCAATTAGCAAATTGCAGACCATGTCATGCATAGTTGAAAAACGTGTGCTCTTGTGGCCATTGTGTAGAACCTCCGTAACATCATTTTTGATAATGACAAATCAGCAAAAATGACATTAGAGTAGAAAATTGCCACCCTATGCAACAAGGAAAGAAAATTCTTTATAAAAATGTTTTGTTAATGTAATCAGAATCAAAAATTTATATGAGAGGGTCTGTGTAATTTTTTTCCATTTAAACAGAATCATCTGCTAGAGTACAAGTAAAGAAAAAAATTCCAAACACTGTATTTTTATATTTTGTGCTTTTATTGATTTGAAATTACTTTTTTTGTGAAAGAATAAAGCCTGGTTCATATTTCTTTTATTTGAGCTATTCCCAACACTAATCTTTATACTGTCATCCTTCATGTAAGATTATTAATCCTACCCCAAGATGACAGCTTAATTGTCTCCTTTAGGCTAAATTTCATAATTTAATTAATTAAAGTTAATTTGATTCTGATCCAAAAATAATTTGGCTTTCAGATATAGATGACTATTAAAAATCATGCTGTAATATATGCTCAATAAAAATATATATAATATAAACATGATTTATACTTTTGAATATTAGATGAAAAAATATCAATCAACTAATAAAATATTACCACATAAAGATGTAATACTGCTGCTCTCTTCATGAATAAATTTTCTTGTGACAGCTTCTTCCATTATTTGTTTCACCTGTAAGAAAAATTTATAATATTTATTTTTAAAATAATACTGCTCATAATACAGAAAAAATAAAAGCCTAATGTTAATTTCCTGTATTACAGTATAAGTAAAGGTCACTTTCTTGTCATCAGATGGAAATTTGAAGATTGTTTAAACTGAGTTTGCAAATTACACACATGAAATCTATGATGATATAATTACCAATCACTTAAAATCTTAATTATAATTGAGTAAAATATAAATTCTGTACTTCTTAAACTATATATTATGTGAGAGAAAGTTATGATGGTGTTAATATTAATACAATCGAATCGCGATAAGTTGACACCCAGATAACTCGACACCCTCGGTTAAGAAGTCAGTTTTCTGTGGTCCTGGCTGACTTACATAGGCATTAATGTTAAAAAAAAACTCTGGTTTACTCGACACCACTGGATAAGTCGACATACTTTTGCCGTCCCACACTCCGATAAGTCGACATCCCGTCCCGAAAAAATGAATTCATTCCGCACGTGTGGTGCAAACTCATTTTTTTTTCAGGAGGGGGAGTCAATTTATTTATTAATATATAATTAATATATTTAATAATATAATAATACATTATTATTATTAATATATATACATATTAATAAAAATGCCTTAACATTTTATGTATAAAATAACAACAGATAAACAAAAAGAAAATATACAATCTACATCAACGTCACACCAGAATCCAATTTTGCATTTTCTCACGTCAGAGGCATTACAAATCCTTAGATGTTACTTGCCAACGATTGACAATTGCAAAGATGATGTTTTCAAGGCATTCGTGATCATTGAAAAAGAAAGTCGAGACAGTTAAGTGCTCAAAACAAACAACACTAAATGAATTTTTCAGTTTTTCATCTACAGAATAATTGTAAATGGAGAACACAATGTTTTGTAAGTCTATGTTACTGTATAAAGCACTACTGTATTTTATTAATTGTAGTTTTGTGGTTTTTTTTCCAACTTCGCTTTAGTCGACACATCTCCACTTCCCCTTGGGGTGTCGACTTATGCGGAGTCGACTGTAATTGAATTTATATTTAGTTAAATATTTAATACATGTGAAAAAATGGTAATGAAAAACAAGCAATTATTTATTGTGACATCGTCACAATGCCGGGCTGCAATTTTTAAATCATATTTTTAATTTATTTAATTTAAAATATATGCTCTCCCCCTCAAATTAGTAGTGGCTTGTCCCTGTATATAATATTTTTCCTTTAACAATAGCATTGTGCCGATCATCTAATTAACACTTTTCAGGGAAAATTTTGAATTGAAATAATGTGAGTTCTGGTCCAGACTGGAAGTTCATATATAGCTTAAGTTTTCCATGTCTGGTCTCAACTTTAATCTATCTAACATTGTTCTCAAGATTAAGGAAGAACAGACAGATGAATGGGCAACAGTGGAAATTTATAGGTCTACAATTTTTCAAATTGCAGCCCAACAACTACTTGTTATTCAATAAAAGCTGACAAGAGAATTTCAACCATTAACACACTTACATATAAAGTCTAAACTGATAAAGATTGTTAAAAAAACAGTATTTCATTTTTCTAGTGTAATATCTTTTATTTACAATTTCATTAATTAGTTAATATCTTAGCTGAAAGAACTATTAACTTAAATCAGAATCCTATGGATGATTTTAAATTCTTACATTATCTTGATTTTTATATTGAGAAAAGATAATACTGTTACTGTCTGATTTTACATATTTTGAAAACAATCAACCATATCCACTTATTCCAAAGCAGCTGCCAAAGTGGAAATAGTACTTGAGAATATTGGACAACTGTTATTGCATTAAATACCTACTAGGCAGCATGTCAGGTATTATTGTTTGTCCCCTCTTGGAAGTGTAATGTTTGTTTCTCCTGTATTTATCACAATATAGGATGTTTATCTCTCTTACATACTTACATTAAGTTTGTTTTGTAGTTGACTATAACATTCTTAGATCCATATAAATAGAATACTGCTTTCCTCTATAAGTGTATCAATGTATACACTTCAATTGTAGAATATTGCTGAATGGTAATTAAGTTTGAACTATTAAAAATCAAATACAGTCTGTTCAAACTGGAATCACCATTTATTCAATATCAATGTTCTGGAATACATTTTATTAACTAATTTTGGCTAATTAATGTAATTTTAAAACTTTTGTTTTTAATTGAATTATTTTTTCATCATTTTTAAAGGAAAGTTTTTTAATTTTGATGGCCAAGTAGCCTACATGGAAAGATCACTGTCAAAAATGTATTCCAGAACTTTAAAATTGAATAAATGGTGATTCCAGTTTCAACATACTGTCTTTGATTTTTAATATTTTAAACTTAAATGTGCACACTAACAGAAAAACTCAATCCATGCAAGTACTATTATTTGAATACTTGAATGTGTTGAAGTCAATCAATTGAATATACTTTAATAGTTAAAATATTAAGTCATTAAATAACCCTCTCCAGTAATAGCAGTTCTGTGCCATTTAAAATATCTAATATAAGTAAATTTTAATATCATTAAAACAATAAATACACAAAAATACTCCTTACAGCATCTGGTATCATATCCTCATTGTTTTAAATTGTTTTGCAATGGTGCAAAATAAATAAATCTTTTGACTTAAAAAGTATGGAGTAGCAGAATCACTGACTTATGCAGAAATGATCTTTATATTAATATTAGTTATGCTCTGAACTGCTTAAGCTTTCATTTGCAAGAAAACTATGTGTTGCTGGTCCTTTTACTAATAAGAGGAGAAGCACAATTTTTTACATCAAAGGATTTAAAACAATGGGATAATATCACCTCCTTACAGTGTCTTTTCAACTAGAACTTATTAAAAAAAATGAAAAAGCAGGAATATTTTTGTATTTTCTGATTTAACAACCAGATGATTTTAACATCCAAAAATGATTATAATGAAAGAACTTGTTAAAGCCAACAAATTAAGCTAATCTCATAAATTTACAGTAACTAGAGTCCTAATTATAAATTAATCAAGTAACATTAGATTCATCATCAAGACATCACTTGACTAGTATATAAAATAATTTGGACTAAAAATAGACAATTAAATCATCATCTTGTATTCATTTTGTATGGGAAGAGATGTTCTAGTGTGATAGGCAGTGTATCTGCATGGTAAGCAAGAATTGCAGATTCGAGTTCTGCTCTAGATGAATCTTTTCTTTCAGAATATTCTAAATTAATTTAATTTAATTCTAATTATTAAATTTAATACAAGATGACAACTTAATCACCTACCTTTAGTCCAAATTACTTTATATATTTAATTAGCTAAGTTATGGCCCAATTCATCATCATTTGATTAACTGAGTATTTTAATCTTGCATATTCTATGAAGTTACTCTTCCTCCTTTATAACAACTTATTTAACAGCATCCAAAGTCAAACTGTAAAATTGTCTTTCTTACAATAATCAATCAAAATTAAAGGCTATTTTTACATTAATTTAATTCACTTATTTAATAATTTGGCATTAAATACAAGTAATATTAAGGAAATTAAATTACAATGTGAAAATTGCTTGTAATTTTATCTCATTATATGATTAATAACAGTATTCCTTAGATTTTCACAAGGAAAAATAGAAAGACTATTAGAAATATGTTAAAATTATCTGAATATCACTTTAATCCTTGAAAAGTTAAACTGTTTTCAGCATTTTTTTTTTCTTTTCAAGGAACTCCATCATCTTCAGATGCTGTAATCAAACAAGCTGAAATAATCTTGCTACACAGTTTATGCAATATTGTAGTCAGAAATAACAATTGAACAGAATACATTTCTTTAATTCTGTAAATGAAAGTACTGTAATTCAGATACCAACATCTTAAATTAGAGAGAACTTTAACTTATTTTGTTTATACTTGCATTATAGTACTAAGGAATTTCATAACTTATCTAACAACACGATGAATAATAAACAAGATTTTATTTAAGATATCAGCAGACAAATTCACTGTATTATCTAAAAGAAAAAAAAATTAACTTATATACATTAATAATGATAACAAACAAAAGCTATTTTAATTCAATATTAAAAGAAAAATTTTCAAGTATTATTTAAGAAATATTTTATTCACTTGAAAAATTAACTTTTCACATCTGAAACCCAGGAAATTACAATATTCAATACATGATAACTCATTTCTGTAAGAATACAATGCAGTTTTATTCAAAGCATAAAAAAATAATAAAGTTTTTACATTTAATTCCATTTTAAAAGAAAATAGTTTCAATAGAATTATGTCGTTTCAATTTTAGCATTTTATTTTGAAGGAAAATATTTAACATTTATTATGATTATTATTATGGACATATGATGTCACAAGTTTATTATCTCTGTACAGTACATATGTAAAGCTTATCCTGAAAATCAACTAAAATAGAACTTGCAAGAAGTAACACAACAAGTATGGCTAAGTGAAACTTGGTGATGAGCTGGCAGTGTAACAAGCATGGCTGGCTTGTGGCATTGTCCAAACAAACTTGTAGCATCACCACACTCCTTGCACTACTACTTGCAAGTTATACAGAGTGATCAAATGTAGGCAGAACTCATGAATATATAAACTGTATGAACAACATCTGCAAATATCAGGCAAAAACAATGTTGTCTTCCAAATAAAGTTTGAACAAAAGTACTGCTTTCTCAATTAAACAACAAATACTTTATGAAAAGAAACTTGATCTACACAGTCTGTACTTTTCAAAATGTCAAAAGGTCACAAGACTTTTTCATGGCTTTTGGTATTATTTAAATGAGTTTGTAATTCTTGGCTCTTTATTCTGAAAATAGTGCTTTCCATAGTGGTAAGTACTTGTGAATAACGAAAACTACAAAAATATTTTAAAATTATATTCTTGGATTGAATTTTATCAATATATTTTGTTTTTAATTTTGAAATCATTTATTCTCAAGTAGATTTTAACAAATTAAAAGCAATTGGCTTTTTTCAGTAACATATCATACAAGGAGCAGTTATTGATATAGGCTTTATTGATGGAGGAAATGCATTTTGGGTCTTAATGACCTCTCTTCAGTCCTTATACTTTACAAAAGGAAGATAGATAAGGATTACATCATACATAATAATACATATAAAAATTGTTTTAACTTACAAAGTTGATTATTGGTTACAAATTGACATTAAAGAAAATATTGAGTAATTGACTGGGTAGAATCTGTTTACAAGGGTTGCTGTATAAGATAAAATAGGAGGAGGATACGTAAAACGTACGAACTATAATACCACAACAAATGAACCATAAGTAAAACAGTGATAAAGTAAATAAAGTTTAAGATGGTTACATTATAAAATGGTATAGATTGCTATTACATGTAGATGGGTAGAAAATACAAAGTGAATGGTGTTTAAATACTTAGTTTTCTCTTTTGTTATTTTAAACACCATCCACCTCATATTTTCTACCCATCTACAGGTAATAACAATCTATACCATTTTATAATGTTGTAAATGATTGTTCAAAAAAAAAAAAATCCAGACTTTATGGTGATAGTGAGGACACCATTCTGATGCAAAATGAAGTTGTCACTGTCCTCATGCAGCTATGGTAACAGCCATTCAATAAACATATCCAGATATCTTTTTCCTGTTAGTTTTTTCAATGAAGAAGAATGGGCTGTACACCTTCAGATTGGAAATTACACAGAACACATTCAATTTTGGTGAGTCACACTCATGTTCAATGTAAGCATGAGGATTTTTCACCCCGAATTCGATGTTTTGTTAATTAACTTTCTCACATAAATAAAAGGTGGCTTTATCACTAAAAATCAGTCTATCACAAAAACCATCAATTGACATAATTTCTTGCAGCTCATTGCAGAGAGTCATCCTTCAGTTGTAGTCCTCAGAACTTTAAGCAGTGTTAGCCTATAACGATTCATTCTTAGCCACTTTCACAACATAGTACTGTCAACTGTGGTATGTTGATTTCTCACTGTAGACTTTTTCTAGGACTTCATTGGAATATCTCTCTAATCATATCCACTGTCCCTTGTGTCATGGATGGAGAGCCACTGATTTTTTTCCTTACACAGTCATTCTGTCTGTTGAATTTGCACACCTGGATATGGAATTGCCAGATGGCAGATCCTTCCAGAATTTTGTAAGGAAATGCCACTGGAAACTGATAAACTGAGTTTTATGAAACTCCAGGATACAAAAAACTTTCTCATTACCATTAATTAATAGTAATTTTGCAAAAATTTGCCACCTGACAGACAAATGCATAACTATTAGTGATGTAACGAATAGTATATTCGGCCTCAGCCGAATACCGAATATTCGGCTAGGAGCGTGGCCGAATACCGAATATTCGGCCAGGAGTGTGGCTGAATGGCCGAATATTCGGCCAAACTATTCGGCTTGATTAACGCACGTACGAAAATTGGTGCGCAAAGCGCATTATGGCAAAGATCGCGCACCGTGCTCTCTATTGGCCCGCTGTCACTATGATTTTTTCTTCCATTAGGTCTAAATTATTTAAAGTAATTAAATTATAATTATTAAACTTAATATGAGATGGAGCCTAATGTCTACCTCTAGTGCCAAATTGGTTTATAATTTTATGTAATAGCCGTAAATAGCCCACTATGATTCGGCAGTTGTTGGTATTTAGATGTAAGTTATAACTTATAAGTTATTTTATTTGCAATCGATCATTTTAACTCTTTAATTAAACACTAAAATTTTGTTTTTACTACGTATTTGTAGACTGAATAGTACCCTAAGGATATACTTTAGTGGTGACAAAATATGGTCTAGTTTCTCCCCAGTTGTGGAACAGTTCAAATATATCGTATAAATATTAAAATATATGTGAATACGAATATAACATAATTAACTAAACAATAACATTAATGCCCGATACATTCTAACCTACACGCCATCAATGCCATAAGATATCGGGCTAGATAAAGGCTATAATATTATTTAATTACGAAATAATTTAATACTAGAGTTAGATGCTATTTCTTATTAACTTTAATAATTATAATTTCATTAATAAAAGTAACCAAAATGATTAATTTACTGTGTTTTTGTTATTTCTTACTCCTGTTTTTAGGTATTCGGTATTCGGCCGAATAGTGATTAAATATTCGGTATTCGACCGAATAGTGATTTTAAATATTCGGTATTCGGCCGAATACTGGGTAGTAATCGAATATTCGTTACATCACTAATAACTATGTAAATGGAAAGTATAAAAAAAACTCTGAGTTTCCTATCTATTGATGTAGATATCAATGCTGTCAGTGACAAACGATGTGTAAAAGAAAATGAAGCCTATACAATCATTGCCATGTACAGCATGTGGACGCAAATTAATTAGCATTAATAAATGTCACACAGACAATCAAAATTGAAGTTTCATCTACAGCACATAATCTACAAAATATTCTTCCAATTATACAAGTGTAACTATGCACTCCAGAAAACTGGAAGTTCACCATTATTTGTCACTTGCTTTAAAGATTTAACTGATGATTTTGAATGCTTACAGTACATTTTTATTTAAAAGTTTGTTGTAATCTGCATATATTTTGAGAACAGTTATATAACTATTAAACACATTCCTAATTAGTTTCACATTTATAGTTTAAAACAAAAACTATTCCTATTCTGAACAATAATAATGGTGGCAATCATTACAGGAGGGTAATATTTTGCTGTTTGCAATTCACTTTAATTTTTTAATTAAAATTGTTAAATTATATAAGATTTTTATCCCAAGTATCTGTCTCATACATAGCCAATCAATGCAATTAACTTTAAATTATTCTTTGTTTTACAAATATAGGACATGTTATTTAGCATTGTTTATAAACATAAAACTGTTATGTAATTTGTGGACAACCCCTCCACAAATTACATAACACAGATATGGGTGGGTAGTTATACGGATAACTGCTGTGATGCCTACAAAAGCATTATGTAATGCTAGGATCTCAACCTTTGGCTAACAGAATATTAATTTTTGTTTCCAAAGAGTTGCATAGTGAATACTACTGTTCACATCACTGTTTTGTAAAACATAATACTGTTTTATAATTTTAATAAAATAACATAACATTTGGTATCCCATGCAGTGTATTTATTCCTTAGTTAGACTTTAATTATAAGATCTCTGTGATCTATTAGTTCGATTATTGAGAAGAATGGCACTCACTTTTAGATTAGAAAAACAATTTGTGAAAGCATTAGAGAAGTCTGAATAGATCAGTGGTTCTTAACCTTTTTAGTGGTCAGCACCCCCTTGAATCTGAAAATAAGCTCTTGCACCCCATTAAAAATGTGTGTATATTTGTTGTACAAGGGTTTTACCCAATTCTCAAACTGTTAGAGTGAATCCATGCTATAAAAGCATCGTATTATATGGGGATGTTCCCAATTCTCCAACTGTGCTAGAGTGAATCCATGCTATAGTAGTACCGTGTTATACAGGGATTACCTATAAATATTGTTACAAACCTCGTTTATGTTCTTATTCAAGGTATGTGAATACGTCTCAACTAGTTTCTGTACTGCACGTGACAATGTGACTACATTAACTGCATGTACTGACGACTGATGACAAGCGCGATGTGCCGAGATATGATAGAGTAGAGAGTGTAGAAGTGAGATGGTAGAGAGTGAAGAAGTGGGGTGCCATGTTGCTGGGTACCATGGTTTGTAGAGAACAGGGTCACCTAGTTCATATTTTTTTTTTAAACTTTTGAAATTTCTCTCGCACCTGTGAAAGTTTGAACCCACCGGCATTTAACCGGTAGTGAGATATCCTTTTCCGCACGTGTAGAAGGAAAAGGGATATGAGTCAAAAGGAAGAAAAATTGAATCAGAAGGAACAACCGACGAAAATTGCGGGTTGGTGAAACTGAACAACGTGACCACGTCAATAAAAGGGCAACGAGAGAGGAAAGGAGGGGTCGGTTACGTAGTGTCAGGGAGACAAGGTGGGTGTGCGCCGAAGTCCGAAGGAAACCCGACTGAAATCAAAGGACCATCCCGACCGAGAAGAAACCGACCCGGACCACAAGGTATGACCCCATTTCCTGTGAACTCTCCCTCCGCGAATCCGAACTCAGGTGACAGACGCTCGCCGTTTTTGTAATTGTCATGTTAGCTTTATTAAATCGTTGTTATTATCCGTTGTAATGTCCTTTATTTGAATATCGTCACCGCCGCTCTACCGTCAAACCCATTCACTTCCTCCACTTGCGTAACGCATAACTCATCCGAACTGCCATCTTGACGTGGGCAAGTCTAACGGACTTGTTAGCCGACAAAAAGGAGGAACGAGACTCTGTCCGCCTCCCAGCACCCACACACCCGAGGGTGCATGCAGCCAGGTTAAGAACTACTGGAATAGATACATATATATGGCAAACAATAGTGGAAAGTTAATTCTGAAGATAATAATGGAGGGTGAAATCTCAACCAGGACAGATATTATCCATCTTTGATTTTCAGGCATATTGTCCATCCAAGAACCAGCATCCTTGGAACTGAGATGTCATACTGATCATACTGCAATGTAACCAAAGTTTCGGGAATGTGGGGATTTAAGAAAAATAAACCTAATTTGGAAATTGGTGAAGTCATTTGGTTTGAGATGAGAAAAGATAGGAAAGATTGTGAACATCTGCAATGAAACATAAGGGTGGAAGAGAAAGACAGACGTGGAAAAGAACATCAGTGTTATGTTGAATAGCAAAACAAAAATGTTTGACAGATAATAAAAAAGACAGATCAAACAATAGTGTTCAAGAAGAATTATATCATGTTCAGCTTCCTGTGAAATAATGACAGAGTATAGAAGCAGAGCAGGAATGTATAGGATACCATTAGTAGACAGAAAAGGATGTGAAAAGTTTTACATTGAAATGATGAATTTAGAGAAATAGATAAAGGAACATTGAAAACATTTAGAGAGTGTGAAGAACATGGCATTTAACAGAGAAGTGTCTAATAAGGAGATGAATGTGGGGTTTTTAACAAGGCAAGAATGATTTTACCAGTGGGTGATGATGAGAATATTTAAGTGGCTGAGAAATTAGATTTATGAAAAAAATTTAACTATGATTATTAATATCAAAGATGTGGATACTTTATCAAATGAATGTAAGTGGATGGTAATAACAAAGAATGGAAGAATGTGAAAATAGTTTTAAAAATGGAGCTGGTTCTAGAATAAAACGTTCAATTTACATTTAAACTCTAGCAGTTGTATTCCAAAAAAATTTTAAAAATTTAAAGACGTGTTCCAAATAAGATATGTATTTGAACATTCTTTTGGAACTCTGAACAAATTTGGAAAATAGTGTCTTTGAGAATATGAAAAAAGTTCAAGTTTTTAGTCAGTTTGGGTGATATCTTATATGAACACCAGTGAAAACAGAAAGGTAATATGAAATTAAATATATAAACTACAGTTCATGCTAGAAAGAGTGAAAGGAACATTATGTAAAATGAGCAATTATTGTGACAATGTCACAATGCCAGGCTGCAATTTTTAATCATATTCTTAATTTATTCAATTTAAAATATATGTTCTCCTGAAATTTTTAGTGATTTGCCCCTGTACATCATACTTTTCCTGATAACAACAGTATCTTGGTCATCTATCTAACTCCTACCAGGGAAAATTTTGAATTGAAATAACGCGACTTCTGGTCGAGACCAAAAGCTAATATATAGTTAACCAGGGCCTCCCGCACCTAAGCTTTCCATATCTGGTCTTGAATTTCATCTATCTAACACTGTTCTTGAGATTAAGGAAGGACAGTCACCCAGACAGATTACAGTGGGAATTTATAGGTCTATAATTTTTTCAAACTGCACCTCAACTAATTCTTAGATGCATCTGACCAAATGATGAGGAATATAAAAAAAGCAGAATATCTCACAAGGGTTAATGTTTGGTTTCTACAATCCTTAAACCTAATCTACATCATACGTTCTTCTGCTCTTTGTAGAAGAGCAGAAGAATGTATGATTCTTCTTGTTTGTGAAAGTTATGAGTTGTTTTAAATTTGCATATAGATATGCTTGATTATACAGAGTTGGTTACTGCACATTCATAGTGGTATAATTTGATTACATTTTCATTTATTTTTCCATGGAATTTGTATATGTGAGATTGGAGTTTCTATTTGTAATTTTTTCAAAGTAAACTACAGTTATGAATATCTGTTAGATTATTTGCACGACCGTAGACATTGTTATGCTGTTACATGATGAATATAAGGAATTAGGATCGGATAAGAGAATTTCTTCAGATGTGAAATTCTCTGTGAAAATGGGTCTTTCGTCTTCTTGTAGTTTTTGTCAGAAGTGTAATAGGAAGAGGTCCTTGAAGCTGCAGTAGATCTGAAACATCCTGTTTTATTATTGTTGTAAGCTTTACTTGCCTTTTTATTTATTTATTCATAGTTTAAGTTTAGCCCACATGACTATGCCAGCTTTGAATAGACCACTTGATCATTCAAGGAGTACTTGACATTATATAGTTTTAGGGGATGTAGGGACTTGCCCCTCAGTGGACAATATGGTACGAGTGATAGCGAGCACCACAGCTTACGATTACATGTAGAGTAAGGTAATCGATAGCAGGCCTCGACAAAAGACAGCTTACACAGTAAAAACTGATCTTCTGTGGCAAATATCTCACAACGGGTCACATATACAGGTATGGTTCCTTTTAACTTTTCCATTTGTAGGGCCTACAGAGAGGAGTCTACAATTCTAGGGATGGAAAGCCCCTCATTCAGGGTTCACATCTTACCATCATGCAATCTCTGTGAGAAAGCACAGAGGATTGTATCATTAATGTGAGTTATCTTCTTTTTACCTAGCTCTCATTCATAGACCAGAAGTGACTTGTAATGTAGGGGAGGTGTTAGGGTTGTAAAAAATATAATCAGATTAATTCTAGACTTAAAATTCCTTTTGAATTTTACACTCATAAGAATGACTTACAACTCTAGCATATGCCAATGCCCAACATATATAAAATGTATTTTGCAGATAACATTAAGAGTATCACAGATAAATGTAATTTGATATAAAAACGATCATCTAAAATTTCTAAGATTTTCATAAAAAAATCTGGCGTACAGACATCCAAACGAACACAGACGAGTACAAAACCATTTTTAAAAATGATTAATAAAGTTAAATTATAAATTAATAATAAAGCGCGTGAAGATCTGCGGGTATCAGCATCATTTTTGGTTTAATCGTCGATATACAAATCTAAGTAAACAATAATTATTATAAAACGTTACAGAGTCAATGATTATATTACATTAAATATAAATATTATAATAAGTAATATATAAATTACATTTAAGCCATTTTGTTTCTTAACAGTATGGCACTTAATCGTATTGTGCGACGACTTACCTCTTTCTTTACCATTCTCAGCAGCTTTTCCCATTCTTTCTCTACAAATGCGAATATAAAATACATTAAATATAAATGGTATTTACTTTTAATTGAATAACATAAAATATTATCAAATGTCAAACGTAAACAGTTGTTACCAGTGTTTTCGCCGTCCGCCATTTTTTCTTCCGTATCAGAAAACTATCCCGCATTTATGTCATCCTGTTCCCGCATCCGTCTTAAATTAAAAAGAAAAAAAACAAAAAAAATAATTATGATACGATAACGAGGGAATTTAATATCAGAAATAATTTTAATTATTTCAAAATTACTTTTATATATATATTATACATATATAATAAAAAATTAACTAATGGTAATAAAGATTATTATTTAATTTTAAAATTTGTTATTATTACTTTTGTAAAATAATTTTAAATTTATATATAAAATAATAATAAATTATTACCAAATAATAATAATAATAAATTACCGGGTATTAATTATCTGATTTATTATTTTAATAAGATAATTTATTATTATATAAGAAATTAAAATAAAGTATAATTTATTAAAACTTTTTGCGAATTATTTAAAATAAAGTAAAAATTTCTAACGATTTCGTATTGTAATTATTATATAAAATTATTTATATTTTAATTTAAAAGCTTGGTATTAATATATAATTAACATTTTAAAATTTAAGTAAAGAATTAATATTTCTTTGTTGTTTAATATGAAAAATATATGACTAGTTGATTTATAAAATAGTTATTTTAAAAATATCGTATTAGATGGCTATTGTGATGACGTCATTTGCCCTTTACAAATCCACGTGGTTAAGTCTGGATTCCAAAGTTTATGATTAAGATGCTGTTTGATTGTGTTTGTTGGGTATGTAGTAATATATTAAATAATCCTTATGAAATATAATATATAACAAATGACATTTTACCAAAATAGTGGTAAATTTACAATATAAGTTTAAAGAATTATTAAAATTTTGATGATAATTTTTAGTTAGGTTAAGCTTATACAATTTAATCATATCATGGGATAATATAATAAAATGTTGTGATATTAGCTATCAGGGGATTAAAAACGATCTTAATAATGCGAATTTTTTTCTTTACGATGCTTTACAGTTTAATATAAATTATAAATAAAACAAAATTACTGAATTTTATGTTGTACAGTACATTAAATATTTAAGTTATAAAACATTTAAAATTTATGAATGACTTTCTTACATAATTAATTTAACTGATGTAGTTCAAGCTGAAAAAATGTTCATTTCCTTCAATATAAAACTATTTAATGTACTTTAATTATCTTACATAACACTGTGTTGTAATTATTTAGGCTGAATAATATGTTTTTGTTAAAATTTATATATACTAAAATATTTAATAAAGCATTATATTAATTATTTTTCTAATTTCTAATATTTGTTTATGTATTATTTTAATTTTTATTAAGAAATAATTGAAAAATTTAGGATTTAATGCAAAACAATTCTTTGGTTTAAAATGATAAGTTTCTATACAGATAAGATTTGTTAAGTTTTTATGTGATAAATTTATGTCTTGATAGTATAGTGCATAAAGAATATATAAATTTAATTAAATTTATAATTATTTTAAATACTATTTTATTAATCTATCGTATTTTCCGGCATATAAGACGACTTTTTAACCTGGGAAAATCTTCTCGAAAGTCGGGGGTTGTCTTATAGGGCGAGTATATCCCAAACTCTATATTTTAACTGTAAAAGTCCGGGGTCGTCTTATACGCTGGAAAATACGGTACTTATTAATTACAAAATATCTTAACTTAGTCTATATCAATAATAAATGGTTTATTTTAAATGATTTAATTTAATTTTGAATAAAATAATCATAAATTTTATCTTAATTTTTTTTATAGTTTTCTAAGCTAGGAATTAGCTACTATGTAAAAATTTCTGAAGATGGAATTATATTAAAAATATTTTTGTTATGTAAATATAAATGTTAAATAAACATTCAGAATTAATTTTATATATTTATATATACACACAGGGTGTCTGTTTAAACATCTTTTCAGCATTACGTTAGGTTGTGAACTACAGCAGATACTAGTATGTTGGATATCATATTAAGTGACTATCCGTTCTCTTGCCATCTAAGAATTAGTATAATATGCAGAAGATGCTGTACAGCAATTTGAGTGGTGCAACATGATGTTAAATTTACAGTATGACAAACTACAACTCCTTCAGCATATTTTATGGACTGATGGGGCATTGTTTCCCCAAAATGGAGTATATAATCATCACAATGTGCACCACTGGGCAGAGTGTGCAGCTCTATAGTGCATGCAACATGCACTATAGAGCTGCACACTCTGCGACACCAAGTGAATTTTATCCTATGTCTGGTATGGAAGTGGGATGAGCAGCTTCTTGGTCTCATATTCATTGATGGCACCCTGAATAATGATTGATATATGAATATCCTAAACACAAAGTGGTAAATGGTTCAATGACTTATCATTGGTGCAGCTACATCAGGTTTGGTACCAGCATGATGGTTCATCATCTCATTCCCAGACAGATGCTAGTCAATGGCTTGCACAGCAGTTTAGATAGGACATTGTGGCCTTGTTCTATGGTCACCATGTTCTCTCTCTGGATTTTTTCTTGTGGATTCAACTAAAAGCATCGGTGTATGATGCATACTCTGAAGCTCCGCATGATGTTGGTGAATTAGAGAAATGCATATGACGGGCCTGTAAAATGGTGATACCAGGAATGCTACATGCTATCGATAATGCTAGGCTCAACCATCTGCATATGTGTAATGGTCAGTTTGAACAAGTTCTAACAAAACAAAACTCACTTTTTTTGTAACAATTTCTGCAATATCTTCATCTTTTACATCAGAGATTATTTGTATGTTATGCTAAATCTGGTGTTCTCAACCTTTTTCGTGTATTGACCCCTTTTAAGAAAAATCTTTTTTTTATCAATCCCTTTCAATATTAATTAAACCATACACTATTACATACTATATTTATACATTATGTTATAATATATTTAAATATATATGCTATAGTCTCTTGCGTAATTTTTAAAAACAACTTCCTACACTTATTTAAGAGCAAACATGTGCAAAACTTTTGATATTTTTAAATTATTTTTTTATATTTGCAAAGTTACATTCACTCTGTTATGAAACCCTGTGCTAAATTGATTCCTTTTTAGTGCTGGAACAATCTGCACCATGGGCATACACTTATGCAATGCTAGAAAGCTATATTTTGCCCCAGGACAGATTTTTAAGTGGACATCCTGTATGCATACCATATTATTTACTTAACATTAATGGAATGTTAGCAGCAACTTTCATTTACACTTACAATGTTTTACAATATATTTTTTTATGATTATATGAAGAAAAATTAAGATAAAAATTGGAAACCTCAAAATTTCTTTTAATATATGTATGGTAATTGTTATTATTTTAATTTTTTTCCAGTAATGAAAACTTTTGATTTTTAACAAAAATAAGAGTAACTCTGCCATTTCTTTATCAGTTTAATATATGTAAATTGTTTCCTAAAAATTATAAATGATATTTTTTCTAATTAATAAATTAGATAAATTTTAAAACAAATCAACAGTTTATTTGAATTATGTTTAATTGCTAAATTAGTTACTATTTTTAGAATCTTATTTGTTATATTAAAATTTTTGACTCCTATAAGTTGTTATATCAGAAGTGTTATATTTGTTTTAAAAATCTGGTAGATCTGTTAATCTACCAGATTTAATATTACAAATATTTGTAATATCAAAAAAAATTTGAAAATTTTTTGTTTCATAAAAATTTCTGCTTACTGATATAATCTCATTGAGAGGAAGATATGAACTAGAAAAGTATACTTTACTATGTGTGTTTTATGAAAACTATGATTAATGCTGTCTTTCACAGGGATGAAAAGTCAATGCAAATTCTAGATAATATACTATGATTATATTGCAATAATTTAAAAAATATTAAATACAGTAAAAATGAATGACAAATCATGTTCACAGATTAAAATGAGATTAAAACAATTTCTGGTTTTCAGTCATCTTTGTTTTATAGGTTCTTAAGTTCAGAGAACACAACCTAATGTTCAGTTTCAGAAAAATATTGTTTGTTCAAGATATTACTGAAGTATATGAGATAACTTTTTATACTTATTTATTAATTTTTTGTGTTTTATTTCATAATATTACAATGGATTATGTCTTGTCAATGCACGAGTATTCTTTAAGAAGTGATGATCAGATTTATTCTGGCTTTTCTTATTCAAAAATTGTTTAGTTCCAGTTCTTTATTCTTGAAAATATAGTAATTCTAATTGAGATATTTTAAATTTTATATACAGCATTTTTATAGTCATTTATTTATGTAATTATACTCATTTTCATTAGAATTGTAAATATGGTTTAACCATGCAAAAAATATTTAGGATTTGAAATACCGAGATTTGAGAAACACTCCAACTTGTTACAAATCCACAAAAAATATACATTATTGGAATCACAAAGATGATAATTCCATTCATAGCAATTTTCTAAGTTCTTACAGACTGATGAAATCCACTTATATAAAAATAAGCAATTACCATTAAACTAGCAATTAATTTTCATTTAAACAAACGTTTTCTTCCATTTTAAGCAGTCATCATCAGGTTTGAATGTAATGGAATGTTTGTAAAAGAAATCCAATTATTTTTGAACTGTACTTATAACTTTATTGTATAATAATAATATGTTTGCAGTATATAGTTTTGACTTAATTTGTGACTAAATCCATCTTTAAGGCAACACAATGCTTTTAGGTTTTGTTTCCTGAAAGATGGATTTAGTCACAAATTACTTTCTAAAAGAAAAGTTCAAAACCTTTGAACATTATGGTGAATTCAGAAGACAAAAGTAAGTCCAAAAGAACTTAGGAGATTGTTATGAATGGAAGATATTGTTTGTGATTCAAGCAATAGAGTAGATTTTTTTATGGATTCAAATAATGAATTTATTCATTTAAATGCTAATTTACAAATTATATGTATTAAAAATTGTTATAGATACATTTATAACTATTTTTAAAAAAAAAAAAGATAAAATTACATATATATATAAATTTGTATACTTCTAGAATTTTATTAATAGCATGTTAAAAATTACCATAATAATAATAATAATAAAATTTTAATATTGTGATTTCAGTATTCATCATGCTTTCAATCATACAAACTACATTGCGTCGAAAGAATTTTCAATGTTTATATGGCTATTTATATCCACAAATTGTTAAAGTAAAGAAATCTGGTTCTAACAATTTTCCTTTAGTATTACGATATTATAGAAATACTTCAGGTAAGTTGTAAGTATAAAATAATCTATTTATTCAATTGAATTATTTCATTCTTTACATTGTTAAAAATGAATGAAATAATGGCTGTACTATAGATTACCACCTATGGAATTTTTGGACTTTGAGTATATATTTGAACTTGGGACCAAGATGAGTTCAACGGTACCCTACTTTTGGACTGGAGACAAAAAATAAGAAAGTCATAGTTTTTAAGTTATCGTGCAGACGGCACTGTAGTTGCTAGTACCGCCATCTTGCGGTAAAGTCTGTAAACCATGATGTTGGACTACGGTCATCTCCCGGAGGGATAGGTTAGGTTTGTTGGACAAGCAGCGAAAGCAACGCATAGTACTAGCCGATCGCGAGTGATAGCAAGTGTGTCAGCTGAGGGGCCATAGGCCCTGAGGTCAAGGAGCACGAGAGTTGCAAAAATAACTTAACTCCAACCTCAGATGATCGGTGTGCTCGTGGATCGACATCTGCCTTTGTTGAAAGTATATATGGCCGACTTGCCTGACTGCCTGTTGAACATGCGATAGGCTTAGCGGAGAGAGCGATGCGACTCTCGATCATTGCGCGATGGCCAAAAAAAGTATGATAACTTTTTTATTTTTCATCTCTGGTCCAAAAGTAGGGTATCGTTGAACTCGTCTCGGTCTCCTCAGTTCAGAAATATACTCAAAGTCCCGAAATTCCATAGGTGGTAATCTATAGTATCCCCGAAATAATTAGATAGGGTAGATGTACCAGTTTTGGCTAGTGTAGTACCAGTTCTGGCCAGAAAACAAATTTAACTTAAAAATATAATCACAAATGAAACAAACTTTTATTATTAACTGTGTGAACAGTTAACAATAAAAGTTTGTTTCATTGGACAGATTTGAATATGTGGTGATTACATTTTTAAGTTAAATTTGTTTTCTGGCCAGAACTGGTACACTGGCCAAAACTGGTACATCTACCCTATTATATATATATACTGAATACTAACTTATTTCTAATGAAATTTTCATTACTTTGCCATTTGAATGTTGTTAAAATTAATTTAATTTGCATATTTTTTAATCATATTTTTAATTTCAAAGCTTATTTTTTCAGTTAATTGTATTAAAGATGACATTTCAATCATAAAGAAAGAATTATTACAATTTTTTTATAGCAAAAAATATATTTACCTAGCTTCTGAAAACATTTAGATAAAATTTATTCTGGCAACTTGTATAAATGTTTGATTGTGCTAAATTAATTTTTAAAAAATTCTAAAGCTATTAAATTTTCACATACTTTTCTTGAGTCATATGTTACTACATCATATTTTTGTAAGTACAGTTAGTTATTGGTTAATGTGATAATGTGCTACTTTAAAGAAACATATTTTTTATATGAAAACATGTTAAATGATCTCACCATACTATGTTCTATGACCATCATGGAAGCTGTTATACAAAAACAATCTGTAGTATGAAAATTGTCTTTAATTAATGAATTGTGTTAAAACAAAAACTTGTTAACTAAGAGCAGATTAATTGAAAACTACCTATACATACTTTTTCTAGCAAATAATGAATTAATGATTTTAACATTAAATTGGCACAACTTGTTTATATTCAAAATAATTTTTATAATACAAAGTAAACATCTAACTATTAACACTGGAGTGAGTAATAAACAGTCACGAACAAAACCTTTTTGGTTTTGTTTGTGACTGTTTAATTTTTACAATGTAATAAAATTGTTATTTTTTGTGAAATTTTACAACTGTTTTCTTACTGACACAGTTTATGAAAAAATATTAGAATTGTCCTTAAATACTTTATTTCTTAATTCTTATCTATAAGTGAGATGAGTCTAAATATTTTTTTTAAATGTATATATATTAATAATCTTTTCTTTGATTTTTCTGTTTAATATACAAAAAACCTATGGTTATTTCATCTAAAATCCAAAAAATATTAATGTTAATTATGTATTCAATCTTCAGTATATTCAAATAAAAATAATTTGTAATTAATGACCAAATTAACAATTGAACATGTTGATACATATCAAAACCATTATATAAAAAAGTCATTAAAATTATATCATAAAGTTATTTAAAAATGCACTGGAAAAATTGAATAAAACGAACAAGTTCGAACATTTTTGAAGGTTTGATGTGTGTTCCTAACAGTTTGGAAAGAAGTTTTAATTCAGATTATTAAGCATTCTGTTCTATGTCGAATTATTTTCCGCTCAATTTTTTCACTAAGTTTTGTTTTTGCCTGATGACGACGTCCATAAGTGCGTTGAAAATGCTTGCGGAAAAAGGACATACCAAGCATAACGCCGATCTCAGTGCTTTTCTTCAATTTAGAATACAATATTTGGCGTGGGAAATACCCTATTGATCTTAAAGAAAACTAAATACATTTAAGTTTTTTATTTTTATTTTTTACTGATTTATTTAAAAGTATTTGGTAATACAAATCACCAACCGTTTCATCAGTTTAAAATTTTTTTCACTACTTCAAATTATTTATTGCCACCAATTTAACTTACTAGTTAATGCAGGTGCTGATAGCCTTATCAATTTGGAGTCTGGAAAGCAAAAGTAATATGTTAAGCTGTCATTTAGAAAAAGGAATCATTATTAAATAATTTTTAATGAACAATTCCAAAAAACACATTTGATCACAATGCTTAAACAGTATTTCATGTCTAAAATTTTCATGTTAACTAAAAAAGATTACAATGAAAAAGAATTTTACTCCAAAAATTTCCCCAAATTTTCTGTCAGTCAATAAAAAAGCCTCAATCTGGAAATGCTGGTTGGCATCGCATGAAAACTACCTTTTGTTTTCAATGTCACTTCTTGCTTTCCTGTCCGAACTTGCTGTGTGATATGACATTCTGAAATTGTTAGGTTGTTGTTTGTGGGACTCCGGGCAGAAGGCGATCGACATTCTGCTGTTTTCCCGAGACATGCATTGTGATTTAATTTTACGCCAAATGTCAAAATAAGTGGACTAGGGTTTTTATCACCACTTTAATAAAAATGTTGCCAAGTGGCAATTTTGGCATTACGTAGTCTGACCCCGACTATGGGATAATGCACTGGTTGTTCAAAACTATTTGGTTATTGGGCCAAGGCCTAGGGAGCAGGATCTAGTACTTATGCCTCTAGCTAGCCATCACTACTTTAGAATTACCTGACCATTACTCAAAAGTGTAAAATATTTATCAATATATTTGGTACTTGTTGCATCTTTAATCTAGTAGTGAATAAAATATCATTTTGAGAATGTTGAATTCCACTATTCTGCTTCCTTTCTTCATTCTGAAAAAAACTATCATGAGCAGGGCTCCAATTAACAAAAGAAGAAAATTAAGTTGTGATCTCCCCTCATATGAAGAAGATTCTATAGAAATAAATACTTAATCTCTATTCAGTATTCATTATTTATTACTGAATGTGATATGACACTGGTATTCATTACTCAATTACTGTCTATTCTATAGAAAGAGTATTTTTTGTTAGATTTTATTGTATTTATTTTTTACTAGCTTATGAAAACATTGAACAAGTTTGAAAGCTACATGTGTTTTTGTTAATTAGTGACCATAGACATTGAATATTTGCTTCTGCCTTGGCATCAATGAATTTTGGTAAAATCCATTTTTGTGTAGACTTGTTCAATCATATTTTACAGAAATATTTGAAAAGTAAAAAAGTCTCTCAATGATGAAAGTAATTCTTAGTAGACCAATCTAATTAAAGTGCTATATTTCATGAGGTAATAACTATGTTTTAAAGAAACATCAAAAATAGATGGAAAGTAATGTTAATAAGATTTATTAAATAGTTTTAAAAATATTCATTCATTATAAGGTTTTATGTTACAAGTGATAAAATAAATTACCAGTATTCAGGTGAGAGAAAACTGATTAAATGGTAATACAGTTTTATCCAGTTGCATGTCATTATTGAAACAATGTGTTTTTAAGAATTAAATTGTTTATTAATTTACTTATTTACTTCACGTTCTAATTTGAAAATGGAAATAACAGAACATGAAGCTAAATATATTGACGTGGATTGGTCTATAGGCAATGATATCACAGATTCCTTCGTTAAAATGAACTTTTATGGTCATTTGAAAAAAAAAAATTGTGAACTTTTGTGAAAATTCCTGTAAAATAAAATGGAACAGGTTTATGGAAAATTTATAAAAATAGATAAATTTTGTAAAGAAAAGTTGAGAGAAAAGAGAACAAAATTCAGTTACATCACAAATACAAATGCAAATGTCTGTGTAAATGTCTCATGCAGATACACTAATATAACAGTGCCAAGAAACAAACAAAATTTTTCTTTTGATTTATAAGATTAATATTTATTTGATAGCAATTAAAACAAAACAGATCATTTAAGTATTACATTCTGGATTTTCATTCTACATGTTTAAAATTTTTCTAGTTTAAACACTTCATTTGATATTTTGTTAACAAAATATTTTTTTGTTTAAATATTAATTTTTGTAGAATAAGATGCAATTGTTATAGAAGACTGGAATCTAAAGTAAAAATTTCATTTTTATGTATATATTTATATCTTAAATATCTTCAAAATTACAATATTCCAACTTCAGGAGGGGAATAAAATGGAATTCTATAATTGATATGATAAATTTATTTTCCAGTTTCAGAAGATATTTAATAGAATAACATATCAAAAATAGGATTGGGATATTGCAATTCCTAAAAATATATTAAATAATGTTGTTTTTTTGTTTTTTTATCAAAATAGAATTTCTGTAATCAAAATAGGATTCAGTCTTTATCTTAGACGTTTTAAAATTTATTAAACTTATTTTAATTAAATTGGATGATAATTTTTATCATCTAATTATCAAAATTATCAGTTGACAAGTATCAACTTTATTTATAATTAATTTAACTATAATATAATTCAGAATAATACAATGGATTTGTCATCATTTGGGTTTTAAATTAATCTGAAGATAAATTTACAGCTCGAAAGCATTTGTACGAACTTTGTGTTTCTTTTATATTTATTACACTCCATTTAAGCATTGTAGTTAAGTTATTTAAATTATGTTTATCAAATAGAAGTTATTCAATGATATCTAGACAAATTTAAATTTTATAAATTTTGGGCACAATAATAAACTTTTCTTTTAGAAAAAAATTTTTGAAATGAGAAATTTAAAAATAGACTGTTGAAAAGTTTTATATGCTTTTTAAAGTGTTCATTATTAAAAATTATTAAATTACTCAATTAAATTAACATAAATTTTTTTTAAAAAACTTTATTTAAAAAATTCACCATATAAAATTATAATAAAAAGTTTCCAGTGGCATTCAAATAGCTTTAGAAATTTTTAATTGTTTATTTTTTACCAACAACACAATTACAGAATTACGGCAGATGAAACAATAAATCAGTGATATGTTTAAAAACCAGAAAAATTTTAATATTTCTAAATGTTTACAGCTTTAAATCCAACCATTTTCTGCCTATATTTTTTTTTATTTTTTTATTTTTAACTTCCCTTAACAGGGATCAATACACCCCGCACCGCATTGCACAACGGAGATATATGAAACTTTAATCCTTTACATCAAGAACACAAAGTAACAGTAAACAATAAAGTAAAATAAATAAACAAACTACTGGGCAGCTAAACTACTAAAGCACCCAGGAAAGAGATAATTACATTCGAGCGTTCTTGCTCTTGTAAATTTTTCTGAAGAACTCTGTTAACGCCTTAAAGCAGTGCTCATTTCTTATGAGCTGATAGAAGCCACAAGGCCAGGTCAACCGCTCCTCCAGGGCAATGAGTTCCAGTCTTTTCCTGTTATACTGCCAGTTTACACATTCGAAGATAAGATGATGTATGTCCTCATTTGCTTGACCACACATACAGTCAGTTTGTTCACTAAGGTTAAACCGCCTTTTGAATACCCCCAGGCCATCATGCCCAGATAGGTAAATCATAGTTTCCTGACCAGGCGGAAACCAATTTAAGTGCATGAGTCTTTCTTCTATGTTTGGAAGAAGAACATAGATTCTCCTGCTCTTGGTACTTTCAGTCCAAAGCTCCTGCCACTTCTGTATTGTGTTCATTTTCAAGATCCTCTTTCCCCAGCAAACGGGTATTATGTCAAAGACCACTTGGCCGCCTTCCACCGCTTCCTTGGCCAGGTAATCGGCCCTCTCGTTACCATAAATGCCTACATGGGCACGAACCCATTTAAATTCGATACGGTCAAGTAAATTATGGTCTTTCAATAGCTTTTTAATCGAATAAACTTGGTGATCGCTGGACTTTTGACTTAACAGTGCCTGAAGTGCACTCATGCTATCCGTATTAATACAAACATTTTCAGTCCTATCATTAGCAACACACCATTCAATGGCCCTACTTATCGCCAGCAACTCTGCCTGGTAGTTCGAACAATATTTTTCTAGCCGGAATTTTTCATTATAGATTTCGTTATTCCACTTATACACCACAAACGCAGCTCCTGTCCCAACCTCGGACTTAGACCCGTCAGTATAAATTTCTGTAGTAATTTTTAAATGCCTCATTTCTCGAACCCTGAATAACGTTGCAGGGTGCGGCATGTCCTTCACCGGAACCATCCTCTCATACTTCTCGATATTGAGATCCATTCTCGCCAGTTTGGTAACATCTTTAACCTTCAACCAATAGCGCTTGGCCCTTTCTTCAATTACCAGTTCAATAGGGGCTTTTCCAGCCAAAATCATAAGTCCTTCAGTTGAGGTGGTCCTATAGCATCTAGTAAGTTTTAACAATGCAGTTCTCTGAGCCTGCCTTAGATGCCTCTTCTGTGTACAATTTTGTACCTTCTCACACCAAGCCGATGCCGCATAAGTCAAAATCGGAATGAACATGCCATCGTAGACAGTGTCCATCGCCTCAGCATTCAGGCCCCAGATGCCATTAGCAACCTGGGCCAGCTTGTTGAAAATAATATTACTTTTGACTTTTAATTCTTTTATATGATCATTCCAGCTCAACCGGCTATCCATGACGATGCTCAGGTATTTTAATTTCTTAACTATCTGTATCTTCTCATTATTCATCTTGAGTATAGGTTTTCTTCTATCCAACGCACTCACAAAATCTTTTGCAAAAATCATTGCTTGAGTCTTAGTGGGGTTAAATTCCAGCTTTTCCTCCTTGCCCCATGAATAAATATCACTGAGAAGCTTGTTACATGTCAGTTCTATATTTCTACGTGAATGTCCTGCCATAACAATCATTACATCATCGGCATAAGCCGTACATCTTGCCGCATTCTTTATCTTCTTTAAGATAGTATCAAAATGAACGACCCAAAAACTGGGGCCCGACTTCGACCCTTGCGGGCAGCCTCTCTCCTGCCCTTTCTCAATCCTTGTCCAATTCAAATTATATATAGCTACTCTATCCTTAAAGTAGTCCTTTGCCAGTCTATAAAGATTCCTTGGCAGCCATTCATCTTAAGTTTCCAAAGAATTGAATGCCACCAGGCATTATCAAAAGTGCCCCGGATGTCCAAACTTATTGCCACCGCATACTTGGCATAACCAAGTACCTCTTTAATATCGCCAATCACCTTGTTAATGGCATCCTCTGTTCCTCTCTGTGGTCTAAAGCCAAACTGTACTTCACTTAGTATACCTTTCCGCTCCATATGCCACATTATCCTCTTGATCATAAGATTATCTAAAACCTTACCCATAACAGGCAGGAGACTAATAGGTCTATAACTGCTTGGATCGCTCAAGTCCTTTTTCCCAGGCTTGGGGATGATCACCACCCTAGCCTCCTTCCACCTCTTTGGGAAAACCCCGTAATTAAGACATTGATTATATACCTCAGTAAGAGTTTCCGAACTGCACTCCCAGATGGCTTTAACAATTTGTATCACTATACCATCTCCGTCCGGGGCCTTATTGGCTTTGATTTTATTAATACATTCTTGAATTTCTTCAAATGTAAATGGAGGGTCATCGCACTCATCTGACTCCTCCTCCACCTTCTTTCTTATTTCCCCTTGTCCTTGTGAGTCCTCAGCCTTATCATCTTTTGGAAAGAACCTTTCCAGTAAAAAAGTAATTGTATCTTTTAAGGTAGAAGTTGGCCCACATGGGGTTTTAATAGATGAAGCAATTAACCTGGTCTTGAATTTACCAGTACTTAGCTTAAAGCAGAAGTTCCAAGGATTGCCAGAATTTTCCTCACAGAACCTTCTCCACGACGAAATTTTATATTCTTTTATTTTATCTTTATAGAACCGTTCAAACCTTAGATAAATTGCCCTCCTCTGCTCTTTTTCCTCAATATTAGTGCAGTGTTGGAACCGTCTTCTCAACCTATTGTTGTGTTTCCTTATATGAGAGAGGTTCCTGTTCCACCATGGAACAAGGTGCTTGCTCCTTGTCTTAACAGGTATGCACTCATTACAAATCTCATTTATGATTCGAATAAAGTCATCAATCCTTTGTTTTACCATCTCTCTATCATTACTATTTCCACTCATGATCTGCCTCAACTCTCTCCTGCACCTATCATTAAACCGATTCCAATTTATCCTGTTGATGTCATACTTTCTTTCTTCAATTTTGGTTCCTTCCCCGGGAACCCTGACTTTGAAACAAATTGAGGAATGGTCACTTAAGCAACCTTCCATTTCCACTTCCCAATCGTATAGCCACATCAAGCCAATATCATTACATAAAGTTAAATCTATCCAACTACTACCCCTTGGACCAACGAAAGTTGGTGGGGACATAGGATCATTCATTATGTGAAGTCCTTGCATTGCTACGTATTCCATGAAGTCATCTGCCTCTGTGTCGTGAGTTGGATCTCCCCAAACAGGGGAATGTACATTGAAGTCACCATCAATAATTACGGCCTGTCCTGGAAATTTGTTAAGAATCCTCTCTATACTATCATACGTTTCACTGAGATTCTCGCCAAAGACTCTATAAATGCTTGCCATAATAATCCTGTGGCCAGCCAAAACAAACTCTGCACACACACAGTTCTGAGAACTAATGTCAATATGAAAAAGGACATCCACGTCCCAAGAGGACACACCTATAGCGGCACGTGGTTTTTCCATCTCAACTTGCAAAATCTGTATCCACCTGCCGAGACAAGCCACTTTATTTTTCACTGTATAAGGTTCCTGCATAAGAGCCACATCAAACGTCTCCAGCCTTTTGTTTAAAACAGAGTTAGCTGCAATTGCTCTTTGTAGATTTCCTTGCATGATCTTGATTTCCTTGATACTATTAGTCTGAGCTATCTCCATAGTCAGTACGACTTATTATAATTGCCTTTGCTCTTTGTACAATCGGACATTTTTTGTCTAAAGCATTATGCTTTGTGTCCATTTGTTTTTCTTGTTTACGGTTACAACACATTTTAATGGTGTTCCGATTTGGACAATCCCTGAACCTATGTCCCTCTCCGCATTGACTACAGTTGGGAGTTTCTTGTTTACAATCTCTTGCAAAGTGTCCCATTTTACAACAGTTAAAGCACTGTACAACTGGTACGAAGTCCTCTACCAGGCATTTAACTCAGTGAATATTTAATTTTCCTATTTTTAGAAGTTTTGTACGAGTCTGTGGACTAACATCAACCACCTAACTGGAAGTGGGCCTGTTCCTATTTCCAAGGGCAAACCTTACAGCAAAACCACTCTCAAATTGTCCTATTTCTGCAAAACTCTCTTGTAAACTTTCATTTTGCTGATAGACAAATTTCGGTATCTCCGATTTTTCAATTTCCTTTGGGATGGAATGAATAATAACCTTTGGGGTCCTCTTCCTAGGTTCCCGGGCTGTCATCCCAGGGATTTCCTCCACTGCTTGTTGTATCTTTACCTTGTCTTCTTTCTTCTCTACTTCAATCGCTATAGCTCCATTTCGTAACTTTCTGAGTCCCTTCACCCCTATCTTTAAAGCTTGGGGATTTATTCTTTCCTTTATAATTTGCTTGGTCTTCTCAGCATCACCTGTGCCGTCTGTTGGTTGAACTATTACAACTTCTACAGACTTCACCACCCTTTTATTAACCAGAGGTGGACTTGCCACAATGTGCGCAAAAGTCTTCCCTCTTCTTCTTTCTTCTCTAGCTTTGATGTCTTCCAATTGCTCTTGTATGGTCATCATCATTTTCTTTATGTCTTCTCCCTCCGTAAAGATTTCTATTATTGTCTCAACCTTTCCCAAAATTTGTGGGATATGGTCTCTTGATCCAATCTTGGAATGTGAATTATTCTCAAGATATTCATGCAATTCGTCAAGAATTTTCTGAGCAGCAGCAACTCTTTTGCCCTGCTTGCCATCCCGCTTACTTGGCAGGGAGGGCATTTCTCCTTCAGGCACCACCTCGGGCCTCTCCTTCTCGTCCGTCCTTGCTAGGACGACAGAATGTGGTGGCTTACTTGCCATACCACAAAATAAAGTAGCCTTGAAAAAGGCTATAAATGCGCAACTACCTTTAGCTTCCCTAAGAAGGTACTGACGGGCCGCACCGCTTGAAGGTAGGTAGTCACTTTCCCAAGAGCACAACGAGAAAATCAGCAACACACAGAGAAAACGCTCCGATAAATCGCAAATAAATGCACTCACTAAAGCTCATAATGGGACCAGCGGCCCTTTCTGTCTATATTGTTCCATTTTACAGATTTTATTTAAACTTAGAATGTATTCTTTTGAATGCATTTGTGTTTACTTAGATCATATATTTCAGGTGTGGCCAAACTTTTATCTCTTAGGGGGCTACTTTTTTGGTAAAATATAGTCTGCGGGCGACTATGAATATGGGCAAACAATTTTAGGATTTTTCAAATTTTTCATAGATATTTTAATAAATAATTAACAATAATTTCAACTAAAAAAATATTATGGCAAATAAAGAAAACAAATAATTATATTTTTTTATTTTATGAAGCACAATAATATTTATTAAATTAAAAAAATTACAATGTAAAGAAATAAATACACAAAAAAATTTTAGCAAATAAAGAAAAAAATGTTAATTATAATTTTTTTATTTTTTGAGATGAAATACTTATTAACTTAAAAAAAATACACTGTGAATAAACAAATGAATAAAAATGTTTAATTGGACAAAATCTGACATTGCATAAGTGCAGCAAGTTTTTCAAAATTTGGCAATTGCCATTTATATGCGCATGCGTTGCGATTACAATTAATTTAAAAGTTAACATTCGTTTGCATTGTTTGTCGGGATAAATACAAACAGTATGGGTGTGTTGCACAGACAGTCTATTATTGTAACAATAAATTATCGAATTAAGATTTTTAAACGTTAATTTAAGTGGAAGCAAATTGTTCCGCTTTAGCTTCGCAGGCTACTTTCAAAACCTTTGCAGTCGACCGCGGTCTACGTGTTGGCCACCACTGATATATTTTGTTTAATGTAACATACAGTAAACAAAATATATAAAAAATTAACAAAACAAACCAAAGTATATAAATTAAAATTAGCAACATGTAGTTATAAAATTATTGTAAGAGTTAATGATGACTTTTTATTGTATGGAAAAAGTATAGACTCTTTCCTAATACGGTACCAGACCAATTATCTGGCAAGTGCCAAATAATTGATACAAATTTCTGGATTTTCCAGTTATCTAGATATAGGATAAACATTTACTTACAATTTCATTTTTAGCTTTCTATTGTTTATTTTATATTTTCTTTAACAGATACAAATTACTACACTGTCTAAAGCAGGATCTGTTTGATCATTATTAATTCTCTTAAAAAATATAGAATTCCATGTATAGTGTAATATTTAGAATAAAAATTAAATGAAGAAAAATTAAGAATGAAATAACACTGGCATCATGCAACATTACTGTACATCAAAGAAATGAAAACAAATGCCATGTGGCCATGTGGTGAATTATAGCTACGGATTGCCAAATTCAGAATTAGCCAGCTTTAAAAATAGCCAGATGTCTGGTTATTCCAGATTTCTAGAAGATTGATTTTGTACACAGATGGAAATTCCTATTGCATCTAAAACTTTGTTTTGTTTAATATAATGAATATATGAAAAATTTAAGGGAAAATACATTTAAAAGAACTTGAGATTCTAAATTTAAACACAATCTATTTTGGAATAATTTATCTCACTGATTTAATACTGAAAATAAAATTTCACTTGTTTTAAAGATGCTAATTTATAGTTTTTTCTTTTTTAGGTCTAAATTAATTGTAATATTATCCGAGCTTTTGAAACAATATTAAAATAATTCTATAAATTCAAACAAGTAGCCATGCAATTAAATATCCTCCTTTTGCTTTGAATCCTTATGACTTTTTTAAGGCTAATTTGGATTTAATATCATTCTTTTCTTAATCCACATTGATTGATTATATCACCAACAAAAATTAGAGCATAATCACTGTTTTGCTATACTTCATTCTTCAAGTTCAACGATCAAACACATTGCCAGCAACTAGGGATTCCAATGGGCAGCCATTTTCTGGAAGACATCTGTGAGCTGGTAATTAGAGCATTGGAATCTAAAATCCTACATAAGATCTTGCATAACATTATCATCTACAAATGTTATGTTGATATCTTGATAATATGGTCAGCTAAGCCTCATATCAAAAAGGTGATCAATATTTTTAATAATAACCAATATGATTTAACCCAGGCTTTCCCAACAGTGTCGTCAGTATTGACCCCTTAGCAGTCAATTGAAGTTTGAGGGAGGTTAATAGAAAGTTTGAGTATATTTTCAAAGTTATAATGAGAAAAAAGTTCAAGTTTTTAGTCAGAAAAAAGCCACTTAAGCTACTTAATTTAATAAATATTACTAAAAAATGTTGAAGGCCATTCTTCAAAATAACTGTTGTATTGATCTAGATAACCATTGATGTTGTCTTTAAATATAGAAATACTAGAAATTGATTGACAAGATGGAACTTTGGATTTAGATCATTAACTTTCTAAATAACATTAATTTTCCAAATGTACAATCGTAATATGCTTAATTAATTTTGTCTCTTTTTTATGATTAATTTTTTTTTACGAATCAAATAAAAATGAAAACCTTAACAGTCATAAATAATGTCATGTGAATATGATTTATGGCTTGATTTGAAAACTTAATTCTTATTTATTTCTATTTGATGTTTAATGAGATATTTTTCTTTATAAAAGTGTGAACCCAATTCATTAATAACATATACAGTTTTTAGAGAGGAATCTAATATTTGTGTCAAAAATACACAAAAATTTTAATTACAGACTAACTTTATTTACAGAATATTAAAATCCTGAAGTTATAGAAATATTTTACTTTAGCTGTAATTATACTTAAGAGTAGATTTTTGTAAAATTAAACAGACAAGTATCAAATTCTTGAAAAACTTAAAAATATTTTAAAAATTTCTAAATGTCAAATAAATAAATTTGACTTTGATGACATTTCTTACTTATGGAAACATGAATAACCTGAATAAAAAAAAAACTTTTATAAACCATTAAAAGACAAAATAAAAGTTTATGAATAATGACTATAATGAATGAAGAAAGTTTAAGTCCGATCTCCCCTTCCAGCGTATATAAACTAACGTTATAACCATTGATGGTTATTACGACGCCAGCTGGGGACACATTCGGCACCCACGTCCTCATAAGGCATTCGACCAGTCATCATAAGCCCCGGCAAGGCGTAATATATATAAACGACATCGTAAACCCGATATATTATAAGACTAGACACCAACCGAATGCCGAAACTCTGTCGGCATTTGGTTGATGTCTGAAAGTTTAAGTATTGCACTGACTGTTGATACCGATTATTACACTTATGGGATACTTGAGTTTACACTGCTGCTTATTTCTATGAAATCACATTAAAATTTAAATAATGTAAAATTGAAAATAAAATAATGACAGGTTTTGTTTTAATTGAATGCTTGAATATGCTAATGTATGTATAAACTGTTTCTAAATTACTCATTTTTTCAACTAAATTGATCATAAATTATAGAATTTGTATTATAAATATGATTGTATAACAAGTTTACAATATATCTGCTTCAATCTTTTTGCTTTTAAAAAATTATATCTAGTTAAAAGTAAACAATTTCACACCACAGTTTGTTTTTGATTAAAGTAGATAATCTGCAAGTATTATGATGTAAGCAACGAATAATTCAAAGTTTATTCTGATAAAATAAATATTACTATTTTGATAAAATCAAGCATTGACGTTTAAAGCTTGCAACTGTTTGTTATTGTTATAGATCAATTAGGAAATAATTAAGAAATTCAATTTTTATGGCAATTTACCATTTTATATTTATGTATTTAAATTTTTATTATTTGATTATAAATATCACCAAATTGTTTTGAAATCTTTAAGTATATTTTATTTATGATCTGGTTAATAAACTTAATAGTCTAAATAACTTTTTATAAGAAGTAAATGTGTTGCCATTTTTTGAAATGCCTCTGAATAGTCAAATTTTTGGTGCCTGGTAGAAAAGAGCATATACTTCTGATACTGAATGAGAAAATAAAACTTTAGACAGTAAATACTGCAAGTCCTTGTTTAATGCTGTTTTGCTATTATGTCATTGAGGAGAGATACAAGAACATTTATAATTATATACAATTATTGTTGTTGAATTTTCTTTATAAATAATAAAATTAATTCAAGGAGATGGGAAATAAATACTGGAAGTTGCAAACATGATACAATTAGAATAATATTAACTGAATTATATCTTTTATATTAATTCAACAATAATATTAATAATAATAATAATAACAACAACAGTTGTGAGTGATTGATATGGTTATATCTAAACTAGTTAATTAATTAGTATGGAAGCTAAGATTGATGGTCTTGGATATTATAACTGGCAATGTATTTGTACAGTGAGCAGAAGTTGTGGGTTTAAGTCCCACCATGGGCCAATCTTTTCTTCCAGAATGTTCTGAAATTAAATTAACTTGTAAAATTTATTAATTACAAATAAATAAGAGAGGGCAGCCTAATCATGTACTTCCTGCCAAATTACTAAGTAATTATTTAGTCTTAATTTAGTTCTGATAAAGGAATCTGATTGTCATTTGATATTTGAAGTAATTATTGGGTTGGTTATATTTATTATAGAATTATATTTTATTTGTCATTTAGACTATTTTAAAATTGCTATCATTATATGTCCTTTCACTTAATGTTGCAGTTTTCAAGAGTCAATTAATGATATTAAGTAAGGACCTGCTGTACTTAAAACGTTATGAAAGTAATATACACTTCACGTCAACACTTAACTGTATAACATAATTACTCTTGCATGTAGTGGCATTACCAATGGTGAACTTAAAGTATAAATGAGTTCAAAAGCACTTTCAATAGCATAAAGCTACCATTGTCAGGTGAATGTTGAGTACAATGGTTTTCAAATTCTGAGCTGTCGAACAACTTATGAAATTATACGAAGTACGTGGATAAAATACCAATATAAATTTGAAATAGAATAATAATTCAAAAAGTTTTTTTGAACAACAATGTGAGTGACATAATATCTCCAAATATGCATAGAGAGTGATAATGATGTTCTAGAGATGTAATTAGATTGCTTGAATAAAGTTGTCCACGTTTGTGGGATTTCAAGAGTTACTGTGTTGCACGGTGTTAACGCTGATATGTAGAGGTTCTCGAAAATAAATAATTCTTCCTGATTGTTGCACCATTTGAGTAACTTTGAATAAGATTATCAGCCACTCTGGGCCCAAACAAAGTTACTCAAATGGTGCAACAATTGGAAAGAATTATTTATTTGGGAGAACTTCTAGATATCGGCGTTAACACCGTGCAACACAGTAACTCTTGAAATCCCACAAACGTGGACAACTTTATTCAAGCAATCTAATTACATCTCTAGAACATCATTATCACTCTCTATGCATATTTGGAGATATTATGTCACTCACATTGTTGTTCAAAAAAAACTTTTTGAATTATTATTCTATTTCAAATTTATATTGGTATTTTATCCACGTGCTTTGTATAATTTCATAAGTTGTTCGACAGCTCAGAATTTGAAAACCATTGTACTCAACATTCACCTGACAATGGTAGCTTTCTGTTATTGAAAGTGCTTGTGAACTCATTTATACTTTAAGTTCACCATTGGTAATGTCACTACATGCAAATGTAATTACATTATACACTTAAAAAGTTTTTGAATAAAACATTAAATGTAGTATACTTAAATGTTATGTTGATATTGATAATTATAATGTCAAAATAAACTAAAATTATATTCTGTAGTCTGTGCTAGCTTGCAAAAAATTTTAATAAGATAATTTAAAAGTATAACAATTTATAATTAATTTACACAAATATTTAATATGATTTAGTTATGCACAGAGTAGAAGTTTATTCATATAGTCAGCCCTGGAACTGCATTACAGCACTTAATAAATTAATTTTTCTGTAAGAACTAATATTAGTTTATATCAATGCTTGTCTTGTCAAACACCTTATTTCATAAACTTAATATTAGTTCTTACAGATATTAATAAATACATGTTTATTTGATAAATATTTTGATAATATACATGTCAAAGTTGAATTTAACTTATTATACATTCATTAATAAATATATCATTTGTTACTTCATTAAAGACAATCTATTAAAAATGATTTCATTAAATTATAGATTGTTTTCTTTATATTGTTAATTTAATATATTTACTTCAAATTAACTTTTCTTAAATAAGTATTGCCAATAATACACGCTCGGAAATTACTTTAAAAACTTTTTTATTTCTATAAATTTAAGGAATTTATTAGTCTGTGTTTTTGTTTCTATTGATTTATTTGGTATATGCTTTAATATTGCATTTTAGTTACATTAGCCAGAACCCATTAAATATTTTGTTTGATCAGAATATGATTTGCCAATTAGTTTGATGTCACAATCATTAGAATTTTGAATAGCATTTGTAGTGAATAAAATCTCTAAATATTTTTATAGATTCTGTTATCTCTCTTAACTTTACAAAATTCACTTGTGAAAGGAATAAAAATTTTTGAAATTATTTTAGAAAATTTGAAAAATAAATTTATTTAAAGTTGAGATTTTACATTTTAAACCAGTTTATAATTTTTACATATTACTTTTTAAATATTTCACTGAATACAAAATTCTTAATAGAAAACTTATTTCCATCCGTTTTTGTGAATATTCTAATATTTTTAAAAGATTTTACTTTGGACTGAGTTACTTCACAAGGTATGTCCAAACATCTTTGCATCTGTACAAAAATAGCCTGTTGATCAATTTCTTTTTATTATATAACTGTGATTTAATTTCATACAAAAAGTGTTACTAGAAGAAAATTTTTTAAATGTTTAAGGTGAAGCAATATGCAAAAAATAATAAAAGGAATTTTATATAGACTAGATATAGGAAATGTATAAAAATAATTTGAAACATAGTTGGAACCTACTATGAAATAACAAGCATAAACTAAAATTAAATTTATGAATGCAAAATTATTTTATTATTTAGATGACAGTATGTGAATATAAAATGCAGTTAATCTAGATTATATGGGGACGTTTTTTTTTGTGCAGTGTTCGAGAAGCACTTTATGGCTAATCCTCCGAAGCTCGTTACTAAATGGCCAACGCCGCTCGTGACGTCATTTCGCTACACTTTTGCTGCATAAAAAACGCGCCCTATCTAATAAAGTGTGGTTTCAGCTGTCAGTTTAATAAATAATAATATTTAAAAAATATTTCTGAGCTTATTTTTATGTATGAATAAAATTATATTCTTTTCCAACTAAAAAAAAAAATTAAGTTAAATTTACATTGAAGAGTCATTTCACAAAACAAGTGTCGTAATATAAAAATAAAGAATAAATATTCCAATACAGGTTTTGTTTATTTTTATGAGAAAAAAAATTTAATAAATTATTATACTTATCTCTCTCCCCTGTGACATAATTCTCATTCAGCTCCTGCCTCGGAAAAATAACATTCTAATTATATTTCAGATAAATTGGAGATATAAAGATAAAAATATCTGCAGTGTTTCTTTTGTCAGCAAAATTACAGTTATACTTATTAAATTCTATACAATGATTAAATATAGCTGCCTTAAGAATACTTAATGAATAATTTTTCAACTTTTTGAATTTATAAATTATATTAATAAACAAATTATTTGTCATAATATGATTAATAAAAAAATTACATTTCATTATATGTTCAACAACCTACAGTGGAAATAAGACAGATTGTATCATTTGCAAATATTTCTTGTTTTATCATTGGATTAAAAAAGGGGAAAATGATCATATCAAAGTAAACTTTGAACTATTTCATATCATTTTGTCACTAGTTTCTACCGACTGTGTGGAAATTTTTAGATTAATTTTGAAAAACTTCTTAGGAAACTGAAGTTATCAGATATATATATATATATATATATATATGTAGATTATAAGAGTGTAATTGGGTTCTTTGGACAGTTTTATTTCACTTTCCTTCAATAAAATTAAACATGAAATTATTTTTTATTTTATTATATTGTTTAAGTTTTTATTTCCAAGGTAAGGTAAGCAATGCACAGTAGGGAAAGGACTGTGTAGCAGAATAAAAAATTTTGATTGTATAAAGGAATTTTTCCAAAGAATTGAAAAGTAGAGTAAATTTTTTTTAATACTTTCAAACAAAAAAATGCATTTTGAATTTATATAACAGTGGATTACAAGATTAACTAGCAAGATACAATAATTATTTGTTGAGAAAAGCAAAAATTATAACTTACGACCAAATTAAGATTATAGACAAGTCTATATAATTATAGAATAAGATAATTTTTCGTTTTATTTTGCTTAACATTTCAAAATTTTATCAATTATTATTTCTGTTAATATAAACAAAACTGAATTTTGAATTTAATTTTTATTTCTAATAATGACCAGTTGGAAAAACAAATCGCTTTCAGAGCCTGGCAGTTCGTCTAAATCATGGAATCGATTCTATGGTCATTTTGTTGTACGTTATGTTCGTGGATTACAATGGATTCCTATTCCAATTGGTATGGGATTTGCCTATTTGGCATACCAACAGTTTTGTCATGTTAATAAGAGAGAGCGAGATAGATTGATCAATGGTCCAAAAGTGTCCTTAGCATCTGATTTAGAGGTAAGATATTTAAAACTAAAAAATACTTATTTAAAGATTTGTATAATGTATAAAATATTTTTAATTTTAGATCTCCTTATATAAAATGCTACCTCTTCGAATTTTTTCTCGATTTTGGGGTTGGATAAATGCCTTAGAAATACCCATGTTTTTGCGTAGTCCTCTTTTAAAACTGTTTATTTCCACTTTTCAATGTAATATAAGTGAAGCCGAAGAAGAAGATCTAAAAAGTTACCACAATTTAGGAGAATTCTTTCGACGTGCTCTTAAACCCAACGTCCGTTCCGTCCATCCAATATGTGATCTGGTAAGATTTTTGTTTAGCTGAAAGAATTATTATTGAAAAAATAAGAAGGTTATTGTAAAATCATTAGAAGTAAACCATTTATAACTTTATATAGAAGTCTGTATATACTAAGATGCATGGGATCTCTATGTAAAAATGTATCTCATGTATTCTCTAATTAATCTATGCATAGTAATATAGCCTATATAAGAATGAAAATAAATGCTCCAATCTTAAATTGCAGATAAACAAGCTGTAATGTGTTTATTTTTACTTTCTGCCTTTTAATTAGATTTATTTATATAGCCTATAACTTGCTTCTCTCTAATATTTTTTTTTTTTTTTTTTTTTTTTTTGTAGTATATAAGTTGATATTTTGTTAAGTTAAAATTGATTTATTTTAGAAAAATTATTAAAGATTTCAACAGATAAGATAATTGCCATATTTCTCTGGTAGTCAAGGCCATTTTAAGCCTTTTTTTAATCTCCTTTCATAATTTGTTTAGAGGCATTATACAAATGTACACTGGTCAGACCAGTTTGGAGAATAAGAGATGTTGCATAGAAAATTATTTACAACAAACAGTTTTGAATAGCAGATGTTATTGTTATATAAGACACAATAATAGGCCTACATAAAAAATACACTATTGTGCTGATTTGTATACACATTTGGCTTGCACATCTTTGTCAAGTTGTATGATTTCCAAATTGTTTTGACCTGTGTACATAGAGAACTAAAGTATTAGTAATGGGAAGAGACCAGTAAGATGAGGCTCCTAAGAAGACTAGGCCTGGCCATGGCTAGATATGCCAACATGTTAATATGGTCTTATTGATAGTTAATGATAGTCAATAAATTAAATTCATAGTTTACAGTATTAATCTTGAATTGAAATGAAGACCTAGAAGAATTATTTACAACAAAATCGTGTTGTAAGAAACAATTAATGATAAATAAAAAATCGGATTGTTTAATTAGCAAATAAAATAAAATGAAAATGTGTTTTTATTTTGATACTTTATTTAGAATAAGTTTTTGACAAATTATAATTAATTTATACTAATAATAATCAAATATCCAATTCATTTTTATTAAAATTTAAGATGTTCTTATTAAGATATGATTAAAATTGAAAATTTTATAAAAATAGAAAATGTTTTATTTTAATGACTTAAAAACATTAATGTTTCCAACTATTTAACAGTCTAGTTAAGCTGCAATCTTAAACTCATTTGTAATTACTTCCTGACTTTGCCTACTTCTAGAATTCTAAATACAGTCAAACCTGTTTTTATGCGGGGGATAGGGACCGCATCAAAAAAAACGCATAAAAAAAAATCTTACGAAACTTCACAAATGGCTGTAAATAATAGTTTTCGCAACACAATTAAAAAATATTTTTTTATGCGGTCCCTGTTGACCGCATAAAAAAAGTCTCACATAGAAAATAACTCAAAACCGTACGAAATAGAATTTATTGACAACAGATGTCAGCACTTGACTGCATCGTCTGGTCTATCGTCTGTTTTACATATTTTTGTCCAGGTGGTGTTTTGTTGACTTAAAAAGTAAATTATTTCATTTTTCGCATATTCATGCAATAATATTACTATAATAAGTGCATTTATGCTAGAATAAGTTTATTTAGCTATAATAAGTCAACGTAAGACATGACGAATCGCACGAGACTAGTCGCCAACTATACCGCACAAATTAAAAATTCGCATTAAAAAATCGCACAAATAAAAATCGCACTATAAAAAGAGCGCATAAAAACAGGTTTGACTGTACTGTAGTTTAGACAGCCTACCTTGTTTAAGTTCTAATAGCAATATCATCCTTTCTGTCACATCATTGCTATTGTTACTACTCATTTAAAGGATGGCTATACAGTATGTTATATATTTTTACAATGATGATAAAATTACAATTACACTGAATTAAATCTTCCTCCTTTGCCATTTTAAACATGACCAGCTGACTTATTGACTCAGGACACTGTTGAAAGGTACTGTACTTAGTACAGATCTTAGCTTTACAATTCTAGCTGATTAGATTTCTTATTTTCTTACTAAAATATCAATAACTCTATGCTTTCTATACTTTTCCAGCAATGTTTTAATAAAAAATAAAAACATTTTCAACTCTGTTCAGAGGTCTGCCTCAGGTTAGAAAACATATACATTACAAAATTAAAGAAAAGAACTGAGTTCTAATGGCACAACTATAACAGCTTATTTTAAAATTTGATGCAATAAAGTGAAAACATAAAATAATATAAATTAAAAAATATAATAAATTACATATGTTATTAACCAACATTAAGTCTAGCCCAGTTATTCTCCTTCCTCATTGGGTTATCAACTAGAGATTGCCAAGCTTTGGATAATGTTTCCTTCTTCTTGAAATTAATGCATTCACCCTTTTTAGAGACTTGGAAGATTTCAAATGCTTCTATTGATCTTTATTTGTTGATGTCCTATACCTTTTTTTTTTTTTTTTTTTTTTAAACAATTTAGCCTGTTCCTGATGTGCCGATAGCTTCGGCTTACTCGGCATTCTACATTACTGAACACTGCCCAAATTGAGGAATGGCAGGAAGTACATTCTATTAGAAAACATGCCAAATTTGACTATTTCCTGTTTAGGAAACAGGTGTGTAGCTACTCAAGTTGTACGAGAAAAAGCTGAAGAAATATTGCAAAATTTGTATGAATTATAATTTTAATTTATAAATGAACTTCAAAAATAATAAATTCTAAAAATATACACATTCACATTCATATAGTTTTTATCTTACCAAATAGAGAAGTAAATTAAGAATTGAGAGCCATACATTATTTGTAAAGAATTGCAAAATCATATGAAAAAGCTTGAGAACATCGTTATATTCAGAAAAATATAAACACCAACCGAAACCCAATGTATAGCAAATAGACATCCACAACTGCCATAAATAATCGGGCTGTAATTTGGAAATAATGATTTTGAATTACAATTTGTTTGCTGTTTGAATTACTGTTCGAAAGTCAATTTGAAACCATTTGTGAAACCATGCATGAAATTAGGTAATTAAATTGAAATAGCCTGACTAAACAATATTTATGCAATAATTATTGTTATATTGCCAAATGAGATTTTAATATAAAATTATAAAAATTATTCTTTATTAAATCATTCGTTGGTTAAAAATTTCCAGTTTAATGCTTGTTAAATCAAGTTTTAAAAAATATTTATTTTTCAAGTTTGTTTTATATAAATTCATTATTTTGTTTACAAAAATTTTTAAGAAATTCTACTTCATTAATTTCTTTGAATAATAAATAAATAAATAAATAAATAACTCATTTATCATTTACTTTGAAGAAATATTTACACCAATTTTTGTAATACAATGGAATCCCTTTACTATAATCACTACGTTATCACTTTGCTAATGTTATCATAATCAGTCTGTCTTTATAAAATTAGTTAAAAATAATCTGCCTATTATAATCAAACTTTTGCTATTGTTATCAATTGTGATAACAACACTTGGGGACAAATGATAAGAATTCTTAGAAACTTCATATTAAGGGTCAATTTACACACAACAGTGACGTGCTGGCACAGTGACCATTTGGTGCATAAACATCGATAAATATCACACATAGCCAATCAGAGTTTCATCTACAACACGTGATCTGTATTCTGTCAATCGTACGAGTGTCGTACACGAAATTCTGATTGGCTAAGTGTGATATTTATCAATGAGTACTGCACTGTGCCGGCACGTCACTGTTGTGTTTAAATCAACCCTAAATGGACCTTTTCTTCAAAACTTAATTTTAACCAAAGCATACCTTTTATCTTTTAAATACAAGACAAGAATTTGTAGAAAATACACATACAGTAGATTTTTACGTGAAGCTTACCTTTGGGGTGAACATTTGTGTTGCAATTTCTCTAGTTTAATATTGTGATCTGTTGAATTAAAACAATTATTTATTCATATAAGAAATGTGGCATATATAAATGTATAATGTTGTATTAAGTGTACAGTTTGTGATAAATATAAATTGTACACATTTATACTGTAATTGTTTGTAATAAATTGAGTTCAATAATGAAAATTTTTATCATCTGTTTATTATCAGCCAGTTATTGTTATCAATAGTTGTGTCCCAAAGTCATCATAATGAGCAGATTCCACTGTATAAATAAATGTAAAGATTGCACAGTAAAGAGATTGCTTAACTATGACATACTTTGACATAATTTACTATCAACAAATAAAATTGATATAGTAATAAATGACACATTCTAATATGTGATTATGTAAATTGTTATAAACCAGATAAATTTAGTTATTAATAAAGAATTAATTTTTACAATTTAAACTTAAATCATTAACTAGGACATATCTATTATTAGGACTTATTATACTGGACTACTGGTTCTGCAAATTAAGTAAACAAAGTCAGAATCTTTTTTGGACTATATACTGTTTTTTCAGTATATAACAATTCCAGTCACTAATAGATGGTGCAAGAAGAATATCCTAAACCCCTCATTCTCAGTTTTCCATGATTAGTGTTAAATTTGCTGCCTTTTGGAATGATTATTGATAACTGCTTTAATTCTGTATTAACGCCATCATGAATAGTAAACACATGATCAAAATGATTATGATGAGGCACACAAATGACTAGGGTTTAGTGTTTCTAGGTTCTAATATTTGTATAATGATGTTCTTCTGACTCTTTATCCTGCAAGTTAAACAAGTAACAGGAGTCAAGAACATTTAAATTGCCTGCATTGATCAAAAGCAGGAAATTTAACCAATTGTATTAACCAAAGACTACTATCTATAATTTTGTAATGATCTTTTTTTAAATCATTTTCACTCTGGAAGTTAAAATTTATTGAAAGCTGTATGAAAATTTTCAGATTACACTATCTAAAGGAGTCAAAAAATACCAAGACTGCAAGTATAGATTTACTTGTAAAGCAAAAGAATCCAACTCTATACTTATCTTCAAATATAATAATAATAATTTTTTTTTACACTTGTGAAAAATTTAGTTAGATTTAAATAATTACATTTCTTCAAAAATACTTTACATTTTTCTTAGATTTATAAATTAATTTAATACTTTATAAACCTGGAATTAATAAATTATATGTTAGAATTATTTTAAAAAATTATTTTACAATTAAAGATAATTTATGGTTTTAAATTTAAAGTGTTTTTGTAATTAGCAAAGATTAGTTTATGTATTAAATTGTAGTATGTCATTTATTTGTTTTGTCAAAACCGTGTCTTCTTTTTCTTGTTTTGTTTGGTGTCATGACTTGATGAATTTAGACACTTGGCAAATTCATCTATTTAATCCATAATCTCCACAGAGACGCGTTTTGGGCTTTCGCCCCTCTTCAGTCTATTACGTAATATACATATGTTGTATCTGGTGGGCATCTGTCCGGCACCTTCCGCACTACGTTTCCTCACTTACTTTCCCCTCCCTGCTAACTTGACTGCTTTCCCTACATGTCTCACAGCATGTAACTTCTCCCTTTCAGAATGCTGCACACAGCCACACCTACAACTGTATAAATATACTTTTTAAGACATTTATACAGTTGTAGGTGTGGCTGTGTGCAGCATGCTGGGAGGGAGAAGTTACACACTGTGAGACATGCAGGGAAAGCAGTCAAGTTAGCAGGGAGGGGAAAGTAAGTGAGGAAACGTAGTGCGGAAGGTGCCGGACAGATGCCCACCAGATACAACATATGTATATTACGTAACAGACTGAAGAGGGGCGAAAGCCCGAAACGCGTCTCTGTAAAGATTATGGATTAAATAGATGAATTTGCCAAGTGTCTATAAATTCACCAAGTCATGACACCAAACAAAAAAATGTAGTATGTTACATTTGTATCAAAGGCAATTTTGATAATGCTGAATTATGAAACATGAATTTAAGTTTATATAATCAAATATTTTTAATTTTCTAGGTTAGTCCAGTAGATGGAACAGTTCTTCATTTTGGTAAAATAAAAGATGGCCATTTAGAGCAAGTGAAAGGTGTTACGTATTCTCTTGAACAGTTTCTTGGCCCCAATAGTTGGTCTTCAAAAAGTTCACCAGGGGTAAATATATATATATATATATATATATATATATATATATATATTATTATATTTTGACATATAACAATAATATATTAAATATTGTATTATGTTTTATACGTTAATCTTAAACTGGATTATTGTAAAATACATAAAGTAATAGCCTTTTCCAGCAACAATTTTTTATTTATCTAACGTTTTCAGCTATCTGTGTAGTTATCATCAGGATCGAACACTTTTAAATAGAATTCTTTAAAGTTTAAATATAATGTTTCAGTCAAGAATTATTTAAAATTTTAAATAGTCCAGTATAATAAGTCCTAATAATAGATATGTCCTAGTTGACAAGTTTAAATTATTAAGATAAGGGGACAAAGGCATATAAAATTTTAAATAATTCTTAATTGGAATTGTTTATTAATAATTCTCACTGCTTCTTTCTAGCCACCTCAGTATGTAAATGTGGCCATTAGTACTTTAATTAATATACAGGACATACTTATTTCCCTCCTTTCAATTTCTTGTAAATAAGATGATGAGTTTATTAAGGTTGCAGTTAGAAAGGCTGCTGTAGTATAGGAAAATACTTGTACAATGTCATCAGAGTTAATATCTTTAAAAACCATTTTTTGGTGACCACCTTGATTAATGAAACTAAAAATGTGTACACATGTTTCCATTCTGTACATAGGGCATGTTATACCTCACTAACTGATTTAAAATGACATGGATACTAGCTACTCATCAAACCTCTGCCTTCCTTATGGAGGTTTGTGTGTAATGATAGGGACCCATCCACACAATCAGAGATTTAACACATTCTGTTAAGACAAGGTTCTGATGCTACCAAAATTTCATACATTCAGGCAACTTCTAGGATAATAGAGCATCAGGATATAAAACATGGCAGATAAACCATGGAACTGTCTAAGAGAGTTCTGGAGCATGGTAGTGAACCCTTGTGATTGGATACCATTTTGCTCTATTCCATATGAAACTTAAACATTTTATTCATTTGGAAGAAACTATGGATTGCACCCAAAAACTCCTGTAACTGTCCCACTGTTGACCTTTCAGACCTTTGCAATCCAGTATTGACTCCTTATCACTCTTGAATATCTTTTATCAGCCATAGTTTTGTATTTATGCACTGGGTTACACCATGTCTTAATTTGGTAAGTTTAGCTAGTTATAATTCAAGTGCTATAAGAATTTAATCTCACATTGTTTATTTAACTAAAGTTTTATTAGTATTTATTGTTTTAATAATAATTGTGGTACATTTCACTTTAAAATCTAGTTTTAAAAAAATCAAATTTGTCATTCTAAATATGGTAATTTCTTTCGGATTCAAATTTTGTAGCTGTAAGTCAACTGTTTGAAATCTTTTATTCTGTTCTAGAATTGTCTCAAAAAAGAAATAAATTTGTAATAGTACATGTTTGGCAATTGATTGATTTAACTTGAAGATGGCATAAATACAATGTTGAAAGTACTAGCAAATTTTTTTTCTAGTAATAAAAGAGGCAAATGCCAATAGACAGTTGTTTTCTTGCTAATTTGTCAATAAATTTTTGGCATAAAGTGAAGTACTTTAATAAATATGTACTTCATTGATTAAGAGTGGTCATAAATTGATTTACTGAATTAGATATTTTTTTAACTTGTGGAAAATTAATATAAGAAAAACAAAAATACAGTTTACATAATCCATGATATCACTCAGTTTGTTTAAAATATAAATTATACAGCAAGTTCTCACTTACTGTCATTTTGTTATAACATTATTGGGGAAAGAATAGAAAGATACAAGTACATTTGTAATCTTAGTATGTAAAATGTCTACTAGGACTTAATTTATTAATAGGATTTATTATACCGGTGAACTGGTTCTGCAAATTTAAGGAAAACTAATCAGAAAAAAACAGTCTTTATTTTTCACCTGTACACATTTTACATGATATAATCATGTTTTGGATCTGTTGGTCCCCACCAGGTTTACGATCTGTCGATGATTCTGTTTCATGATTTGTGGATTTCTCTTCCCAAGAATGAACAATAATATGGGAAGAGAAATCCACCAATCATGGAACAGAATCATCAATAGAGGAAATGATGGGTATATAAGGGAAACAACATCATAATAAGATAATTGTTCAAGTAATAGTAAGAATGTGATACATAAGTTTACAACTGTTTATAAGCTACTTTATTAAAAGATGAGTTATTTATTGTTATTGTATACAGGTATATTTGGAAATATGATTGGATTTATCCTGTTATTAATTGTAAATTTCGATATACTTGATAATCAAGTTACTGTAAGTTATTTTATTTCGTTTAATTGTCGGTTTTTATTGTTGGAAATTTATAGATTGTAGTAATTTTTAATATTTTATTTTAGAAATTGTTGGCTGTAAACCTGCTGATGGGGAACCAACAGGTCCGAAACACAATTATATCTTGTAAAATGTGTACAGGTGAAAAATAAAGACTGTGTTTTTTCTAATTAATTTTGCTTAAATTTGCAGAACCAGGCACCGGTATATGTCCTATTAATAAATTAAGTCCTAGTAAACATTTTACGTACTAAACTGTATAATAAGGACACAGAAGCATATAAATTAATACATTTGTAATCATTTACAAATTGTTGTTGAATTTTCTTTATAAATAGTAAAATTAAATCTCTGAGATTGGAAATAAATGCCAGAAATTGCAAACTGGATCTAATTAGAATAATAATAACTGAATTATAACTTGTTTATATTAATTAGCCTATTGTAAAATTAGTCACATTATACATTGTTCTGCTTAACATCAGTTTTCAAGAACCTTTTGACAAACTTAAGTGAGGACTTACTATATTTTATATTTAAAATGTATTAATTTACATATTAAATAGATTGAATGATATTGTGGATTATGCAAACTGTTTTTCTTATATAAGTTGATTTAATTATAAGTTGAGAGACACTTACATTATATTCAACTTCTGTACTTTATTTATTACATGTTAAAACTAGCTATATTTTATTCTAATTCTATAGAGTTTATAAATATATAAATTCATTGCCATAAAAAAATTAGCACATGAAGAAGGAGTTGTTGGAATTGAACGAAATTGTACATGTGTGTGTAATTGTGATATAAGTAAGTGATTACAAAATGAAAGCAAAAGAATCATTGCAGGAAAAAGTACAAATGAAAGGATGTCCTGTTGGATCATCTTTATACACGATGTGATATGGGTGGGCATGGAGGCATACAGGTGATATATGGTGTCCTGCAGCATCTCAGTTCACAGTTGCTGCTAGCAGTCTTCTAGTTTGACCAAACTCCTAGGCCAGGCATGGCGAACAGTTTTTGCCCCCGGGCCAAATTGGAAAGAAAACTTTTTTCACGGGCCAAATGAAATATTAAAATTAAAAAATGTTAAATACAAAAACGATTCATTTAAGTAAATAAATGTTTAATTATATTAGTATTATATTTCTAGCAAAGCACACGAATAACAAAGTTAAATTGAACATCACCTGTATATCTTGAATTACTGTCTAACATACATTATTTTATGAATATTAATATTTTAAATTTATCATTTTTTTTTATTTTGGCACTATCACACAGATGAGTACAAAAGTTGTAAATCTCTACAATAGAATTTTTTTAAAAATAAAGAAGTATCGCGAATCCATTCGACCAATTATTGGAAGTTAAGTAGCTAATATTGAAAGATTAATCGTGGGCCGGATCCAGCCTGCGGGCCATATGTTGGCCATGCCTGTTCTAGGCTGTCCAACTTGCCATCCCAGGTGGTTCCAGATATGTTCGATCAAACCAGGAGACCATGCTAGTCTGGGAAGTGTGGCACTGTGATACCCTTGCTGTATGTGGTCAAGCATTATCCTGTTGGAAAATGGGTGTTGGGAACTCTGCCATGAAGGCAATGCTTGTGGCTGCAGGATATCACTAACATACCACTGGGCTGTCATGGTCTTGTAGTGTTTTTACTGCTACTACTTTTGCTTCTCGTCACTGTGTGCGATTAAAACAAATGAGACGAATCGTAACAAAAACTAAGTTTATTTTCTGCTCGCGTAACAGTTACATGACTCGATGGCGCGGCTAACACAGAACAACTGACTGTCCAAAAGGTCCCACAGGGTGAGTCCGGTCCCGTTCCAGGAAGTGATAACTCTTACCATCTGGGGTTCATTATGACTGTTAAGATGTGGAGGGTGACATTCCCCACAGTCTCTTGGATCACTACTAGAGATGACTGGCTGTTGTATGTGATGTCACACCAGACCATCACACCAGCTGTGGGGACAGTGTGCCACTCCAAATTGGAGTGTTCACCATGGGGCCTCCAGACATGAACATGGTCGTCATCATCAGTCTCCAAAATGAATCTGGATTCATTACTGTAAATGACAGTTTCATTCCATTGCAACCATTATTTCCTATCAGGAGTGACACCACTCCAAACAGAGGAGATGGTGGGTGGCTGTCAATGGCAGCACATGTAATGGCCATTGTGATATCAAGTGTTCCTCACCCAGGTGCCTTGAAATAATATGCACAGATACCTAATATCTGTGTCCAGGTGGTGAACAATGAATGTTCACCACCTGTTTGCATGTTTGTCAGAAGACCAAGCAGTCCTCTTGGCTAGTGATCTGCTGAGGGTGTCCTGAGCCTGGGCACTGTGTATGTGAGCATTCTCTCATTCACTGGTCCCAACACCTCCTCACAGTATTGTCAGAATGGTCTAGGTGGCAGACTATTCAGCAAAATGACCACTTATCTTCTCTCAACTTGATGAACCTTCCCCTCTCAATTGTCATTAGTTATTCAGATGATTTTGATTGTACATAAGGCATAAATTGAACATAAAGGCATCTCTAGTGTTACAAAATCCCTCTGCAACATGTAAACTACAGATAGCATGCCTTTGCATGCTTTATTTGTAGGCCAAGGGGAACACATTTTAACTTCCTTTGCTAGCATTATGCAATGAGCCATCATGCTATAACTCTAATTATTTCCATATCTGCTTGAGATTTATCTGCATGCCAAATTTTACAGCAATATGACAACTTCTTGGTACACTGATTGTTATGGCAATGAGTGTATATTTAAAAACTTTGTCTTTACATCAATATCATTTAAAATGTTACTGATATAAATTTATTTATATCAGTAACATTAATATTATGTTTTAAAACTTTAAAAGTTATTTTTATGGAAAACAAAAGTATAATAATTTCAAGAATGTTTAAGCTTTTTATTATATATTTATTGAATTTAATTTTATACTATAATTTTTGTTTAAATTTGTTAATACTTGAAATTAACAAAAGGATTTTATATGCAGCATGAAAATTCTTCCAAATATCAACAGTCATTACTTCACAATAACAATGATTTGTATCATTGTGTTATATATCTTGCACCTGGTGATTATCATCGCTTCCATTCCCCAGTTGACTGGACAGTTCAATACAGGAGACATTTTCTCTGGTATTTAATTTAACTTAAGATATAATTTAATCATTTGTTTTATTAATAATTGTTAATATGAATAATGTCAAATTTAATAGAATTTTTGTAATTATTATTAATTTATAGCTAAAATTAATTAGACAACTGATAAAACTTGAAGATATGTACAAGTGTTTTTCTAACCTCATATCTCAGAGGAATGACTCAAATGAATAGCATCATAAATTACTTGATAGAAGCTGCTTGATTCCTTCAAATATGTAAAAGTGATATAAAATCACTTTGCACTTATATTGCAAAGGATACAATCATGTTTAAATTAGTCTATACTATTTATTACACATTGACAGCAAAAATATCAATCAAAATGATAATGTAGGGGAGCACTGTTTATACATTTTCAATGGATAGGACAAAAAAGGCATAAAACAAGTAAAATGGCATGGCCATATTTTGGACAAGACTATGTCTTGGAGACTCACTACTAAGCGGGATCACTTCAACGCTCACGGCAGGTCTCGTTCTCATTCTCCAATCATCTTTGGTATCGCTGGTTTTGAGCGCAATCATTCAAACTTCGCCAGCCACAGCCACAGCCACGAGGTCTTCCACGATGCATTTTCATTGAAATTAACCTATCGAATGTTGAAATTTCTCTCAGTTGCATGACGCCCCAGGTTAAATTTTTGTCAATGCGAAAATTTCCCATTTTTGAAACAAACAATGGTGGCTATTGTATTGTACGCAATTATTTTTTTATTTTGCACAAATGAAATATATATATTAATAAATGTAAAAAGAAAAAATAATTCTATTTTGGAAGTTAGTTTTAATATAAAATTATAATGACGCGCCATCTAGTTTCAGAAAGCTCCCATGATGAAACGAGATATCTCCGGTCAATTGGTCGAGGTTAGCACGTGGCGACCAGAAATATGTGGGGAATAACACGGGACAGGTAAATGGGTTTTTTTCAAAGATTCGTTTGTCAAAATTCGATTTAGTAACATTCGCTTTTCGAACTTCCCAACGTACGTGTTTGTCAAAATTCAATTTCACAATATTTGTATTTCCAACTTACCAACAAGCAACGCAAATCTTGCACTACTTACTGTTTGTAGAGAGTGGTACCATTTTGTATTTTATTGTGTTTTGGTTCTCAGTCTCCTGACTACCTACAAGTCTGGTTTTTTTTAATGCATGCATGATTTGAGCACCTAATACTCTGTGCCAAATTTCAACTCCTGACATGTACTCCTTCATACCTCTAAGCTGATAAGACAGCAGGACGTACGATTTTATAAACAAGACATAGTCTTGTCAATAAAAGTTTAAATCAAGATACATCACAAGATGGAAAAACTAATAGTTTATCATAAAAACTCATAGTATTATGACTTTTAATGAATATTTTACTGTTTATCTTTTTATTTTATACTTTTACTAAAATGTAATACAATCAACTCTTATTATTAATATGAATCACTAATAACAGTAGATTGCTTTATCAAAAATTCATATTAACTGTTTTTCAGGGTCAGAGTCAAGGTTGTATAATTTAGTGAGTTAAGGCATATTAGGTGATTGAAATCTCTAAATTATAATATTTTGAAATAATATATTAAATAAAGTTAGAATATTACTTTGTTTTTCTAAATAAATTTAAGTGATTTTCAAATCAAATAAAATGAGGAGAAGACAGTATTCACCATTAAAGTATGGAGCAGTGTATTACAGTGGTTAAACAAAACAATGCTAAAAGAAATCCTTCAGTTTTTCTGTTGAAGATTGTTTGAAAAAGTAGAAAACATTTTTTGGAACTAAAAGTGTAAAAAGCAATCATTATTGGAAATAGGGTTATTTCTTGAGGGTTGTGAAGGTAATTTACAGTTCGGTTTGATAAATTCTGGTAAAATTTTTGTTTTATTGCATGAAAATTAACATTGTGACATTGGTCAGGGCAACGGCAAAAGTCGCATTAACACGATAATTCATTTTATCAGTGTGTGTTTTAAGCAAGTTAACTATCTTTGAAGTTGCAGAGGTCAATGATTGAATAGACGTAATTCATATGTTTGATTAAAAGTAATAAATTCCAAAGTGGTTTTTGCCTATTCAAAACTCAAATGCCACTGCTAATGAATGGTATACAGCCACCTAAAATATCTATTATCATCTTTTAATTCTAAAATGTCCATGATGAATCATTAAGAGTTCTATATTAGAATTGTTAAGAATTGTTTGTTGGAATAGTTCTTGAAATAACCTTAATTTATTAAAGATTTATTAAGGTTATTTGTTTATAGACATATAAACATTACAGGATATTCAGACAGAAGTATTGAAGTGGTCAATGTTATTTCATTTAATTTCAGGAATGTGAAGAGAGGATAAAACAAAGAATATGTTCTACAAATTTATAATTTATTTTCTAAAAGTTATATCTGTTATCTTTATCAAAAAAAGGAAATGATTTATAAATGAAGCTCCTTAATGAATTTACACCTATGAAGGAAATATTTCAATATTGAAAGAAATAAGAATGATTTGGGAATGATATAAATAAAATGACATATAAATATAAAATTATAAACAGTGCTATGCTAAATGTAATTTTATAAGTTTTTAAAAATTAAATTTTTTTTTAGGTGAGTTGTTAAGTGTGAGACCAGGCATTGCAAATTGGATTGCAGGACTTTTTAATATAAATGAGCGTGTTATCTACATTGGCACTTGGAAATATGGATTCTTTGCCATGATTGCAGTTGGTGCAACAAATGTGGGTTCAATTAAAGTTTATTTTGATAAGGTAATTAAAGTTTTTCTTACTTTTAATTCTGCCTTATAATCAATTTTTCCTATCTGATTTAAATGTAAATGACAGATTTCCTTATATTTAAACTTGCATATATCTTGTAAGATTAAATGTATAAAAAAGATATTAAAAAATAGATTACATGTTACATGTAACATTTATTTATTATTACAGTAGAGCATTGTTTATCCAAATCAATTGGGGACTGGAGTTGTTTGGATAACTGATTTTTCGGATAACCGATTACGTACGAAAAAAAATATTAACCTATCCGACGTTCAAATTTTTCTCCATTGCGTGTCATTTCGTGTTGAATTTTCATCGATTTTAAGCCTAACAAAAATTTTTATAATAATAATCGAGGCTATCGTATCGTTAAAAATTATTTCTTTATTTTCTACAAGCAAAATAAATATATTAAAGAATATAAAAACAAAAAAATTATACTTTAGAAGTTAATCTAGTATCAAAAACGTTCGATTTGGCACAACACAGTCCGACTGGAAAGTTTTCGGTTAACCGGCTTTTGGATAAACGACGCTCTACTGTATTTTTATTTGAAATTATCGTATTATGTAAATAATAATAATAATAGTTTTTCAAGAAATTGCATAGCATTTGAATAAGAATAGATAAAGAACAAATTATTTTCAAGTCATTTTTCTAAATTTTACTTAATTTAATTACATTATACAGCAGTGTTTCATAAACTTTTCGGATTATTGTTTCCTTTCAGTGCATCCTCATAAAATCAGTCCAAAATGATATATTGAAAAATAAATTTAAATAAGAAATTTTTTAATTTATGCATTTATTTTATAAATAAAAAATAATTGTCTAGAAGTATCTTGAAATATTTTATTAATTAAGTATCCTTAGTGGAAAAGCTGTAGAAGTAACAAATAGTATAACTTGAATATATAGTAATAAAATTTAGCATTGGTTAAAAAAAATCATATTTTATTAAATTAAATAAATAATTAGCTATATCTACCTGCATACTAATGACATTTATTATCCTTTTATTTTTAAATTAATACTTTTTTGTATTTTTAAAAAAAGAAACCTGTATTGTTGCTTATATTACTTTTTCACTCAGCTTTTTAATTAATATAGTCTTATATCTCAAAACTGACTTTACTGTGTATCTGTTTGATGTTTAATAGTGAATATTTTTATTTCAAAATGAATTTTTCGTTCCCTTGTTTTCTAATAAACTTACACACACTCCCTTGCTTTACAGTACTCACTTTGGGAATCACTGTTACACAGTATTTTGTGTATATTTTATGAAAAAATTTCCATCTAGAAAATCAATTCCAGGATATTCAAATATTTTTTCTAAATTTCATGCATTTTTTTCTTCTAAAAGAGAAATTTATATGTAATAAAATTTTTAAATAATTAAAACTTTATTTTAACTTTATAGAGATAACTCTTTTTAAAAATCTATCATAAAATAGAAGTACTAAAACCAACAGCATCAATCTTTATTTTTAAGCTGCTCTATCATTCTTTAAATGTTTACACACTTTAAAAAATTCAGCAATGGTGTTGCATAAGTTTCCTAGCTTTATAAGACTTTAATAATATAAAAGTTATGTTTTTAATAATCATAATAAATGAAATTGTATATTGCACCATCTGTTATGAGATTTTTTTTATAAAAAAAACTTCTGATATTACTAACTATGAAATAGCAAAAAGCTTAATTTTGAGGGTAGGGATGAGTTTCACAAAAAATTGTAAATGCTAATAACTAGTAAAAGCTTTATCAGATAAAGTCCAACCCATCTTGAAATATGATACATGATCCATTTTATCTTTACCTTTAATCACCAAAATTTAATAGCATCAATGCTCCTTACATACAAGTTACTGTGCCAAATTCCATTACTTAATCTTTACCCCATTCTGAGATATTAAACAAAATAGATGAACACACCACACACTCAAACACTTTGTGTAACAGTTTTTTTGGCTTTTTTGGTTTCAGAAGTGTCAAATCATCATAATTCCGAAAACCTGTAGGATCAAATGTGACATGATTACAATACTATAACAGTCAGGAATGTAACCCATGTAACATTAAACAGCCAAGAAAGTAACAAGAAAGTAAAAATTTGAGATGATTACAATATTTTTCCATATTACAACAGTCAGGAAAGTACAAGTTCTGTAAACAATACGTAAAAGGTGTCTATCAAACTGCTCCTTCCCACAAACAGGAACATAAATCCAACTAGTATTAAATGCCTTGTTCTTTGAAATTTAGTATGCAAGTAATATGGTGCATGACTCTCTGTTGATTGGGTTTTAAATTTTATATTACAGAAAGTAATTTATGTTTTTAGTTATTTGTGTCATAAGTAATTTTCATTTATATATAAATATATATATATCTTGCTAATTGAAATATGAAATACTGAGAATTATACTAGTTAACATGAATTTTATAGAATAGAAAATCCTTTTGACTTAGACCAAATTGAGTTTGCTGATTTTAAATCAAAACTTAGATTTTTTCATTCTTGTTCAAATTTTGGAATTTCTCAATTTTTTCTGGAAAGTGCTTTTTTTTCCTGATTTTCAAGCATTTTTGAAAAATTGCTCAAAATGCTCAATTTGAAAAAATTTTCAAATTGTAAAAGTTAAAATTTTTAACTTTACTTTAAAAGTACTTTAAAAGTTTTCTTTACATTATAAAAAAAAACATTAAATGTTTTTTTTATAATGTCTTTATAATTCATAATATTAAGCAATATAAATTATTATAATTTCATAAAACAACAAAATCATTAGTTATTTATGCTTAGTTAATTATTTATTCATTTATTTTAAAACTTTTATTTTTTAATGTAGATTTTATCAACAAACAATAGAAAATGGAAAAAGGATTATTATTTGGATTACAGTTTCTTAGAAAATAACAATCACAAATATGTTTTTCAAAAAGGTGATCCTTTTGGCGAGTTTAATTTGGGATCAACTGTTGTCGTGATCTTTGAGGCTCCTAAAGATTTCCGGTTTGATGTACAGTGTGGACAAAAAGTTAAGTACGGCATGCCCATCTGTCTTCATCCAACTTGAGCGAAAATGGTGATCAAAGTAACAAAATTCTAACGAGCTCAATCGAAAATGTAAAATGATACCGTAACTGTAAGATTTGCAAATAGACAATCGTGGAATTTGTTAAGTGACATCAGAAACTCTGGAGTATATATACGTATCATGATATAGTTGCATTTTGACTGCTGTGATGTGCACAATATTTATTACATATTATAACATTTTATAATCAATTGCCAATCCATTTGAATATTATTTCAATTTATTCTATTTAAAACCTAAGTTTTCCAAAATTTATTACAATAATAATAATAATAATAATTATTATTAAATTGTAGCATATTCTTTTTGTAAAACCAAATGAAATATCTTTTTTAATCCTGAGTACTATCAGTGCTCAGGATTAAGAAATTAATTTAAAAGAAATTAAGAAAGCATTATTAGAGATACATAAAGTATCTCTGTACTCTTGATGATGAACCGAAAACCCGAATAGTACTTGTTCTAAGAAAGATATTTCGGTAAGACACCATCCAATGCCGAATTATCAGGCTAGAAACGGCTATAGCAATATTAATAATTTTAAACGAAAGCTATTTCATTTGGTCTCCAAGGAAGAACAGTATACAAGTTAAGGTCATCGGTGAGAGAAACTTGTTAGTAAGTCTTCCTTATTGTTGATCTTTTTAAAAGTAGGTTTAAAATAACTTATTCAGCTAAAAGAAAACATCTCTGCAGTTTTTTAGATACATGCTTTATGCTAAATTAAATATAAATAATTTTTAATATTTGTAAAAGTAGTAAATGAAAATATAATTTTTTATATATATATATATATATAGTATGTGTTTATGTATACATGAAATTGCATTTATAAAGACATTATGTACATTTATGTGTAAAAAAACTAATGTTTTATAAAGAGTATAATTGCATACATGCTACTATATATATATATTTGTATATAAAGTATGTAGTATGTTTATAAACTCATATTGAAGTTTCTAACAATATTAATTGTATGATAGAAGAAAAATCATAATTTAATACAGGAAGTTTACAGAAGTTTGCCATAAATTACAAAATGAAATTCTGTATTTTTACTAAAATTTAAGTTGGTTCATTCATTTTGGCAAATGCTATGGATTTGTGGAGAATTGAGAATAGATTAATTGCCAAAAAAATGAAACTGTGCATGTAAATATATATTTTTTTATAAATATAACTATTTAATATTTAAATTGTTATTTAAATAACTTGTATATTCATTTATTTAATCTAAAAACATTATTTTCAATTTAAATGATTTTATTTCCAAATATGATATATAGAAAAAATAAGTTATATAATTTTAATTCTTGAAATGAATAAATTTTTATTTTAATTTCATTTGAAATTTATGTACATATATTAATTATATTAATCAATACAATATCAATATTTTATATATATAAAATTTTATTTTTACAAAAATTAAATTATAAATACAAAATTTATTATCATCATCATCATCAATAGAAATTTTGCATTTGAGGAACGTTTAACATCTCTTGATAATATATGAAAATGTATAATAAAGTTTTTGAAATTTTCCTTTGATATACTGTATTCTAAAAATTTTTGACGTAAACATATTCATTAATCAATATCGTCATAACCTCTTCTCTTCATTTTGTGATATACCACGACTTACCATATTAAGATTTATCCGATGCTATTCCATCGAGAACATCTTAAAATATTCACAGTCGACTCTAATAAATCAAATGAGGTAACTGTTTAAGACCTGTTATGTACAAGAGTCTAATGAACTAAGTCTCTTGCACAAAATAGAATAAAACACAGTAGGTCGACTCTAAATCAAACTGCTATATTTCAGTTTTTGAGCCCTTATTATTTCCATAAAACCACTGATGTCTTGTTTAGATTTTTGCTTGACATATAACACCCATTGACAGTCTCTCTAAAACCTCCTTAGCTCAATAATGAATACCTCATATCTGAAACCACCTTACCTCTATAACACTCATTGACTTCATTATCAAGTAAATGAATACAAATAAATATGGTAACAAATTTATAAAATTTCTTTCCATTGCTTCTTAGTTTTTTTTAAACTTATATGTTTCATTTTTCTGTATATTAAATGAACTATCATAGAGAGTAGCCAATATCCTTGTATAGTATAGAACAAATAAAAGTAATTAGCAACAACTTTTCCAATATTTCTGGTCCTGATACCGGAAAGTGTTAAAAAATTCAACATTAAACAGTCGACAAGCGACCAATGTGAATTTAGATAGATAGTAATAGAGCCAAAGATATAATAGAAGAAAAAAAGTAAAAGCGCTAAAAATATGGACGGAGTTAAATTTTCAACTTTGAACAGTCTTCTTTTTTGAAATTTGATGTTTTTAGAATCGAAATGCTTCTCCAATTCTTTAGGAGAGGTTAAAATGGCAGAACTAGAAGGACGAGTTGCCGGTCGATCAATTATATATTGTTTTGCCAGCGTATTGGTGATAGGATGAACCTTGCGTTTTCTTCTAAAAAAACACTTTCCACTTAACAACCAGAGCCATAATTCTGCTAAGTAGTAACCTACAAAAAACAACCACGTGATCGTTAGTGGTAAACCCACAATTAAATAAAGTAACAGAAATAACTTTCCCCACGTTGAACGAATAGTAACATTTTCGTAACCTGCAAAATATGCCAAAATTTAGCAGATAGTGTTATAAGGGGGAGGTAGTTTGAAACTTAATACTTGCCTGTCGTTGTCATAACGATTAGGCTGAAATAAAAGGAATTGGCAAGAGACCAGACGGAATTCACATCGGATCTTCTATATCCTTCTAAGTAAGCTTTCAACAGATCTTTCTCAAAGATATGAAGATGGCGATAAACCGTTTTGGCCCATTCGGCTTCGTACGGAACGATTTTTCTTAAATCTGTGGCTAGAAGGATTGAAGTATCGTTTTTCCATCTGTTCACGTGATAATGAAACTCTTGGTGTTCTGGCGATTCCAATAAGGAGAAAATATAAGCGCCAATAAGAGCGTAACTAAAATAAATGAGAGTAAATCCTGTCAGCTTGAGTAAAACCCATTTTTTATTTTTTGTTTGCTTCTTTTTAGTCTTCTGCTTCGTTTTCTTATCCTTATCCGATTTAATTTCTTTGTTTTTATTTTCTAAGCCATCTTCTAGGGGTGCCACAGCGTGGTACTGATTTCTCGAGTTTTTGGAATTTTCTTTAGTTGAAGACATAACTTACATTTAATTCCTAAGAAAATTATTTTTAATATCTTACTTAATCTTGAGTTTAAGTATCAAATTATTGAATAAAATTAAGTTAAACTCTAAAAAGATCAAGGATATTACTCCAATGTTAGATATATGTTAATGAACATTTTCTTCATAAAAATTTATATATCTTGTCTCTACAATTTAAATATACATAAATAAATATATATATTAAAAATTAGATATATTCGTTCATTATAAAAACATAAAGTACAAATCAATTTTGATTTTAATATTAAAAAAACTTCTTGAAAATCTATTAAGACTTACCATTAAAATGCATTAAGCGACCGACTGAAGAGAACGAGGTACCTCAAAGTGGCGCCATTTTGAAAATGTAGGCTGGTTTCTTAATTTTTTATCGTCATTACCTGGAAAATATACAATATATATCACGCAATTATCGATTGTGCCAGGCTGCACGAACCAATAAGTGGTTGAGTGACCTTTGCAAAGTCTGGGACTTCATCGATTTCTGATGCAAACTGGCCTAATTTTGTCAAAAAATATTATAAGATCGCTTACTAAATCTTAACGAATGAATGAATAATTTAATTTGAACGAGTCTAGGAAAAGAAGTTTTAAAATAAACTCTTAAATTATTCATATTCATATCGTAACTAAGCAACTATATATGTATGGAAGGAAGTGAATGAATGGATTGACACGCATCTGTTTTGTGCAAAACAACAATAGTTTATTCATTTTTTATGTACTTAATGTTGAATTATAGTTGCAACTCGACTGTTTAATCGTTAAAAAGTTGGAAATAAACATTTTCTAAATTTGTAAAGTTGCAAAATCCTGCTTCTCGGTTTCAACCTTGAATGAGGAAAAGTAAAGTATCCACATACAACTTGGTTCCTTTCATTAAAAATTAATAAAATTTACTAATTAAAACTTAACGAATCTCGCAATGATTTATAAGTTAATTGATTCTATGAAATTTTGTAAAATGTTAATTCGCTTGGCAAAGAATTTTTTAACGTAACGATGATAATATAAGGTAACAGGCATAAGTACTTCATATGTTTTATCTTCTAGACAAGAACCAAATGACCAAAATAAATCGCAGAAGCTTTGTTCAAGGTCTGTGGCATTGTCTTATATCTAAGAAGACAATGTGAATGCAAGGTTTCCAATAGAGCATTTATACATTAAAATAATTGACAAAAACGTTATAATGTTCTAGAATTAGTTTCTACTCGTGAATTATTCATTCTATCACCTTCCTATTTCTATTAATAGGTGAAATAAAGCATTATACCTTTCGACAACTTTATCCATTAGTCTCAAATTGAAGATTCCCAGATGGAAGATGATTTATTCAAAAATCCTTCCTCGATCCTTAATTTGCCGATAATCGAGTTTATATACTTTATTAATAACGTGTAAGTTCCAGTTTTTTATAGATTAGAATCATTAGGAATTATTCTATACCCGAACGATTACATTTGGGATTTCTGAAGAACCCTTTCTTGTAAAATAGACTTTTCGAATTTTATCAAGAATACAATTATTTGTAGTGTTAAATACTAAAAAAATATGAAAAAAATGCTCGAACTTACTCATATTTTTGTACTTGTAACACAAATTTGGCAAACAAGTAACCGACCTTAATCTGAGAAGCAGTAAAAATAGCTAAGGACTGATTCATTAAAATTAAAAAGTATATATACTCCTTCAAAAAATAATTTTAGGAAGATTTTAAAATAGATTTTAAGAAAATTTATATTCTTTGATATATTTAAGAAACGAAATTTTTCTAGATTCTGCCGAAGATTCCATGTTCAATTAATGTTTGACGTCCACAAATATGCATTTCATATACGTACTTCACGTTTTATTACTGACTTGTGCTTCAATTATCTTTAACAATTATTGGATAATCTCCAAATTAAGTTCATAACGGGCAAAATTCCAGGAATGAAAAATAATTTCACGCACTAAAATCTTTGGATTAACAAGTTTTGTCCCACGAATGTTTTCGATATTCTTCACTCGAAATACGTTCGTACCCGAGACGCACGTAATTCTTCTATAGGAAAACCTGTTACACTTAAATGAATCTAAGATTTCAAACGTCTCCGATGCCTAAATTACAGTTAGGAAAACATTATGCAAATGATGAAAGCGCGAATGGCAGAATCATTTACGGATATGGAATTGCAAAATATGTCTCCGATAGCTGTTTTAGCGCATGCCCAGATATACTTAAATAAATGGACCGAAAGGTGTGGGTGGACGAATCTAGAGTGGGTGACTCTCGAGTCAAGATGTTAGAAGGAACACTTTCGGTTTACGCATTCATTATTATATTTCCAATAGCCGTTTTAGCCGGTTTGCTGTTTCTAATCAGGAGTTCCAACAAAGCTACGGAATGGTACGAAGGAGACGAACGTTTGGATGGAAAAACCGTGTTAATAACGGGTAAAATTTTATTTTTAAAAACAATTTCTAAAGAAATAGCCATAAATATTTAAATTTCTTTGTTGTTTTGAAGGTGGAAGCTCCGGTTTAGGTCGAGCTCTTTCTGTGGAACTAGCGAAGAGAGGAGCTAGAGTTATTGTGGCATGTAGAACTAAAGCGCGTAAAGATTCCACAGCTTTCTTTCTAAGAAGCAGAACAGGAAGTTTTAACGTTCGAGTTATGTACTTAGACATGTCAAGTTTAGATTCCGTCTGGGAATTTGCTAAAGAACTATCTGACACCGAAGAGAGATTAGATCTGATTGTCAATAACGCTGGTAAGTAGCTTCGTAAATAGAGCGCATTAAGCTCTTAACACCAAGATTTTCTTGGAATTTTCACTTCTAAAACACCTCTCGGGTATTTTAAATGTGTAAAAACAAATTTTTCTTATTAATTTTAGTTATTTTTGTGAAGTACCTATTTTAGATCTTCCTTAAATAAGGATGGCAATCATAAAAATGAGATTCAAACGGTCAAATTTAAAAAAAAAAAATCAAAATTTGGGTACGCCGATATGAATATTGTACGATATTTTTGTTGCATATTTTCTTCCCAACTCGACTAAAATTAGCTACTTTAGCTTCTTGACCAAAAATAGAGTTCGTTACACGATTCAGTCAGAAACATTTTATCATTGGATGATACTTTTCACTGTTATATGAAATTCGTTTAGAGAATTTTTTAGATAAATTTCAGGTTTTTGTTTTAGATAAGCGTACACTTTATTGTTAATTGGGATGGAATGAGAGTCTGGTATAAAGCTCTATTCATTTCTATATTTAGCAATTACATAAGCCATTGAAAGTACGTTGAATGGCATCTCTATCGGTTTATAAAAATAAAATGGCATGGAGTTTTCTTTTATTTATGGCTCTATTAAAATATTTTGCGGTTGAGACTTTTAAAATGGGCGGGCTCTTATCAAGTGTCTCGAGACATTACAATATATATTTTTTTTTAATTATAAAGCATAAATCAGTTCGACCGTTGCTCTCTTGGGTGAATTCCATCATTTTCAAAGTTATGATGGTCGTCTGTTTGTATAGTGATGAACCACAACTAGAATTTTAAGCACTTTTTTATGTATTGTGGAATGTGATATGCTTAAAAAAAGTATTTAGTGTATCGTAATCTTACAAATAATTATTGTAAGCATACATTATAACAACGCTAAATGTAGACATACACATTAGTTATTCCAACTGTATACTAACAAAGCACGCTGCTATTATTACAGTGATATAGTTAATAATTTACTTGAAGTTAATAATCTATTAAAGGTACCCGTCTCTCACCACCCGGTCGCCCCATCGTGGGCCTGGCCGAACCCATAATGGGCTCGCTATAAAAGGCCCTCTTAGTGTCCACAGGGCGGATAGAGTTTAAAGCAAAAAAATCTATTAATGATAAAAGCATTAATTACATTATTATTAGTAATAGCGTGCAAAATAGTTAGCAATGCTATAAGCACTACTAATAATTGTATTATTAATCGTACTAACTTGTAAGTTAATGATAATGATCGATAATGGTGAACTATTATCAGCTAATAGTTTAATACGTTATTAAATTTGTTAAAAAGTAAAAATGCGGCAAGAATACGTTAATTACTATTAGAACACAACTGCAATATTATTCATTAGAATAGTTACAAATTACTTTGCAATACTAATCGACATTACTCTTACAATTACTCAAGGTTATTTAATAGAAAGACCCTGATTTACTTAAACTTCAATCTATCAAAATAGATTTAATGGAAATTCGTTACATTGCAGGTCGTTTATGTCCTAGAGGATGGACCGCCGACGGTTACGACTTGATGATGGGAGTCAATTACTTGAGTCACTTCTACTTGTTCAACTTACTACTAGAAAAATTGAGGGAGACCGCGCTCGATAGTCCAGTTCGTATAATTAATATACTCTGCGGAAGCTTCCGTTCTGGTAAAATTGCAAATATCGACGATATGGAATGTAAAAGTGGTCCTTATGACATGAGACAGATCTATAAGAACAGCAAACTCGCATTGCATCTCTTCAACAAAGAGATATCTCAAAGATATCGTAATCAAAATATCGTATCTTTCGGAGTCGATCCTGGTAACTGCTTTTTACCACACGCTGCTGACCATCGTTGCCGAAATTTACGTTTATACTAATGATAAAACTCTTTCTAGGTCCGGTTGCTAGTGGTTTACACAAGAATATACCAGGTGTCATTGGTAAATTGTGGAGAGGAGCGGCTCAGGTGCTCTTCCGCACCACCGAAGAGGGCATCCAAACGATGTTGTATACTATTTTAGCAAAGGATATCGAATGTTTCACGGGGAAAATATTCCGTGATTGTCGTTTCCAAGATGTTCGAAACTCTGACTGGACTGATAAAGTCATAGCTTCTCTGTGGGATAAATCGGTGGAGGCCATCGAAAGCAAAGGATTGAGCTTCAGTTTGAAAGACGAAGATGAAGAATAATTCTACAATTTTTTTTTTAATTGTTTTCTATCGATGCCAGTTTTTAACTCAATCGGCTTCTTAGAATTGCGTCGGAAGAGTAATTTTTGTGGCCGTTTATGTGACTGTCCTTGGTTAACATTAACAAAACAGAAGTTAAATGGACGCGAAACTGTTAATCTATTTTAAAATATATAGTTATGCTAGTTTCTTTTTTATGGACATTTATATATAATTAAATTACATCTCATACAGATATATAGAGAAGTAATATGGTAGTACCATCTTGTACAGTACACGTGGTAGTACCATCGCTTGTATTTATGGTAATACCATCATTAAAATAATTATCTATCTATATTTATTAATGTACTATACTATAATTATTTTTCTATAGCAATTAATGTAGTAAGAGTTTGAAAAATGCATTTTCACATATAAAATAACCTCAAAATGACTTATATGAAATTTTCATGCAATTTCATTCACTTCCATTCAATGTTAAATTATGAAAAACCATATTTAAATGTTTTATTATTTATTTATTTTTTACATCAATGTTTCAATAAGTGATTAGAGTTTTTAAAAAAAACAGTAAAATTTAGTTAATTTATTTAAAATTTAAACAAGAAGCTCTGTTCTGAAGTTATAGACTTATAATTGGTAGTACTTAAAACTCCTGTTGCTAGCTTTAACTCTTGATTTTTTTTTTAAGTTTTTAAATAGTTTCTTTATAATAAAAATATACAAATTAATCAGAAATGTGTGATATTTCATTTTTCTACTTTAATCTGAAGTTCTTACGCAAGAAAGAAATTCCTTGCGTAACATTCTTATGTATATTTATCCAGTCATAAAAGTAATTTTCCATTCAATTTATCACTCACTTTCAGTCTATATACTAATTTTAGCGCTACCTCCGTCATATTTCTATATATAGTTGTTGGAATGTTACCAAAAAGTAAGCAGTGGTAAGTACTGTACTGTACAGTACCTTCCAATGGATAAATGTCAGCCCGTTTCATTAGTTTACCTTCTAATGTGCCATTGATGTTACTAAATTATCCATTGACTTGATTGTAAAATGAAAATTTAATTTATTTTCTTTAAGTTTTACATAATTCCATTGCTCGAGATGTCCGTCAGAACACTTAAAAAGTCTATTGCGAGAGTTTCGACACGAACTATCTGTTACATCAGACATTTCGTAGAACACCCATGTTCTATTCAGCATTTATTCTAAGATTAGTTGTAACCTTATTCAAACGTCTAAACACAATCTGTAGCAAGATAAGCCGTGTTGTAATTGAAAATAATGTATACAACTTCCGTTTCTATTCTATTTTTGTCGTACTGAATAGATATTCAATATCTGAAATCTCCTTTGCATTTATAATTACTGCCGTTACTTAATTTCATTGATTACGCATTTATTTTTAAAATATAGAGCATAAAATTTATTATAATTTATACGTGTATTAATTTTTACGTAATGCAATCGATTATTATTTTTATTTTTGTCAATAAAAGATGATAGAATTTTTTAGACTTCACATGTAAATGTTCACGTTCAATAAAGACGGGTCATCATCATTTGTCTATTTTGGGTCTTGTAAGCCCGTTTCGTCTTATTCTAATCCTCGACTGCGTTTTTTGATCCTTAAATCAACATCTCACTGCATTCTTCGTCTCTTCCGGGTTTTGATTTGTGTATTTGTAGGACAAAATGCTTTCGTCGTAAATTTAAGCGCTACGAATTGACATATACTCGAAGAGATTTCGTAACAATAACAACCAGAGATAACAGGGAAGTAGATCTGTGTTGTTGATACTTATTGCAAAAGACTTGCAGTATCGTACTTCTAACGGATGGGGGTAAATTAGGAACAAAATGAATTTCTGATCGATCGAACTGAAATTCTCGGAGAAATGGTAACAATATTCTGCGAAATTAACACAAGTTAAATTTTATTCATTTCAATATTTAACAATTATACAGATCGATTTAAATATTGATCTACATTCAGTGGTTCCCAACCTTTTCTAGGATGCGGAACACCTTTGTGAGCAATTTTTTTTAGCGGAACACTTACTTAAGTTAATATGAAATACATAAGCTTGTCATCAGTTATTTTATTAGAATTAAGCAATTATAATTCAAAATCTCTACTCATATTATTAACGCCAATTCTAAGACAGGAAAAAATATACCTAAATAACTTTAATGGGAAACTTGTGCCTGATGTTTTTTACATATTTCATTCAGTTTTTATCACTGCCTTTATCTTATTCGAAACAGTAGTACACTTCATAAGTACGAGTCGTACATATATATTTAAGTTTATGAAAATTTTATGATTTTAATTTTTTGATATTCGGCGGCTCGAATACGATTGTACACTTTCCGATTTGCGACTAAATCTGCGGAACACTTGAGAGATGCTTACGGAACACCAGTATTCCGCGGAACACCGGTTGGGAACCACTGATCTACATAATATGGGATAGATAAGCAAGTTTTTCGAAGCAGACATTCCAAAGTTCTTTTCGTTATGTAACCGTTTCAACGTCATTTTTAATAGAAAATTTTCATAAAAACTATCTGTCTTGGAACAAACTTTTTTTGTAAAAAGTTATGAAATGAAACACTATTATCTTTTTGTCTGTCTAAATTAAAATAAACGGGAAAATTTTTTTCGTTAATGGTAGGCAGTTAAAAAGCGAACCTGGTGGCTTTTCGAAGAGCAAAAGTCAACCATATTTACTGACAGTTTTCTTTTATTCCCGTTTTTCCGTAATCATTCTATGATATACATTATTTGTTTTCTAACAATAATAATTGTCGTAGAAATCTCTTAAAAAACTCACCTGCATTTATCGTCATAAAAAAATTATGAGTTTTTTTTTAATGATGAACGAGCAATTATTTATTGTAACATCGTCACAATGCCGGGATGAAATAATTAATCATGTTTTTAAATTTATTTAATTTAAAATATATGCTCTCCACTTCAAATTAGTAGTGTCTTGCCCCTGTACGTAATACATTTCTGTTAGCAACCGAGTCCTTACGTTATTTCAATTCAAAATTTTCCCTTGTAACTTTCGGTTTGCATCGGAAGTTCGTACACGGTTAATCGGGGCCTTCCGCCCTTAGACTTTTCATATTTGGTCTCGGATTTCATCTATCTAACTCCGTTCTTGAGGTTAAGGAAAGAGAAACAGACGGACGACAGTGAAAATTTATAAGTACAATTTTTACTTTTCCGGCTGTTATCGTATATAACAGGGAAAGTGTGGCGATCGGTCAAAAAATTACCCTCCCCAAGATTTTTACATTTTTGGACTTAGGACATCTTAAATCGTTGAGAAATGAAAACAAGGGGATGTTTGTGTGCGTGTGCGTGTTTCTGGGCACGAGTTTGTTCATCCTCTGTTTTATATAACTCCTGTGCCTTTTGTCGAAAATTTCTGAAATTTTGCAGGGAGGTTTGTATATTCTCCTAATACACAGTTGATGCTATTAAATTTTGGTGATTAAAGGTCGAGAAATAGATAAAGGGGGTCGTCTGTATCTCCAGTAGGAGATCCAGTCTGTATTTTATTCATTATCATTAAATTTTTTTTTTAAATAAAACTCATCCCTACGTCAAAATTAAGCTTTTTGTCATTTTATATTAAAATATAACAAGTTTTTAAAATAAAATACGATAGCAGATAGTGCCACCAAAATTTTAAATGTTGCAGGGAAAGTTGAGCAATTCGTCGCTGGTTCTTTTTTCAGCCCAAAAACGTGATTGATTGTATGAGGTTACTTCTTTTACTGCTTTTTATAATGAAAAAAAATGCAAAGACCAATTAATATAATTTCAAAAAAAATTATTTTCCGGAAAGATGGCCAGTAGAATATCATCAATATTTTGGTAAATGAATCAGTGAGGAAAAAATAAACATTTAATTTAAATATCTAAAATGGTAAATTAAAAACTCTAGCAGCGAGTTGCTTAACTTTTCCGGCAACGTTTGGTGGCACCATCTGTTGTCATATTTTATTTAAAAAGTTTTTGCCATTTTATAATAATTGAAAATATAAAAAGCTTAGGATAGGGGTGGGTTCTCAAAAAAATTGTAAATGCTAATAACGAGTAAAATCGTCCAGTAAGCCCGGTCCCAATTGAAAAATGACACACGACCTCTTTTATATCTCCACCCGTCGACCTTTTAACCATCAAAATTTAATAGCATCAATCCCCTAATACACAAACCTGCCTGAAAAATTTTCGACAAAATGCACAGGAGTTATTAAGCTTTAAAGAGGGTTTTTTAAAACTTTCCGCCCTGTGGGAACTAAGAGGGCCTCATTTAGCAAGCCCATTATGGGTTCGGCCAGACCCACAATGGGGCGGCCGGGTGGTGAGGGATGACATATCCGGACGGAGTACTCCGAAAAATTCCTGGGGATTTTTCGACCCGTCTGGATGCGATCCCGGGTCCCCCAGAGTGGTAAGCTGCCACCTTGATCGCTCGGCCATCCGGGCGTCGCTTCAGAGAGTGAACAAAATCGTACCCCAAACACACACTAACATCCATGTAGACAGAAAATGAATTTTTTTTCTTTTTGCATTTCTTGACGTTTCAAGGTCTCGAGTCCAAAAATATAAAAATCTTGGGAGGTCACTTTTTGATCGATCGCCATACTTTCCCCCTGTCAAAGAGCCGACAGAGCCGAAAAAGCAATTGTAGCAATGTTTCCTGCCTAGGAGTGCCTTTGTAGGGTTTCGTATCTACAAGTCTTTGTAGACAGACATACTATTGGAGTTTTTGATCGCACTACCAGGGCCGTCGGAAGCTTGGTATAGGACCCAGGAGTAGAGGTCTCCTTTTGTCTATTCATGAACAAATGAAATACAGTAGAGCATCGATTATCAGATTCAATTGGGGACTGGGTTTGGTCGGATAACTGAAAAAACGGATAATCGAAAAGTATGAATAAATACATTATTAGTATATGTTATGTATGTAAACCTCCAGGAAATCACCCACACCAAATTGCCCCTTGACCTAGTTAGGCGGCCCTCGCACCTCTGACCTTTGTCGTGTTCCTTTGTCTTCGGTCAGTCGTACGTTAGCTGTCGTAACACTCAGACCTGGAGGCACAAACGTTACGTTGTATTATTACACAGTTACGTTTCTATTATAATAAAGTTACTTATATACGTTAATAGTAATCGTTTATTTTACGGACACAACGATATAGTATTAGTATATCGCTATTAACCTACTTCGCGTTGAATTTTCATCGATGTTAAGCCTAACAAATTTTTTTTTAAATACTGTACTAATCGTCGCTATTGTATCGTTAAAAATTATTTCTTTATTTTGCACAAAATAAATACAGTACTGTACTGTATATTGAAAAATATACAGTAAAACAAAAAAATATATATTCGGGTTACATATTTTACATAAAGAAGACCTATACATTAGAGAAAGAAGTCCAGAAGTTTCTTTTGCTTCGCAGCTGACACTGGTTTTTTTTGTTTTTTTTTTTGCCGCTAAATCTCGCACACGTTTTAAAAACAGCAATTGGATAGCGTCGTTAAATAAAATTATGCCTGGTTTAAATACTGGCCTCTCTTTCATGGTCCAGTTGCCAATTTTGCCAATGTTGCCAGTTAAACCACGCAAAAAGTTAACAAAAATAATATTAAAGTAGCCAAGACATAGTCAAATATTGTAGCGCCACATCACTAGCGGACATTTGAATTTGCCGACTAGAACGAGGTCGGTTAACCGATGTGACGGTTGACGGTCGGATAATCGATGCTCTACTGTACGTAGAATATTTCTTTATTAATAAATAGCAGTCTTAAATGTATCATTTTTTGTTTATAAACATAACATTAATTTATAGGGGTCATAATCACTACAGGTCCCTTATTAAGTTTTCTCTGAGCTGAAAAAATTTCCAGCTCTTCCCTCTCGACTGCCCTGACCGCCTGTTTTCTTCACGTAACATTTTTTTGTGTTGATTTCCCACTCTATAAACGAAATCATTCTCATATCTTTTGATGTTTTGTTATTTTCTCTACACGTTAATAATATTTAGATAACCTTCTCAAATCTTTTGACGTTCCGTGTTTGTTTGTTTGTTTAGTTATGGCAACGCAACACTTGGGCGATCTGCCTGGGTGAATACCTTCCGGGAGGTCTTTTTAAGGAAAAATGGTCCCTATTTAGGCGTTACAAAGGTGGAGAAAACCCGGAAAACTCCACGTGGTCAGCCCGTCCGAGCGAGGCGCAAACCCAAGACCGAACTCCCAGCGTTCAGGGTACGAACAGCGTTTTGAAGAAGCGGAAGACGAGGGAGAAGCGGAACTGTTTTGACGTTCCGCTTCTCCCTCATTCGCCATCTCTTCGCTGTTTGTTTATAAATTTCAATGATATTTCTCTCGTTTATAGGAAATTTCTTTTGGTTCTGCTTCACGTTCTTTATATTATAGGTAAATCAAACTGGTTAAGAAATTTTACTCATTGTTATTTATTTCACCTCGTGGATTTCATGTATAAACAACATATAATATACGTACAAAAGTGAAAAAAAAATGTTCTTAACCTTTATAATTAATTATAATTTACTATAAATGCATTATTGTAATTTTGAGAGATGATACAAACACAATTTACTGGATTTAGAGAGCTTTTTAGAAGTAAAGTCCTCTTTTTAAAAAAAACAGTTTAATAATTCGCCTCCAGAGGGCATCGATACTGTGATGGCGGAAGTCGGTTGGTTTGGAAATGACATTTTATAAATGTCAGCTGTTAAATGCACTTGTTTCTTTATTGACAATTATTTATTTATATCCGGCGAAAGGTACAAATTATGTTAAAATAATGGATAAAATAAGTATTTAAGATTATTAATTAATTTTATTTTAACTATATTAAATAGTAATTAATTTTCTAAAGATTTAATTTGATTTTTCTTCGTGAATTTAGGTTATGAGGTTGACCTCTTTCTTGATTAAGTTAAAAAAGTCAATCGCTTAGATTTTTTAAAGAAATTTAAACGAATTTTGAGGTAGAATTTTTTAATTTGAAAACACCTTTAACTATTAATTAATGTTTTGAGAAAATCTTTAAGTATGCTATATATTATCAATATATAAATTTGATATTGTGGGTCATTTGGAGTCTTACCAAGCCTTTGCTGATGGTCTGACTTCTGTAAGTGAAATCATCAACAAAATTAATGGATTTATGAATTTAATTAAAATTTTCCCATTTTTAAATCGATTAAATGGTTGTGTGGCGAGAACTTGACCGTCGTAAGAGAACGAGATTCAAATCAAAATCCTGACTTATGCAATTTAACAAGATGAGTTGGATGGCATTCCTGTTTTCTGTCGCACCTAACAGATTCTGAGTATATTTAGGTGATTGGTAGCAGTCTGTTTTGTATAATGTGTTGTGCTTGATCAAATACTTGTCTAGATTTGTGATTCTCAAAGTTGATTCGTGGACCACTTAAACCAAATTGGAGATGACACTCCTTTAAAAATTCAGCAAAGAAAATTTACTAAATAAAAACGTTTTTGATTGGTTTAACTGATCTTCCTCGGTTACGATAAAATAGGACGTGAAAGTAGAACATAAATTTAAAAATAAATGATAACAAGAATTCTAAAATAATTAATAACTGAAATTGTAGTTGTGAATAATAAACAAATAACTACAGAAATAAAACAAATGATAAAAAGTAAAAATAGATGAATAAATGTCCCGTAATAAAATTAACTTTTGTAAAAAGACCGCCGTACGGTAGCCTAGGTGTCCGCATCTCTATGGTTAATGCAACCAGTTTTTGTGCACTTTAAAAATCTCCAATCTTTTCAGATATCTCATAGTATGTATATTTGATGTTGGTTTGATGATCGATTCCTGTTCCCGTTGCACCTAGATGTCCTGATGTTGTGCATAAGCTGCCAGCGTCGTGTTATTGAGATTTTTATCAATTGTATATTTATGTTCTTTGAGCCATTGTTGTAAGTTGTGCATAGTTGCACCCACGTAGACCAGTTTTGATTTGAAACGTTGGTCAATTAACGGGATGCAGTAAATCCCCACGGCCGAATTACAGTTATATGGCTTTTTATTGTTCCTTAAAATTCCGAATATTGTTTGGTTACGTCAATATACAACCATGAGATTATTAGCTCTGGCTGCTTTCTTATGTGTTCCTCTTAAAAAGGGATATAATTTAAAACCACTCTTTGTTTCTGGTCCACTGACACATGCTGACGTTTTGCTGCTTGAAAGATTGAGATCAACTTCCTTATCATTTCTATTGGATAACCCTGTTGTTCTGCAATCCTTAAGACTGTTTTGGTGTCACGTATGCTGGTACAATGTGTATATGCCCTTCTTATCAAGGATCTAAAGGCTGCCAATTTGATGTGGAGAGGATCAACAGAGTTATGATGAATTAAATGGGTTGGAAACATGGTTTCCTGTATACTTTGGTCCAAACTTTGCCATATTTGCAAGAGGTGGAATTGTCCAAAAAGTTCACTGTTGTTTCACTCTCCTGGTCTAATTGTAGGAATAATCCGTAGGGGTTATGTTATCATTGATCACTTTTAAAAATTGCTGCAGGTTTGGTTTTCTTTGCCACAAGATGAAGATATCATCAACATATCTAGCGTAAAAGATAATAAAGTGTTGGAATTTGGATAGAATGTTGTTTTCTAATTGTCGCACCACCAGCTCACAACATATTGCTGACATGGGACTGCCCATTGGTACACCTCTTCCTTCTAAGTGTACTTTGTTCTCAAATTCAAAGAATGATGTATAAAATACGAGATGCGCAAGTTCCAGTATATGATATGATTGTGATGTTTTCGCGCATCATCAATGTTGGCAAACAGGAAATCCCTTATTGCACAAAAACAAGGAGGTGTTTTTATAGAAGGATACATCGATTTGAAGTCCAAGATTGTCATGTATTCATTGGCTACCAGAGAAATGGTATTGAGACATTCTATAACCTGCAGTGAGTTGAAAGCGGAAGGTGCATGGTAGAATTTGACCAGCTGTTTCTCAATCAAAAATGTCAGTGAATTACATTTCTTGATGACAAGACATATTTGGTTTTTTTTTAAATCGTATTTATGAAAAGGGTGCAGAATATTTTCAGGACCCAAAATTATTCCCAAGCATATACAAAATTTCTCCAAAATTTTACAAAGTACAAAAAATGATAAATAACTTTAATTTAAATGTTAGTGTCATTTTTCATTTTAATAATCTTGATTGCATAACAAAACAATTTTTGATTTATTTTCTTGTTTATTAATTTATTAATATTTTATAAAGTTCAGGAAATTTATTAAGGGATAAATTTAAGAAGTATATACTTTTGTACATGTGTTATACATGATTTGTTAATGAATAATAAACAAATAATTGCTTTTTTTTTAAAGCCATATGAATTTATGGTTGTGGATTAATAACAGGATAAACTATTTTAATTTAATAAAACAGTTTACTTTTAGTCTTAATAATTTGGCTTTATCTGAAATAAGATTAGAAATTTATTTTTGTAGTACACAATAAAAGCATGCATATCCACATATAAATGGAGAATTTTTAAGTTTCTTTCTAAAGATTGATTCTAGATGTCTCAATCATTTTCCATTCTTAAGCTTAATGTTTATTAATTAATGAATATACTGGTGCTCGTAATGTAAATTGTTAATTTTTCTAAACTAAAATAAACTTCAGAAAATTTTCAAAAGAATTTAAATTGGAATCTGGAATTGTATTGGAATTGAGCGAAATTTTGGTATCATTCCATCACTAGTTACAATTAAATTATGTTTGTATTATGGAAAATAAAATGTACTTGTATATGTTTTATTTGTTAAATGTGAAAATTTATTAATTTAGAAAATTTTATGTATAAAGTGAATCACTGGATAAAAGTTAGAGAATTTACCCAAATTTAAATTTATACATGGAGAAATATTTCTGTTCTTCAGATCTGATGTAAAGAATAAATAATAGTTAATACAGTTTGTTTATGTAGATATAAATTAAAACATTTCACTATGTGGTCTACCAAATGAATATTCACAATTATGAGATCCTAGCATACCATTTGTGTTGCAAAACTTCAGTAGACATTCAAGTATGGACACCCATCTGTCAGGTGCTGGAAGAGTCAGGGGATAAAATAACCCATAGATTATCAGTTTATTTATTTGAACTAAAATCCATCACAGATTTCAATTCAGGAGATAGATGATAAGGCTCAACTTTCTGACACTGATCATCTTGGAGGGGACAAGAGGGTTGGTAAAGAGCACGGGAAGACTCCTCTCAGCCATGAGACAATCTAAATGTATGTTTTGGAACAATTGGCATAAAAAAGCAAGGGCAGTCTTACATAGATCTAATGGAGATGACAAAAAGGTTTGAGAAGTGGTCCTGAAAGGTAGAATTATGACTGAATTATTTAAAGATGATTCCAGAGATAGAAGAGTCCACTCATTAAGAAGACTGCAAACTAGGAACCATCTGGAATGGAACCATTTTCCAGGCCTTGTCAGTCGCAGGCCTTACTCACTCTAGATTGATTTGATTCATTGTTGGATCATAAATAATAATTTTATTATAAAAATAAACTACTTTCTAAGTGAAATGAATTGCATCACACTCTTCCAAATATGTTTATGATTTTTGCTGACCCATGTAACTTTGGGAAATTGATGTATATTATCATTTTATCAAGATTTGCATAAATTATATAAATAATTTGTTTATAAAGTAAGTATTGTATTGATAGATACTATGCTAATTTCTAAAATAATATAATTAATGTCAAATTGCATTGAATCATAATTATCACATTTGTTGGATTCTAGTTCTTTAATTTGTTTAAAATTATGATAAATTATGATTTTATTTTGTTAATATAAATATTAAATTTATTTATTGTTTCTTTAGCTTCTATTAGAATACTGCAACCTCTTCCTGCTGCAACTATAGTTGATCTTGGATCAAAATTAACACTGTCTTGTAATGTGAGTGGCATTCCAAATCCACGATTCAACTGGTTCAAAGATGGACAGAAGCTGTCCTCTGAATTAAAGTGGAGAATTCGTGAGTTAGAAAATGGAATTCTAGTATTTACCACTTTGAAAAAATTGGATGAAGGAAATTATACCTGTCATGCTGAAAATGATTTTGATGCTCTGAATTTAAGCACTCAAGTTATCATTCAAAGTAAGATTTTTTTTTGTTACAACATTCTATAATTTGATAAAACTTATATTAATTCCATAACAAAAAACATCAAATTGCTTAATGAATGAATATTGCTTGGCCAGAAACAAATGTCTGAATTAAAGCCATGTTTTTGAACAATATTTTGTATAGAAAATATATGCCCAGAATTATAAATTGTTTAAGATGTAAGATAACTAAAATACTCAAATCATGGACTAATAATTAATATAGAACACCAAAGAATAAAATAAAATAAAAATTAATTCTTTAATGAAAAACATTTAAACAAAAACCAAACAGAATCAGAAAAATTATGCATCCAAGTGTTTTTGAATTGCCTGAACTCATCTTCAGGCAATAGAACATTGTTGCTACGGTGGTGAGATTGTAGAATTTAAATAAGTAATAGTTGGCATGGGTGACGACAAAAAAAATTCAAAAATTGTGTATGAATAATGAATGAAAGCAAACTTAAGTTGTAAAAAGTTTATTAATAATATATATTTTTAAAATTTCTACCATACCCATGTCAACTACATTTATATAAGCTTGCCTCCACAGCAGTAATGTTCTACTCACATTCCTGAAGAATAGTTGTAGCAACTTGAAAGCACTTTGATGCTAACTTTTTTTTATTTTTGTTTTGGGTTTTGTTTAAGTATTCTCCAATAAAGAATTATTTTTTGTTCTAATTGTGATCATTCTACAATAATGATATTTGAGAGAGATTTTCATATAAAGATTTATTTTCAATCAAATGATATACAAATATAGTGAAACCTGAATTTATCATTCTCAGATATGTTGCTTTCCTGAAAACATTGTTCAATTTAATAGGATTCCCAAACAAATTTAAACTATAGGAAACAAACCAGCATTGACTCTTCCTCAATTTATCATCATCATGCATTTATTGGTCAGAATTTTTAATCCCAAAGAACATTAATTCCAGATTATTTTTAAGAACGTGCAACACTATACACACAAATCTTAATATGTATCAGTGACAGTAATAGTGGTTGCTGTTTTTGGAATGTGGTTTAGAAACTAACAGTTTGAACTGTTTACAATTAGCTGTACATCCTTGTATACATCTTACCTGCTAGACAATGAACCGGAGAGAGAGAGGGGGGGTAGTGAGTTGAATCCAAACAAGTGCAGAGTTTTACTTGAAGCACTTTATGTATTCAAGTACATGAGAACATTTTAGTGTGCTGACATAATTGCTGAAATCAAACATGATGCTACTAAACAAATGAAGGACTTTAAAAAAGAAAAAAATGAAGATTGAAATTGACAGTGGAAAAATAATACTGGCGTATGTATTGTTTTGATTCAATAAATAAAATACGTATAGGCACAAATATGATTATTTTTTGTATCCATTATTATTTTTTTTTTAGTTCTTCCAATGAAAATAATGAGTTGAGATTTTACTGTGTAAATTAAATCTTTTATAGTCACTTGCTTTGTAATTTTTATTTTTACAATTAATACAAATTTTTCAGTATGACTGCATGAAATGCCACATTTAAGTGCCTTATTTTTTGTTGTCAATCTCTGGTTTTACATAGTTCAAAAGGGTGCAAATTTAATTTGTTGGTTTGCTTCATAAATTTTCTGGAAACCAATTAGGTTATAAAATTGAAATTAGTACCTACTGGTATCTATCAGGGAATAGCTATATCTATTACTATATGTAGTAGATATAGCCACTCCCTGACTGACATAAGGATTTTGTTCTGCAAAACTTATGCAAGTCAGAATTATAAATGCTTATGTAGCATTTGTAACTATGTTTGCCTAAATTTGAGTGGAACAAAAAGAAATATGTGATAAATGTGTGAATAGAATAAATTCAATGTTTTATTTTCATTTACAGGAAAAATGACAAGCATGTGCTTTGAAATGTACAATTAAAAAATTAAGACAAATGCCAGTAAAAACGTCTTACAATCAAAAATAATACAAGAGTACAAGTGCAGTTAAGAATACCAAATACTAGACAACTGCTGACAACAGCAGATGGTCAAGCAACTATGTATATTCAAATTTTATTACAGAATAAACACAATGAATGTTTTATGTGCTTTTTTGAGCAGTTATGGAGTTAGGCCGCGACTCCACTAGCTGTAAAAGGACCGTAAAACCCCTCACCGTAAAAGCTTTTAATCACGTGACCATGATATTTTACGCCTGAGCAGGTCGTAAAATATCATGGTCACGTGATTAATTAAAAGCTTTTATGGCGAGGGGTTTTACGGTCCTTTTACGGCTAGTGGAGTCGCGGCCTTAGGCTCTGTATTTTTGTTATCCAGTTAGATTTGCCATTTATTTTTTGTAGTATGCAAAATACATTTCCATGAATTTTTTGAATTTTCATGGGACAGAAAAATTTTTGCAATTCAGTGAGAGTCTGTACATAAAATACAGGTACTCCTCACTTTACAACCGAGTTCTGTTCCGACGACTACGTCGTTAAGCGAGTTGGTCGATAAGCGAGGAGCTTGCGCCAGGAATATAGGATCGTTGTAAAATTATACAAATTATGCAACAAACTTCAAATTTATTCATAAAAAGACTATTATAGTATGCTATTAGCCTATTATAGTACTATAAGACAATTATAATACACACAAGCCTATTATAGTATGCTTAGTGCGCATGTCACCATTCACCACTGATCGACACTCAAGCTGAGAAAGGGGATTCCCCGAATTGCAGGTTGAAACTCGATTGGTTGTAAGTGCGAGTGGTCGTTAAGCAGATAGGTCACAAAGTGAGGAGTACCTGTAATATGTTTTTTCTTACAACTGTAATGAATTTTTTATTAATGCTAAAATAAAACTTCTCCAGAAACTGGGCTATACTGTAATGTACAAAAATTCATTGCAATTCAAACAAGTCAATGCAAACAAAAATTTTATAAAAATTATATACAAAGAAAATTAAACAATTACCTGAAAGAATTAAGTAAATTATTAATTATAATATGCCAAAAAGCACCGACCAAAAACACTGCCAACTCTCAAACACTGAAATATCCACTAATATATTACATTGACATCTCCTGGTGGTTAAGATTCTAGAAAAAAATATCTTAAACTAAACAAATTAGTTTCCATTAGCCATTCATTTTAGTGATATTTATTATAATCTTGTAACAATTGCTTATATGGTTGAACTGATAAACAATTTGAACCAAAACACTTTTATCTGACGTGTCAAAACCTAAATTCAGTTACTAAAATTCAGTTGCTAAATGAAAAGCATTAAAATTAACACAAGAGGAACAGAATTTACAATAATCTAAACATGGAGCTATCATTCTTTTAAATATATTGTATCTCACATATAACACTCAGCGCCGGATCCAATAGGTGCGAGGCCCGATTGAATTTTTTTTTGCGAGGCCCCTCAAACTTTAAATAACAAAATTAATTAACAGTTAATTTACATATTGAAATATGCTGTTTTATTTTTAATAATAATATACCTAGATATTTATTTTTGTAACATGTACTATTTTTAAATATATAAATTTTGACGTGATGCAGGGCCCCTTCAAGCGCGGGGCCCGATTGGTACCAATCGCCTCAAATCCGGCCCTGATAACACTGTATAATTCAAAATGCTCTCTATATTTAAACTAGTAGCCTGGGACACCCCCTAGTGGGCATTCTTGGCATACTGTTACAGATAAACTGACACGTGATCAATGGCTTATATTATTAGATAGGTTCTTGAGCCCCATTCATTAAAAATATCCAAATACAACTTATAATATTTTTAATTAGCAGCTCTATCTTTAAACTGCTTCATATATAGCAAAATATTAAATAAATATACTTTAATTAAAAAATATAAGATACTAGAACGGTGATAATTGAAAAACAAAATCATTCATTATTGAACATACAATGATTATAATTAATTTATAACAAAATTTTCTAAATAAAAATGTATCTTATATTTTGATTTATTAATCAGAATGAAATTTAACAGTAATTTTATTTTTATAATTTTAGTTAATGATTTATCTAGTTTTTTGGTGGTAGTTTCATTCAAAGCATTCATAAAAATTGTTATTGTTTTTTTACTTTTTCATGTACATGAAAAAGTAAAAAAACAATAACAATAACAATTTTAATAATGATTAATATTTTTCTAATTATTGTATTATATATATACAGTCAAACCTGTTTTTATGCGGTGGATAGGGACCGCATAAAAAAAACGCATAAAAAAAATCACACGAACCTTCACGAGTGGCTATAAAAAATAGTTTTCGCAACACAATTTAAAAAATATTTTTTTATCCGGTTAATAGGGATCGCATAAAAGAAATCTCACATAGAAAATAACTCAAAACCGTTCGAAATAGAATTTATTGACAACAGATGTCAGCACTTGACTGCATCGTCTCGTCTATCGTCTGTTTTACATATTTTTGTCCAGATGGTGTTTTGTTGACTTAAAAAGTAAATTATTTTATTTTTCGCATATTCATGCAATAATATTACTATAATAAGTTCATTTATGCTATAATAAGTTTATTTAGCTATAATAAGTCAACGTGAGACATGACAAATCGCATGAGACTAGTCACCAACTATACCGCACAAAAAAAGACCGCATAAAAACAGGTTTGACTGTATATATATATATATATATATACACTTATACATAATGTTAAAGGTTAACCAGTTTCTAAATAATTTTTTTATAGCTCCTCCAGACAAATTGGTTGATGTCAGCGTTCATCCAACAACAATTGTGGCCACCATCCGATGGAGAGTTTCAGACGATGGTGGTTATCCAATAACTCATTTTACTCTGATGTACCGTCCATTACATTCCAATGAGAGAATTGCTGCTTGGCATATCCCATTTCCTATTCTCATTAGTCCGATTGCAGTAAGTGCATTATTTATATAATTAGACAAAGTAGTTTAAAATTCTGACTAAAAACAAATTAAATATTTTTTTGTGTTTAGAATAATAAAGAAATGAATTGATAAATAATAAATTTTGCTAATTAAATCCAATGGAATCAGTTAGTTAATTGACATGGCTTATTTCCTGAATTATAAACAGAATTACGCATTCAATAATAATTCCAGCTGATTTAGACGAATATTTAACAATATTTTAATTAAATTTCACTATATTAGAAAACAGCTTTCTGTAGATGTTACTACCCAAGAAAAATTGAACATTAAGTGTTGCAAGTATGAAGATTGATTTGACTGCAATTAGCAATTAACTTGACTTTAATGTTTTTCTACTATGAATGTGTTAATAAAGTGCAATATCTTCATGTTTGTTATATATATTAATAAAAAAAATTTATATAGTAGATTTGTTTAAGTAAGAACAGTTTCTAAATATAATAAATTATCAATAGTTTTAGTTATTAATTACATATTTAAATCTTCAAATGATTTAGGACTATAAAAAGTCTGATATGACTTCTTAAAAAGTGGTTAACTTTCTGAAATCAGAAATCATTATCATCATCATTTAACTTGAAAATTATTGAATTAAACCAAACTTAATAATTTTTATCATATTTTATGTACCCAGGGGCAGATCCAGGAATTTCATTTAGTGGGTGTGCTTCGTGTCAATATCGATATCCTTGTAGTGCTATGATGGAAACTCTTTTCTACTTAGGATTTTAGGGAGTGCATAAGCACCCTCCGCACCCCCTGGATTCACCCCTAATACAATAATTAATTAAATTATCTTAATATGAATTTATAATTTTTTCTATATTTTCTTTGGCAAAGAATTACATTTTGTAAGTAAAGTCTAAATCTCACTCTTACAATAACTAACCAGCATTATCATTATAGTTTTGAAAATATTTTAGGAAAACAATAATATATATTAACAAGGATCTTTGACCAAAACTTTACAAAAAGACTGAAAGCCTGTATCTACTGTACATTTAGAATCAAAATACATTTTTATAGGAAGAATATTTAATACTTGAGAGACAATTGAATTTTGATCATTGATTTAGGCCTTGTAGTGATAATAAACCAAAATAAAACATTAATTATATATTATTTTTGTTATTTTATTAACCTTAATTTTCATATATTATCAACAAAGTTGTATGTACTTTCAGCGTCAATTTCTTGTATATAATCTGCAACCGGGAATGGATTACATTTTTCGCCTCTGGGCCAACAACAAATTGGGTCCGGGAGAAGCAACTGTAGTGCAGGCCTCGACAGCAAACACATTAGAGTCTCCAGGTATTTTATAAGTTTTTTAATCTGTAACAAAATGTGCTATATTCCTACAGCAATACATTTTTTGACTTGGAATTTCATTAAAACTAAAATAACTAAACATTTGTACTTATTTTAGAAAAAATAATATTGTAAATTATATCTCACAATTTGACTCAACATTTTATCAGAAAATATAAAATTGGATTAAATTTTTGTTAGTTTATATAAATAAATTATTTTATAAATAATCTTTAGGTGAATCTTTAGTTGCTATACAAAATTTTCCTTCATTTATGAAACACTGATATTTTTACTTAACTATCTGCTAAAATAAAAAATTTCTACTAAAGCTTAAACTAAGTTAAAATAGAATTGTGAAGAGCATATCAGTTTATATTATGTCATATTAAGATATAGTTTTAATATTTTTATATTATGTTTTGTGAATAGCCTATTTTTTCATAAATTTTAAAAAAATGTCCTGTTCTTATTGGATTGTTTGGAAAATAATTTCGCTTTTTTATTACTAGAGGAATTAGTTGTATTTTTACCAGCCAATTTCATTTTAAACCACATTTTCATTATATATTTTGACAGCTGACATTTTAAGGCTTATTTACAAAAAATTTTGTTCGATTCTGTACAATTGTTTTTTTTCGGTGTCCCATCAAATATGGAAAATTGAAAGAATCATTTTCGGCATATTTTGCTTTTTTATTACCAAAAAATCAAAATGCTGTTCGAGCAAGAAAAAAGTTGTGGTACATGTATGGAGAAGATGTGTCGAGAGAAAGACAGTGCCAAAACTGGTTCACAAAAGTTCGTTCTGGCAATTTCAATATTGTAGATGAACCATGTTCTGGATGGCCAGTTGAACCCAATGAAAACAAAATAAAGGTACTGATTGAAGCAAACTGCCGAATAACAATGAGTGAAATCATTAAGAAATTAAATTTGTTGAATTGAACCATTTATGATTACTTGAAACAAATTGGTTTTGTTTCAAAGCTCGATATATGGGTTCCACATGTTCTTAAAGAGAGACGCTCTTTGGTGGTGTTTTAAGAAAAATTTTTTTTTTTTTTTTTGGAGCTTTCACCAGACAATTTAACAATTGATTCAAAAGTGTACTGCCCTTGAGTAAACAAATTGAGTAATATCATCAAATAGAAAAGGCCAGAATTGATCAACAAAAGGTGTAATGTTTTACCATGATAATGCCAAATTTCACACAAGTTTGGTAACTCAGAAACTTTTACAGCTTGGATGGGATGTTACTACCACACCCACCATATTTGCCAGACCTGGAACCCTCAGATTATTACTTGTTCTGGTCTTTACAAAATTTTTTAAACAGTAAAACATTTACTTCAAATGAGGATGTCAAAAATCACTTGGATCAGTTTTTTGTAAGCAAAAATCAAAACTTTTATGAATGTGGAATCATGTTACTACCAGAAAATGGCAACAGGTATTTGACCAAAATAGTCAATATATAATTCAATAAAATATTTATATATTATAAGAAAATTGTTTTTTTTTCCTCCATGAAAAAAAACGAAATTATTTTCTGAACAACCCAATAGTTAAAATTTATTTAAAAATAATTTAAAAACTTTATTTGAATATACATCATTTATCTTTGAAAGAATTCAAACTTTGTAATTGTGCAGAGATTGTGTTCAATTGATATAATAATAATATATTTTTTATAATTAAAAAGTATGTAAAACTGAAGAAGTATCAGCTATTTATTTTACTTATGAAATTCATAAATTTGATGTATAAATAAAGTATAAAGTTTTGTATCTAATCAGAAGGTGGTTGATACAATAAAATGTAGTTTATTAAATAACAGAATTATTTTAATTGTAAAAGTGTTTATTCTGTTAAAGTTACAATGAAATGAATTAACATCTACTGTATATACATAACAGAAACCTGAGTAGTAAACAGTTATTGACTGCTCACTTATCTGTGATTTATTTGTAATTATCAATAACGATGTCATGCATTCGAAAAAAAATTTATGGAAGTTTCTGGTTTTTACTGAACTTACATATTGAATTCATTTTATTATGTTTCTATTATTCTATTTTCTGTTTATTGCTGCTTTCATGGAGACTTGTTTTCTGTAAGCCCCAAGCACTTTCAGGCTTTTGCCCTATTATCATGGTCCAATATTAATCTTAGAAGAAACTTCAAAAACCATCAGATAGAATATTATCTACTGTTACAGCAGAATGTGAACATCTCTTTCTCAATCCTAAAAAAGTTTGTTAGGCTTAAAAAAGAAATCACTTGTCAATTATTGTCTGTGGTTGAGTTTGATAATACATATGAATTCTAGCTTTTATATTACTCAAGTTTTTCTGGTGAAGGTGATCTTATTTCTCTTAGACTTTCATATGATGTTTTGGTGGCTTTTCTTATAAGGTTTTACATCAAAAACTTCTAAATAATATTGATAGCAACACTAAGATGTGATATTGATTAGAAACTAGATTAAAACACAAATAGATATCAGCAATTTCTTTAATGTAAAGAACAAGGATGAATAGAATTGGAAGTACACTCTTTCAAAATGAACATTGATTAATGGCCTAGTTAAAATCTTTGATATATATCTGTTATATAACTAGGTCATTAATGTTCATTTAATGAAAACATGCGCACACGTTTTCATTTTAGTTCTAGTTTTATTCATTCATATTTGTTTTTCAGTTTTTTTACTGTATTTAGTTGCTTCTTGTTAGCTTTCAATTTCATTTAAATTACAAATACTTTATGTATTTGTTTTAATTTATTGCATTTCTTAAAGATTACTTTATTCTTGTATATAGCATTGTGTTTTAATTTATTTTGGGATACTTTTAACATTTGCAGTGTATTTCTTGCATGCAAGAATTCTTATATGAATTTGCCTGATATTATCATTCACTATTTTGTAGATTTTTTTTGGTAAAGCTAGCATAAACATTTCATTGTTTCAGGTATGCATGTTAAAGTTTATATTTCTCCCCTTCTTAATTTGAAAGTAGCATTTTATTATAAATGCTGAAATAAAAGTTTTTTTTTTGTAATTGAATCATTTATGAAACAATTATTTATCTCGCAAACTATTGTAAATTGCCCAAATCTTATTAGTGTTGGATAAATTTGAGTATTGTCTTAGTCAATGCAACTTTCAATGTTTTTACAAACAAATAATTTTCATATAATTTTACTGTATTAATTTTCTGTAGTACTATAGAAAGATAATAGTTAGTAAAGTAAAAATGAATGTAGCAAACACAAGACTTGTGCTTTATGGAAGTGTTGCTACCAACTGAAAGTTGTAATTTTAATAAAAGTTATAATGTTTTAATTTCATAAATAAATCATCATTTTTATTTCAGATGTGATTCGACATATGTTGGCCAATTCTGACGAGTTCAGTTCGGCAGTGTGGATGGTGGCCATATCTGTAGTCATGGGTACAGTACTTGTTTTGTCCTGTTTGAGCTGCATACTTATATATAAAGAAAGTAGAAATGGTATGTTGTTGTAATCTTACTTATTTGTATTTAATGAGTAGGGGCTTTTTATAATTTGAAATTTATTAATTTAAAATCTATTCCAGCAAATTTAATTGACTTGAATTTCAAGAAATGAAAATTTCTGTGTAAATTTACTTTGAGTGGAAAATGCTTTTATCAGTCTTAATGAGAACAAAAATTTCTCAAGCTATTGAAAACATTTTTAAATTCATTTAAATACAAGACTAAATTTACTTATAGCAATTTCTTTGTTTTGTCTGAATTTTCAAAACATGCAATGGTAAGATTGAGTTGAGAGAATAAGGGACAAATGCTGTAAAGTACTATTTTAATTTCCGACTATTATAGACTATCGTGTGCCGGAAACAACCGTTAACCTACCGGGTACTTTACTCGGATTCGCGTTAGCGTGCCAGGCCTGGACTTTAAGCGTGCACCGAATAAAATAATGACAAGATTTGTCAACAACAAAAAGCAAAGATTTAATTAGTCGTCTAGTAATAACTATATACAATATTTAGTAAAAAATCAAACAATAATTTATTCAATGAAATGCAACAAAATCAACCTGACAATACTCAATTCAAATCTATGTCTAACTTAACTCTATTCCCCTTGGGAATCCGACAAAACCAAAAGTTTAACTTATAACAATAATTCTTATAAACTAGAGATCCTAATCGTCACCTCAATATACTCGGAACCTATTTCCTCAAACTCTCAACACTTTCTCTGACTGTCGATCCACAATTCGAATCACTTCAAAATCACCTTGGAACTATTCGATCCTATCGGACACCTCTCTCGCTTACCGCTACGAAGCTCACCAAGCTCGTTGCTATCTGGAATTCACCTCTCCGTCTTCACTTGAGATTCGGGATTTATAGTGTGAGGTGACGTCACAAGTCTGAATGCGATCACTCTCCTCATTTACATACTTAATGCTAACAATACTTATTTCGTCGTCTGGCAGCTTCTTTTTCCGACAATTACTCACTAACCTTTTACATTATTTGTTTTTACACTTTTTCCGGGACGTTTTTATTACTTACGGTCTAGCGAGTCTATCTCGTGCATGTGGGGTCTCCCCCCTCTTTCTCGGTGCGGACTTATTCTATGCCGCTCGGGAAGCGCAAATGTGTGCGAGTCCTATGGCACTTTTCTTCTGTCGGTGAGTTGGGTTTTATTTCTTTCTCTTTTTAAATACTTAAGGTGATTGGTGAGGAAACCTTCGTCCTAACAAAACAAGCCCCAAACAAAAATAGAATAATAAGCAAAATAAAAGTAAAATAAAAATAACGCTCGGACTTGGTTCCTTACAATGCAATCTCAATCTTAAATACAGTAATACCCCAAACTTACACGGTTATTGCTCGGTCCCACCTATTGTGTAAGTCGGGGTATAATTTTGCATATAAATACATACAAATTATTTTTAATTGGGGCCAGAGACTAAAGAAAACAATAATTTAGAAAAAATGTTTAATAAAATCTTAGATAATACATATGTATAACAAATTATATTATTAAAATAGTAAACCGAAGTTATTTTGATGTAAAAGGCTTCATAAAATCCAACAAATTCATCCGACGGCTCAAAGATTGTTTTTTTTTCTGCCACAAAATTTCCTCGTAGCATGCTAATAATTTCTTATTTCTCATTTTGTAGAAGAAATGCACTCTTCGTTGAAGTCTATATTTTCTAAAATATGTAACCTCTTTCCATTTTTATATCAAAGTCTTTAATAATGTTTATCTTTGGAATGTAAAGTTAAGTTTTTCTTTTCTTGTTTGATGCAGAAGAATCAGTTCTTCTTCGTTTGGATGACATAGTAGGGACTCTCAAGTCTTCGTAGATATAAATAACACAAAATAAATCGATTCTGCGCAACACGTCCGAACATGTAAGCCGAACAATAGTGTGGGGGAGCGAGTAATCAAGAGTTGCGTGGTGCTCACACAATTTTTAAATTTCGTCGATTCGTCTTTTGTTTAAGTCAAAGTGTTACTGTACATCTTTCTAAATCTTTATAAAAGGAAAAGATTGTGCACTGTTATGCTAATGGAACTAGTGCCTTTTATTGTTTTTTTTACAGAAATTTTTTGGAATAGATTTCAAATGAATAAATAAATGATCTAAAACTTGTTCTTTTGCTATAGAATTTAATCAAATCACTTTTTAATTTAAGAAATCAAAATCTAATTTCACAAATTAGTTGTTGACTATTAATCCTAATTAATACTTTATGTAAAAATGATATTATGTAATCATAATTAATCCTACACAGTTTTTAAGCTTAAATTTGATGTACTACAAACATTTTTTTTATTACCATGAAAATAATTTTGACTAAAAGATGTACTTATTTCCTCTAGAATGATGCCTTAGTAATAAAAATAAAAGTAAAAATGAAATAAACCATTAAAAAATATAAACAAAAGCACTATCAATACCATATCACATCTATTGCAAGTATACTTTTGACAAATGGAAATGCCAATATTTGATTTGAAAAATTTTATAATTTACGCTATAATGCTGTATAAAAAAGTAGCGATTATCACTCGATTTTGTGTAGTTTGATCTCGGTTAAATCTTATCATTTCAGTATTTTGACCTATTTAACAATCTTAATAATAATATCGACCCATCTCGATTATATTATAAGTGCAGACCCCTAACGGTTAGAAGTTGAAATTTGGTACACAGTTAGTGTACATTCTCATGACATACCATAAGAAGAGATTTTTTGAAATTTCTCCCCCCCCCAGGTGGAGAGGGAAAGGATTAAGGCTTATCCTAAAGAACTCAGCTTCTACTGTACTATTTTAGATGCAATTTTTTATTTTTAACTGCATTTTAGTAGGGTACCACATGGGGATGAAAGAAGTGTTAAGAGAAAGCGACGTGCAAGATTTACAGGTGCCAATGCAGTTTTTTGTGGGAAATCGAACATATTTTTAGACCCATCTAAAAATTCTCTAGTCAGTCTGGAAACAGGGGGACCTAATTCTTGCATTCTGTGAAAACAGGTAAGATTAGCTATAACGTAATAATCTTAATCTTTGCCCGAGCAATGCTGGGCTCATCTGCTAGTATTTTATATTTGAAACGAAAAACACCAAGATATTTTGCAGTGGAAATATATTTATCTTGTAGTGAAATCGGTGGACAAAATGAGTTTTTTTTTAATATTCTTATTTTTAGTCCTATCTTTTATGTGTCAAGAATATTTACTTATTTTTCAATCTTTGCTGCAATTGTTCTTCGTCAATGTCCATATATTGTCAAGATTATGTCATGCTTGTTTATGCAAATTTTTGATTCCGTTAATGAACTAAGACCTACTTTTCGTTCACTTCGACGGTAATGCAACGTACAGTACTTTTTTTGAAAGGCTCCCCAAAGCTTTAGATACAGTTTTAATCATCCTACATACGCTTGATTTCGACGTTGAAGTCAGATCTCCCACTTCATGATAAAAGTTTCCACTGGCATAAAAACTTAAAGTAATAACTGCAATAGAGGTGATATAGGATTGTTTCTTCTTATCTAAGATTTTCAGTTTGATAGACCTAATAAAAACATCAATAGTATTAGAAAATACTTAATCTTTTCTGAATAATTTCATCTTTATTACACTTCAGGTATCGCAGAAGGGCCGGAGGTGACTGCACGAGTCATTGCCAATCCGGGATTCGAGATCAACCTCGAAGAGTCGTACCTGCTGGAGCGTGCAGATTACAACGACAACGTGGAACGTCCCGTCAGACTCAATAACAATACCGTGCTGCTCCCATCCTCTGTCTAATTCTTTATTCATTTTGTTTCGTTAGTTTGCCTGTGGACTGAAATTCTGAATTTAAGGCACGCTTGGATATTTTTATAAAAATATTTGACATTTATACAGATCTTATTTCTTGATGCTGATTGTTGAACATAAAGCTTTGTTTTTATAATCTATATTTAATAAAATAAAATGGTTAATGTAAAACCTAGAAAGTATTTCTCTCCTTTGTAAATAATTGGTAACGATTAGACGATCAATTTTCTTACAAATGTAAGTTTAGCACCAAAGCATTCTTCTGTTATTTTGTTGCCAATTTACACACACATTTGAATTATTGAGGAGAAATGTTGATGCATTTGCATCTAAATGCTTAAAGTATTTCATATGCCAATTTTTAAATATTTTTTATTTGTAATATTTTGTAAATAACAATGTAAATATAAATGATGTAATGGCATGAAATTGTAACGATCGACGATAATGATAATACCGGATACGAGACGTATAAATTGTATTTTTAAATTGGATTTAAACGATTTAGTGTTTTAGTATATTTTGTGTGTATACACACAACATATGCATATATATATATATAAAAGTTTAAAAATAAAATCTAATAATGTTTTATGGTTTTATAAATGCTTAATATTTATTATATACATATTTTTTTTAAAGTAAGCAAATTGTATGGTGTAATATATACAGTATATATGTACATTGTATCAAATTTGTATAATTGTTATAAAGAAATTTATCCAAAAATGTATTGCTTGACAACATTCTTGCTTGTATAAAGCAAATCATCATTTGATAAATTTCAAAATTGGTAACTTATGCAAGTGATAAATTTGCATATTAAATTGTTGCTTATTGTTTGCAAACAATGCAAGTGTATTACTGTATTTTCTTGCATATAACCTATAATGGCATATACCCCGCAGAAAATTGCTAGAATGAAAATAAAACCTTCATATAACCCACTCCAACCATATATCCCACATATGGGACACTCATGGGAGCAACCATTGCACTGTAGATGGGTTTCTAATTACAACATAAAATTTATGTATAACCTGTATCCCTTTAAAATGTTTTTTTATGCACAAACTGTGAATAATCCATGCATACATACAGTAATACTTGAGTTTCTTTTGTATATTTTTTTCCCGTTCAGATATTTATTTGCAGATTGTTTCTTTTGCACTGGCAAAAGAAATTCACTAAAACAAGCCATTTCGTGACCCACCGGATAAAAGTTACCAAAAGCTGGAAGTTGGCACAGGTTCGTACCCAATCGTCGGGTAGGCTGCACGGAGTTCTTGGGTTTCTTCCACTTTTCTACAGAAATCCTCTCGGTTCCTCTTGGCAGATTGCCTACGTTGCATTATTACAAAACTTTTCCTTCGGATGGCACAAAACTTAAGTAAATTTGTTACCATTAAATTTTTTAATCTATGGATTCCATCATTGTTGAGATCACTTCCATGGAAAAATTACTTAGACTAACATAATTTCAATTAGATGGAAAAGGAATATAATGTTTTCAGTTCGAATAGAACTGAAAACATTATATTGAACAAAAGAATGCTCCACCAAGTATGGATAAAATGAAAAACAACTTTAATAGAGTTGAAATAAATCATATACTCGAATTTATGATTTACGTGAATTCCACGAAAGCCGTTCTTGATTTTATATCTTCCGTCTAACAGCCGTTTAGATCCCGGGCATCCGTAGAGGGAGTTTGTCTCCCTCGTGTGGATGCCCGGGATGACCCCATTTGTCTCCCTCTTCAACCATGGAATGCTTTGTCATTTCATGTTGATGCAGTGCTGTATTCTATAATCTACTCGTGAAAAAAACCAGAAAATTAGACAAATAATTACATCAATAAATTTATTTATAAGCTTTGCCTCCTTAGAAATTTTCTGTCAATGCTGTGGTTTAGAATAATATGCAAATTGTATTAGTCTAATTTCGTTAGACACCCTCCGCTTTTATTTTTTACTAGCTGTTACCGGCGACTTCGCCCGCATGGATTTTGCAAGCAAACGCCATTTATATTCGGTATTTCGACAACCACGGTAATTGTTATGTAACACCTACCGTCGAGAATCAAACAAACTGTTTTCAATTTGAACAATTTTCTGGAACGTATACAATCGTTCTGTAATCGAACCAATATGCAATAACAAATTCCAATTTAAAACGGTTCGAACATTTGGTTAAAAAATCACATTGTTATAAATATTTTTATATATTTTGAAATGTTATCAGTTTAATACACCTAAGTACTCGACAAACACTAAACGTAGTTGAAAACAAAAAAGCCATTCTAAACGTCTTTGGCCATCCCGCCACGAAACAAGTTATACGAGTGAAAGAACGAAAACGAGCACTGCATCGTTTTCGTTCTTTCACTCGTTGCCAAATATAGTGCCAAGTGCAGTAAAAGTCTGCTTTGAGAAGACTATTTTTCGGCATTTTGTGGAGGTGTTTTTGTGCCAAATTAACATGGCTGCATACGTGGAAGATATGCATTTTTAGGTTTCCCATGTGTAAAAAATATACCATGCATATAAAAAAATTATCATCATTATTGTCATTATTTTAAAAATAAAAACTTTTTTAGAGTTTTTGTTCTTTTTGCAGAAGACTAGTGCGACTTTTCTAAAAAATTATTTTAAAAAATGCACCGACCGTCATTGTGGTAAAAAAATTTTACATTTACAAATGTCAAAGTCGATTGATTATCGCCCTTTGCTAAAAATAGTCATTTGTGACATTGGCACGGCTTTGATTTTACTTCTATCAATCAACATATTACGTAGAGTTTACAAATGTTATACACTAGCCTACAATGGCGATGCACACTTAAATTAAAGGAATGCATTAATTTAAAAAACAATGTTAATTTATCAGTTTAGTGTTGCGTGGTAAGTTAATATGTAGAATTCGTATTTTCCAAACTACGTAAGGAACCAATTTAATAATTAGCCTAATAAGTTATTTTGTGCGTGTCCGGGAGAAGTTTTGGATCTCGAAAGTAGTCTGCACCCCTGCGTTTGAGACGTTGCAACTGCGGACCATTCTTCTTTACGTAAACTTTTGCGACACCCCGTCAAATATTTTTTTGGTCGTGTGTTAACCAAAGATTCTTGTTCCATTTTTCCACACTTCTATCGGTAAAATTATTACGGTGCCACGTATCCACTAGCGATTTCACTGCAAAACCCAAAAAACGTGTTTAAATTATGTATCGCAAGCATCCAGTCGGCCACCAGTAAATTGTCGTCGGCCGGTACGACAACATTTTGTCTTTCTTTTCGATGTTGGGATCCGTCGAGTTTATAACTTCTTCAAAGTTCTCGGCTGAATAAAATATTTAAAAACCCTTTAATATGTTAAAATTTAAATTCTCTTTACCTACCAATTAGGCTACGTAGTTCTGCCGTCGATGTCGACGAAATACCAAACTCCTTTTTTAAAACCATTAGAGTAACTGTAATTTCAGGTATGTATGTCCAGATTTGGCCAGTCATGGAATTGTGTCCCAAAATGAAAATAATCTGGGATACTTTTTGCAGGAAGAAACAAAGAAAAAATTAAATAAATAATTATTTTTTTATTGCAACAATAATTTATCACAATAATTCAATATAAATAAAATAACCAAACTAACTTTTAAAGGATAATAAAAAATATATAAATTTTTTTTTTAACTCTGTCCTGTAGGCACTAAGAGGGCCTCTTTTAACAAGCCCACTACGAGTTCGGCCAGCTGGGAGGCGAGGGACGGGATCCGACATATCCGGACAGATTGCTACGTGAAAAATTCCCGGGGCTTTTTTGATCCACCCGGATTCGATCCTGGGTCCCCGGAGCGGTAGGCTGCCGTCTCGACTGCTCCGCAGTCTGGCCGTCCATTTAAAAATGCTTTGATAAAATGTTGTTAGTTAAGTTTGATGTGTGTTTAGCAAGAGCTTTGGCTCCATTAGAAAGTATATTCTTCGTTACGAACAATATCTTTTCGCCAGAAAGGTGTCGACTACGAGTGCCGGTTGTAAAATGCCGATCAAATACGAAAGCGAATTCTAAAAATTCTTGTAGTAACTCTTGTTTCTATATAAAAGTTGTTAAGAAAAGTATTATCTAGTGAAAAAATATAATGCAATAGGTCCAAAATAATAATAGTCATTCTCCTCATTTAAATAATACACCTGATTTTTTTCTCTCTCTCTCTCTTTACGGAAAAACATTTAATCTGTATTTTGACATATTATATTTTTATAGGAGACTATTTTGATACAAAGAAAAAATAAAATCATATATCTTTATAATACTAAAGTTTATTCTTTTCTACGGTGCCCTGGATTTTTTCCTTCACTATCACTGATATTTACCCACAATTAGGATAATTGCCAGGGATTGTGATTCCAAAATTATAGTAACCCTACCCAAAATCAATGTTTTCTTATCTGGTTTTTGTGGGAAAAAAGGAAGTGTTGTTAAGATGATTGTGTTGTCGTCGTTCACATTTAATTTTCTGCCAGAGAAGAACAAATGAAGCACAGTGGAAATTGGCAGCATAATAAAATAATTTGTGTATGTTCTAGTTTTAGTGCAGACGAGGAATTGTTGATTTTCAATTTGCCAAAAAATAATATCACAATCGTCTAAACGCAAGCAGATTTTGTTCTATCGCCGACCGAGATTTTATACACGGTGTAGGCTCGGAATATATGGGTGTAACGGATCAAAACGTCCGAGAGAGAACTGAACTCCATAGCCATATCCACCTCAGAAAAATCAGTCTACCCCTAGTACAAAATCTGGACAATAATCTTGTTTCATCCTGTCATCAAATGGAAAAAATTAAGAGCCAAATATCAGAGATAACCTTCAGATTGCAAAATCTATTTGAATTTTTGAGAAAAGCTTAAAATCTGTAGTAGTTAATAAGTGTGACTTGATATCCCGGCAACACTTTAGAAGTGACTCGCAACCATACTGGCTACATTATTATTAGACGACTTTACATTTTTGTTTAATTGATTCAATTTTTAATACGATGCTTAAATCTATAATTTTATATCATATATTTAATTTATATATTTGCATTATCTTTCAATCTCCTCTATCATCTCCATGTTGCCATGGTGGAGGGGCTTCTTCACTTGTCCCAATGATCTTAAGAGTTCTATGTCAACAATAGCTTAGCTACTAATAGGGTCTCTCCCAAGTTGGTCAAGTCAAAGGAAAGGGATCGGATAAAGTGAGATACTATAGGTCCTCGAGGACGAGAGGGAGTCGAGCATAGGGATAACAATCCTATCTTACAAAAGAGCTACTTGTTAAGAAATCTCGAACAATCAATAGGACCAACTCTACAAATAACTGACCTAGGCTACGAAATAAAGGACCGAGCTACGGCTTACAATATGTTACCTGGAATGTTCAGAACCCATACAGATTTGAAGCATTTCAAAATATTCTAGATGATGTGGTTAAGAACAAAGTAGATGTTACAAAAATCCAGGAAACGGGGCTAGATAATCGAATCTAAACAATTAACAAGGTTTCGGGGAGGAGCTACCGAGCATGAACTGGGAAGTGGTTTTATTATTGCAAACAAGTACATACAACATGTTATTAAGGTAGACTTTATCTTCAGTAGATTGTTATATGTCAAAACAAAGAGTGGTTTAATATATTTTCTTCATTAATATTTGTTTACCAACAAAAGATAAAATTGAAAAGGAGAAAATCCAAGTTTTTAAAAGACCGTGAAGATTTATATGACAGTAGGCCAAGTTACAACTGCAATGCAAAAGTAGGTAAACTTGTGGAAGCAGACTGCCAGTAAAGGTCTTCAAATTACAAAAAATAACGGTGGTTTTATATTTGTGCCTTTGCTGCATTCAAGAATATGCTTATAAAAAGTACAATGTTCTAACATAAGTTTATTCATAAACAAATACTGTGTTCTTTCAGTGATGAGATATTAATCTGTGATTACAGGATCAATTTGGGTAAGAGAAGATAGTCCACAATCAAGAGTCACAAGTAAAAAAGTCGTGTCATTGTTGACTATATATATGTTACCGGCAAAACCTAATTTTACACCAAACTAGTTTGGCGTAAGCGTGTCGGGCCAAACTAGTTTAGAATTATTATTCAAGTATATTAATGGTTAATTTAAGTTCATCGTAAAACACAAATAAGTTCATTTTTAATTTTAGTTTGATTTTAAAAGTTATTTTTATTATTTCGTTTGAATTTTTGAAAATATTTTTGAAAGTTAATTATCTTTAAAAGTGCATGGCTTAATAAAAAAAAATACAAACTGATAAGTACTGATTAGCTTGTTTTTATTTTATAGTTTTGTACAAGTGTTGTATCACTTCTAATCAATACTGTTTTTGGTTAATGTTACTCTAGGTATCTAAGATGGCGGCTCGTCTCCGATTCTAGCGATCAGAAGACGGGGAACAGTGGGGACGCACGTTCTAACCTATCCTAACCTATTCTAAGAATTTGGTTGCTAATAATTATGGTAATTTATTGCTGAAATCGGAGACGAGCCGCCACCTTTGATATCTAGGGTAACATCAACCCCATTTTTTATAATTAAGTAGACTATGTTTGAATAAATATTGTTTATCTAATTGATTGCCTTTTAATTTTACTTTAACCATTAATACACTTGAATAATATTGCCAAACTAGTTTGGCCTAGGCAAAACTAGTTCGGCGTAAAATTGGGTTTTGCCGGTAATATATATGGGTTTTGCCGGTAATATATATATATATATATATAGGAATGAGAGTTGCCAATTTTTGAGGTCAATTCTCTGTCTCCAAATGCTTACATTAATTTTCAATATCTTGTTCAAAAGTTTGTTTGAATAATTGTTTTCTTAGGTATTATGCAAAATTTCAGATTTTGCTATAACGGCATTGCCGAAATACAGTGGTGTGCGGTGACATTTCACGATAGGGAAGCCGTGTCGGCCCCGGATAAAGTCGGAAGCATTATACGATATTTTGGTACGTAGTATCCACCAGCTAAACTGCATTAGGTTGGTGCTCTGTAAAGCACATGCGCAAATGCCTGTAATCCGGCTGCTTTACACCATTCAAATATTTTCGCCACAGAAGCTGTCCCGTATTCGACAATATGGCGCTTAAATTAGGAATATGCTTATACAAATTTATATTAGAATATACAATAGAAATCTTATCATTTTTTTCACATGTAGTATAGATTTTTGTAATAAGATACATAATGCAATTATAATAAAATACTAATTTTAATTAATTCAAAGTATGTTAAAATAATTGCACAATATATATTTATATTTTAGAAAATACAAGGAAAGTGGTGCTTCCACAGCTTTCATGTATGGCACACCACTGCTGAAATATAAGCAATTGAAAAGTGCAAAAATTGCCAAAATAAACTATTTTCTTCTTCATCTTATACTGCAGATGCTCTTAGAGAAAAAACTACTGGGTCTAGAAAGCTCAAATTTTAAACTTAAGCTTCTTTCATTATCAGCAAAGTGCTCACAAAAGCTCCAGGTCAATAGGTCAAGTTCATAAGAGTTCCTCATACAGCTATTGAATATTTTACTTTTATCAGTTAATTTCATACTTAATTGAAACAAACAGTTTTCATTCAAAATGATATTCAGAATAATAAAAGCTCAAATTTATTTGAATTAAAATTTTTTATAATTATTTTACTAAATAGCATACTGAAAGCATTTGGTGAGCAACCATTGCTAAGTGCAGACAAAACTGTACATCATTGTCTTAGGTCTTGATGTAATAACACAATCATTAACCAGAAAACAATTCACATCCAAACAAAACCATCTAAGATGTAAAAATCTGCACCAAGTAAACATGACAATTTAGATGACATCAAAGTTTTTTCTTGGGTGTTTTTCTTTGGTAAAGATGAGCTTGGCACTTTGAAGCAAAAATGTAAGAAACAATTATAAAAATCTTGTGGATACTGCTTTCAAAGCACCAAACTTATCTTCAGCAAAGAAAAAAATTTGACTGTCATCTAAACTGTCAAAAGTTTATTGGTGCATTTTTTTACATCTCAGATGTTTTTGTTTGGATTACAGATATATGCTCATACAAAGAACAGACACTGGTAATTGAGTGAAAGAAAGACTTTCAACCTTTCATAGGCTGTGGTAATGCCAAGAATTGATGTGAGAAGAAATTATGGCAAAGTATTAGATAACACATTAGATTATCTGAGGTACCAGAACAAAAAACCATTAATGTTAATAACATGTGGAGAGTATCAGAATCTGTATAGAAACAGCTTTAAGACTTGAATGAGATAATGAATACAGACAAATGGTAGATGTTAGGTAATGAAAAAAACAGATTTGGCAGGTATCCAGGGGGTGTTCAAGTGGAAGCAATAGATTTCTAAGATGCAAGAAAAGAACATTCCTAGAGAAACAATTCATAAATGTGGAAATTAATAAAATCCAGCAACAAGTTGCTTAACTTTTCCGGTAACATTTAAAACTGCATGTGGTGCTATCTGTTATAAAAAATTTTTTAATAAAATATATTTTTAATTATTATTAAATGGCAAAAAGCTTAATTTTGAAGTAGGGATGGGTTTTATAAAAAAACTGTAAATACAAATAACGAGTAAAATCGTCACTTCTGATCCTACTCGAGATACGACGCACGATCCCCCTTCATCTCCCCGTCCTGTCGACCTTTAACCGCCAAAATTTAAAAATCAATCCCCAAAATACAAACCTCCTTGCAAAATTTCAGAAATTTTTGACAAAAAGTGCAGGAGTTAAGCTTCAAAGAGGGTAAACAAAATTGTGCCACCCACACAGAAAAAACCTCTGAATTTTTTTTGCATTTCTCAGTGTTTCAAGGTTTCAAGTCCAAAAATGTAAAAATCTCAGGGGTGATCTTTTGACTAATCACCATACTTTTTCTCTGTTATATATAACAGAAACAGAAATAAAATAGGTACTTTAGACAACTTTATAATGGAATAAAACGGCTTGATTTGAACCAGGCAAAAGCGGCAGCCATGGATCGGGAGCATTGGAGGGGCATTGTGGAGAAAGCTCGACTTCCTGCGGCACCCACAGCAGCATACTGGTTGCGTGGACACCCGCAGCCAAATGCCAGCTAGGGATAAAAGAAGAAGAAGAAGAAAGCTAATGGAATAAACAAATGGAAATCAGGCTACCAGCCAAGGAATATGATGGTACAGGATAAAGATCATAACATTCTAATAACAAGTGACAAAATAATTATGAATTATTTAATGTTAATACTAAAGGGAAACAGAATACACAGGACAGAGAAGAATGCATGTTAAATTATGAAACCTACCCATGAAGAAGTTATGACAAGTATTGAGAAGCTTAAAAACAAAGAGGCAACAAACAGTAACAACATTTTAGCAGAGCTGACAAAGAGAAGTGGTGAAAAATTAATAGTGCATATACAGAGAAGAAAAAAATCTTGTTCAGTGAAAGAAAATAATTTTGTGCCCTTGCAGAAGAAACAAGACTAACAATAACACTTCTTAACTCAGCATATAAATTCTCTCAAATGTAATCCTACAAAGACTCTCTCACACTATATGGATGCAGTTATAGAATAGCAGTGCAGTTTTAAACAAAACTGCAACAGACTAAATCTTCCTTATTAGATAGCTTATGGCTTATGTAGTAGTAGTTTGAGTATGCATATACACAATTACAGCATACACTTTTTCATTGATTTTACTAAGGTCTAAGGTGCATTGTCAGAGATAAATTTTGAAAAATAATGCAAGATTTTGCCATGGCAGATCTGCATGACCACCACTTAAAACAGCATAGAAACTCAAAGTATTTCATTCAAAGCTGTCTTATTCTACTACTATAATCTTTACACTGGATACCCAAAAATGATTCAACCATTGTAATATTTTGAATACAGAAACACACAGATTTGCATAACAATAATTTATTATGTTCACACAATTTGGCTACGCATTAACAAATACTTTTACGGTATTGCCGATCAAAATATCAATATATATATATCTAATAAATAAATAGCTGTATATTACATTAAATACATTGAAAAGCTTCTCATAACATTATGTATCATAAGAAAAACTATAAAAATTATGCACACATTTTGAAGCTAGATGATTTTTTTTCTGTGACTCTTAATAGATGATAGACGAGATTTAAAAGTAAACAATATTCACATCACAGTCATTGCATTTGGTCGTCGTCAGATTTTGCTAACAATGCGAAATCTTTCGCCCGCTTAATAAATTATATGTATATGTACACTGTGTATATATACCATATATATTTATACACAGCATTTAGCTATATATATATATATGCATTAAGTATATAAATATATAGATATATATAAGTCATAGAGCATACATATGAATTTATATTTTATATAATATATATATATATATGAATGTAAACATATACAGTAATATTTTATGGTATGTGTGTATGCTTGTTTAAAAATTGTAGAATGCACAAATAATTTTTATACAAATATCCATATACAACATTAGGAAAATTGTGTTCGAGCATGATTACTCTTTAATGTTTGAAAACTAATTTAACTAATTGCACATCAGACAATTATTTTAATTCACAGCAACAAATAATTAACAACTCATTGGAAATATGTTTCAAGAATTAGCATTTTTTTCTAATGAAATTTCTTAATAGAAAAATCATTTTTACAAATGGTGGAAGCTTTTATTATTGTTGTTGTTAATTTATAAAATAAACCCTGATGTTTTTATATATATGTATATATCGATAACCACGGGCCATGATCATTGTACTATAACGCAGATGATACCTGTTACTAATGAGCGAATTTTTCTTTTGATGAATAAAGTGAAACTAATGAAGTGATCAGATTTTACTTGAGACGTTCGAAGGAATGGTTCTTTCACCAATCTGTGCCGACAGGGGATAGGAGGTGGTCCTCTTGGCAGAGTGACGGTGTCTCAGACCTCCACCCATCTGATTACCCATGCCGAAATATCCTCTGGGTAGCACCATTCTGGCATTGCCTTTGGCAGCCCTGGAACCCCCGTGAGCTTTTAAGTCGGTCAGATGAGCCGCATAACCATCGCTCAGTACCTAGAACAATCGAGATTTTGTATATACAAAAACCACTTTTAAAAAATAGTATATATAAATACCATGACATTACTTACTGTAGATAGAGCATGGTGTTTTTTAGAAACTTTACCAACAATGAATATTTTATCTGGTTTCAATCCTATGGAAGTATAAACCCAAATATCTTTGCTGGAGCCATAAGCTGCATGGACAAGGATATCGGCCTAAAAAATTCAGATATTTTCTAAATTAAATTTTAGACAAATTAATCTGATAAATCAATTAAGTTATATAAATAGTCATCGGTCATTGGATGAATCTTGAACTGTTTGAATAGAGGAATACTTTTGGAGAGAAAACGGAACAGATCCATAAATTCCCAATGTTTTTTTATTTTGACTTTTTCTAGTGTAATATTTGTTAAACAATATATTTAGAATAATTTGTAATCCAAGAAAACCAGCTATCAGCAACAATATTTTATAACACTTAATAACATGTGTATTATAGACAGTCCCGAAGTTTTAGCCATAAATCAGTTCCTAAAAATATGTATATGAGATCACGTATCTGAAAGTAAAATGGTAAGAGTTACATGTTATAAATGGAGTTCATTCCCAGAAGGCTAAGAAGAAAAATTATAAGTTCTCTTAAGTGAAAGTTTTACTTTTATTACAATACATAAAACATTAAAATAAGAGATTAAACAAAAAGCAGACGTACAAATAATTTTTTTAAATTAATTTTTATTGTTATCTAAACAAAAATAGCAGAAAAAGTCACCACAAGAGAGCTTGGTGTGTCTGCCACTTTTGGTATATGAAAAGTGATTCATCTATGATACTTTGATATCCATAAAAGGAGTGAGTTAGCCAAAAGACAAGACCACTTGTAATTGTAAAATATAACTGAGCATTATATAGGGGAGGACGGAGCAACTTTGGCACGTTAAGAATAAGTTCAATTTTGTGTAATAAACACTGCTTTAAACTGAAATAAAAGTGCTGTTTATTGTCTACCAGAATGTAACCTTACCGTAGAATTCGTTAAAATCAGTTTGGAAATAAAAATAAGCATAATAATAATAATTTTATAAAAAGATAGCAATTGCCGAAGTTGCCCCCATACCAGAGGCAACCTTGACAACAGTAATGGGGCAAGATGGCAGTTATATAAATTTGTGTTATTAACAATGTATAAGCTGGAATTCACTATTGAAACAAAGAAATACAAGTCCAAAAACCTATTCAATATTATAACAATGAAATACAAGTTCAAAGGCATATTTAAGTAAGAAAACGTAAACAAAAATTAATTACAAAAAATTCAAATAAATGAAAACATTCTAATGCAAGTTAAAAGCAATATAAACAAATTAGTGAACTCAAACAGTAGAAATGAAATATGCTTAACAGCAAATTGTTTATGCCCTACACAAATCGCAAATAAATTGAACCAACTCATTTTCCACACCTGTACAGCCACATGAGCCCACAGTTCACACTTCCAGCACATAATCCACTTTTCCCGAGTAGTTCTATATTGTTAATTGCAATACATGCAATAAGTATTTTCATCATCATTTTCCAGTTCTTTAGGACCTTTCTGCCCCTTTCCTTTAGTGAACTTCCAATCCGATTTCTCCAAATCCATTGCCCTTCTGCAAGTTCCCGATTTTTTAACTTTAGCCTTGGCTTCTAGTGTGGCTTTATATGGGGATCCAGTTATTTCTTCTGTTTGTTGTTTGCGGCCAAATCAAACCATAGCAAAACACGATTGGAACAAGATCGGCAACACTGCCGAAGATGCCCCGACAGTCACGATTTAGAAACATTAAGTGGAACCCTGAGAATAGGGTACCAATCCATGATCTGGCCACGTGAATAAGTTAATGTTTTATCCATCTAACAGGAAAAATAACTTTCGTTATTATGGAATTATAACAAAACTTGCCAATTCTATATAAATGGAAGCAAAATATTATAAGAAATTGAATGAAACAGACAACTATTTGATATTTCAACTATGCTTGTCGGAGAACAACACAGACACCACACTCAACAAGCAGTCATTAAAACTCAACTATCTAGCCTCTAAAGAGAGTCTCCTTTTATTTTGTTTCAAAGAAAATTTAATTGACGAACTTGCTCCAAATGCCGAAGTTACCCCATCCTCCCCTACATTAATGCTGAAATATATTGGCATATCCTACCATATACTTATGGTAATTCATTTATACAATGTGGAAAGCAAATATTTGAAAAAATTATTTGGTGTTTGTCAAATAGAATTCCTCATAAAAAAGTAATTTTGGCATTTGATTACAAAAAAACACTAACACCTCACAAATACAAGTAAAGCGTACTGCCACCAAACTATTATGGATGAGTCTTCAATGAGGAGTTCTGCAAAATGTACAGTACTCTTAAGTAATTCAGTATTATTTAACTTTGATTTTCTTGAAAGATTTTAAAATTGCACTTTCAACCTATGCTTAATAAAGGTTTATACCAAGACTCATCCACAAAAATAGTATTATCGAAACCCCGAGGACCACGTAACTCCCCTCGTAAATAAATAATTAAAAATTTTCAGAAACTTCTAAACATTTTAAATTTGTTTTTTCATACAATGAATGAATTTACCAGAAATACAATAAAGCAAAATTTATATATAGCAAAAATGCACATAATCTCATATCCTTCTTAGCATACTTGAAATTTGGTTACAATTGACAAAGAGCAACATCATGTGCAATCCAAGAATTTTAGTTAATTAAAAATAACTTAGAGAGCACTTTGCTGCATTGATGCAGTAATTTTTAACAGCCAAAGTATTTTATACATTTCACAAAAGTAACTTAATATTATCCAATCAGAAATCTTTCTTGGCTGTTTCTATAAAATGAACTAGATTTAAAATAAAAATATAAAATAACAGAAAACTTTTGCATCACACTCACACAAACAAAATAAATTTAGAATTTACTTTAATTATACAGTATTAGTGTCATTAATATATTTTATTCTTTAGGACAATGACAAGATGAAAGCAAAATGAAGTATTATTACAATTTTAGTCTCTGTAATCCAAAAATTATTGGTAGGCCAATCTCACAGCAATATCATTGGCAAATTAATTTTATTTAGAATTACTTCATATGCATTTCGGGTTGGTCTAATGTATTCCAACCCCTCTTCAGTGCTAATCCAAAAAAGTTTTTTTAGAACACGACATCAATGTATAACAACAACAAGTTTAAAAAAGGAAAGAACTTACAATATACGTTGGTGAAAATTACAACAATATTTATATGGGTGGGAGGGCAAACCTTCCTCACATTGACTGGTATTCTAAAATTACAATTTTTTTGTTGTATACATCTTATTGATATATGGCTAATTTAAAGAAAAATTGCAAACAGCACTTATACTCACAGATTAAAATTGTTTTCACAGATGTATAATAAACACTCTAAAAACATCTAATAATTAAATAAGCTGACCAACAAATGTATAGGTGCATTCTCAAAGCATAAATTACTTAACAAATTAACAACACTATTAGTTCATGTATACTTCATTGAATTCTTTTACAATAGTAATCATGTGATGACTTCTTATTACTTATTAATTTATTTTAGTGCCATCTATTAGATTGTACCAGCGGTAATCAATTTCCACACCTTTCGAATTATTAATTAAATTGTTATTTTTTTGATTTCTTATTTCTATATGTTCTTTGAATTTTCTTTTATACATGTCTTTTTCAACATGCAAAATTTTAATATTATTTCGATTAATGTTACAATTATTATTATTAGTGTGGTTAAACCACGGGGAATTATTGTACTTGAGTCGGATGGCAGCTTTGTGTTCTTTGACTCTTACTTCTAACACTCGCCCAGTTTCACCAATATGTACACACAGATTATGACAATTACATTCAAGTTTATATACAACACCAGCTTTTTTTAAAGGATCTAACTTATTATTACTACTTTTATTAATATATCTACAAATATTTTGTGAAATTTTATTGGTCAAAGATGGGGCCAAACAACCAACTTATATTGTAAGTTCTTTCCTTTTTTAAACTTGTTGTTGTTATACATTGATGTTGTGTTCTAAAAAAACTTTTTTGGTTTAGCACCGAAGAGGGGTTGGAATACATTAAACCAACCCGAAATGCATATGAAGTAATTCTAAATAAAATCAATTTGCCAATGATATTGCTGTGAGATTGGCCTACCAATAATTTTTGGATTACAGAGACTAAAATCATAATAATATCTACATATACAGCAAAACATTTATATATCAAAATGAAGTAATATTTATAATAGTGAAATGGTATAAATTATATCTAAAGCTGGAATTATTATAAAAGTGAATTCATATTAACCTTGCAAACCTTTTCCCATGAAATGGCATGGTATTAAAAAGAATTGTTAAACATTAAATATATATATATTATATATATATATATATATATATATAGTAGAGTAGAATCCTGATTTACCCAAGGCAAATTTATAGGTGAATATGGTACTATTCTTATAATTTATAAAAGTTTTGCAGAAAATACATCAAATGACTTTTGTAAATCTCTTTCTGCCATGCAGGCACTAAGGGCTTTTCTTTTTGTGCACATTTTTGGTTTGGCCAGACCTCAACACATCCGAGACCATGAAAAATGATGTCAAGGTGACTGCAGAATACTACAGGCAAAGGGAAGACCTGCTATAAAACGAAATCTCTAAAACAACATGTATATTCAAGTCTTTACAGTTTTTTAAAAAATGATTTGTTTCTGTTACCTTTTTATTATGCAACTATGATATTACACATTTTCATTCTTAAAACTGTTATTCTTACCTACAATTAAATTCAAGGAATAAAAAGGAGTTTGTATGAGATCACTTTTATTCTTAATTTTTATTCTGAAATCCATCCATCTGCAGCCACCTGTTCTTATTTGTGGTAGCATTGGTTCACATTGCCTCAATTAACAGGATTATACTAGTTAGTTAGTTAGTTAGTTATTTATTGATTAAGATACCAAAAAGGTACATTCCCGATACCGTAGTATAACATAACCGGGTGCAAGCGCGACAAATAATAAGTACATAAAATGAGAGTGTAGATTACAATACATAGGAACGTAGATACGGCAAATTAAAATACCGTATACAGTGTAAATAAAAAAAAAAAAAAAAACAATAATAATGGAAATAATAATAATAATAATAATAATAATAACTCTCCCGTGGTCACCACCTGGTCGTGGTGGGAGAGCCCAGTAATTTTACTGATCCATAGGGCAATGCAGGCTGGAGCATAAGCTCCTGGTAGGGACACCCATGCCAGTAAGGTCTATGGGGAGAAATGAAGCTAAGAGTGACCACGCCCACATTCTGTGGAGATATTCATCATGGTAATAACTAGATCAAAGTGTGATACCGGCTCGGACGTCGCCCGGGTTAACAAGGTCCGCGTTCGTGGGTTAGGCAGAGGCTCACGTTCGAAAAATAGGTCACAGTCTCCCTTGGTTACCGGTGGCGAAAGCAGCACCGGCCCAAGCATGGCTACTGCAATGCCCTCAACAGATGTGAGGAACCAACCCAGCCTTGGTGTTTCTGTGGCAATGCATCCACAGACCACAAAGGCTGGAAAACCACGCCAACGGATGAAATGGACAGTAGAAATGAACGAGTTTATCATCCGTACTTATTACACCATCACAAAACTCGAAACAAACATGACAGCATACAGACAACAACTACACCATAGATTCACACAACAGTATCCTCATCTCACTGTCACCGAACAAAGGGTTGTTGATCAAAAAAGAACAATTATACACAACAACCTTATTCCACAAACAATACTTGAACTTATCAAACAACAGGTTGCTGATCAAATACATCAACAGACAGAAACATCTAACATTAATGAAGATCATGTAACCTGTCAGGATAATCCAGCAACAAGCATTGATAATAACACACATACAACAATTACCACTAATGATACTACAGACACTTCCTCATCCATCACTGATAACATAGACTTGGATTTAGTTAATACGCTCTCACTTATATTTCAGGAAACACTCACTAAATATACAGGTACAGATCCCACACAACGACCACGAATACCAAAAATCAACACGTCAAAGAAAGTAGGAAAAACACTAAATTATGTAAACACTCACTTACTACCACACTACATTCATTCAATTTCTACACTCTCAGACATTCATACATTAGTTTATGCTGGGGCAGTCACAGTAGTGACACAACATGGACTGAAAGTACAATCACAGACAAATACACAGAAAACACAATTCTATCACAAACCTGCCTGGCAGAGAAGAATAGAAACACAAATAAATGACATTAGACAGCAATTAGGCAGGCTGACACAATACACTAAAAACAACATAACACCCAAATTAAGGAAACAGCTCAAAAACATTTTCAAGAAAATAAAAACACACACAAAACACGAACATCACAACACACGCATTACAGAATACATTGATACACTAAAACAAAAACTTGCTGCCAAAGCACGTAGACTCAAACGATACAAAACATGTACACTACGAAAACAACAAAATAAATTATTTACAAACAATGAAAAACTCTTTTACAGACAAATTAATAACAAAGCAAACACTGATACACAGCACAGTGGCACACCAACAGAAGAAGAACTCACAACATATTGGTCTTCTCTTTGGTCCAGTGCTGTCACGCACAATGCCAATGCAGGCTGGATCGAGGAGGAGAACAGAAACTTGCACAACATACCAACTATGCCCTGTGCTGAAATAAACATACATGATTTCCAATACACTGTTAACAGAACACACAACTGGAAGACACCTGGTGTAGACAACATTCACAATTTCTGGTACAAAAAGTTCACATCACTGCACCAGGAACTAGCTAAACACCTAACACACATCATCATCAATCCACAAGACATGCCAAATTTTCTTACTCAGGGCATCACCTACATGAAACCTAAAAACAACAATACCACAGACCCCACACAATACAGACCAATTACATGTCTTCCAACACTGTACAAATTATTGACATCCTGTATTGCAAACAAAATATACAAACATGTTGAAGAACACGACATTCTAACAGAACAACAAAAAGGTTGTCGTAGAAACCACAGGGGATGCAAAGAACAGTTACTCATAGATTCAGTCATTCTACGGCAAGCACACAGACAACACAGAAACATACACATGGCATATATAGACTACAGAAAAGCATTCGACAGTGTTCCACACAGTTGGCTGCTACATATCCTACACATGTACAAAATACATCCATCACTCATTGCATTCTTTCAAAACACTATGCAGCACTGGAGAACAACACTACATCTGAGGGTTAGTAACACTTCCATACAAACAAACCAAATTTTTATTAGGCGAGGAATTTTTCAAGGAGATTCCTTGAGTCCTCTCTGGTTCTGCCTAGCCTTGAATCCATTATCCAACTTGTTAAACAACAGGCAATATGGTTACAATATCAGACACAAAAAAACAACACAGTTTACACTGTCACATCTCATGTACATGGATGACATAAAACTTTATGCATCCACACAAAAACAACTTCATCAACTCCTACAAATCACACATTCATACACCAAGGACATACAAATGAAATTTGGCCTAGATAAATGCAAAACACTTCACATAGAAAAAGGAATCCTGAAGAAAGAAGATTTTGCACTTGGAAATGGAGACATTATTGAATCCATGGAAGAGGGTGAGCTCTACAAGTATTTAGGATTCCAACAGGCCAAACTAACAGAACATGCACAAATAAAGCAAAGATTGATTAAAGAATACCAAAGTAGGTTAAATGCTATTCTCAGAACACAGTTAAATGCAAAACACACAGTTAAAGCAATAAACACATATGTCATCCCAGTACTCACATATTCTTTTGGAGTTATACATTGGACTCACACAGATCTCGAGCAACTCCAAAGGAAAACAAGAACTACACTTACTAAGCATAAACAACATCATCCAAAATCTGCCACAGAAAGATTAACCCTTCCACGTAAAGATGGCGGACGTGGCCTGATTGACATAGTTAACCTTCACTACAAACAAATACAGTCACTGCGAGAGTTTTTCTACAAAAAACAAGAAACATCACAATTACATAAAGCAGTAACTCTAGCAGACTCAAATAACACCATTAACCCCTTTCTGTCCGCAATCGAACTCAGTTCGATCGGTTTACATAGCGTTACACAGAAAATGGTGTTTTAGACCCTCGGAGAAAAAAAATCGGCGAAAAAAAAATGTTTTTTTGGACTTTCGGATGTATTTTCAGTCCCCAAATTTTTTGAAAAATTTTTTCCCGCGCGAAAAAATTTTATTGCGATTTTAATTAACCCTTAATGACGGGCAATTAACGCTTAATTGTTTTTTTATGGGATTTTTTTATAGAACTTTATTTATCCTTCTAAACTTCTAGCGCACCGATTTTACTTCGGTAAAGTTATTTAAAGCTATTTTCTGATGTAAAAAACAACATCCAATAGTTTTTTAATTTTTTTAATTAATTAAACGTAATTATAAAAAAATCTATTAAGTCGGGGGGTCGGAAATTTCAATAAAAATCGTAATTTAAAAAAAAAAGTTTTGAAATATCCAGCCATCTAGTATTCACCCTACTTTTTACCCTTCTCCTCCGAGAGTTTCATGAGAATGTCCCGCGAAACACGACACCAGCTGTTCTCAAGGTCATCCAGCTGTGTAAACAATGACTCATCAGTGTCAAGTTTCGCGCTAAGGCGAGAAAAAGAAATTGTACTTTGAAGTGTTTTCTTCAAAATTAACACATTTCTTTCGTTTTTTTTAGTTTTGACTATTTTTAATTATAATTTAATTATTAATTATGATTTTTTTTAAAATTCGCGCTGGACAAGAAGGGGTTAAACTTACACTCACATCATATGGACACAACGCAACATATAAAAAGCATAGACACCATTAAGCAATCGTGGGCTCGAAAGGCACTCCATGGCAGGCATCCTTACGATCTGGCCCAGGATTTTGTTGACAAAACTGCGTCAAACAGCTGGTTAGCTCGGGGATGCCTCTTTGGGGAGACGGAAGGATTCATGATTGCCATACAGGATCAGGTCATACATACTAAAAACTACAGAAAACACATACTCAAAGATACAACACTCACAAATGACACATGCAGAAAATGTCACATCATGTCAGAAACTATACAACACATCACCTCTGGTTGCAAGCTCTTGGCACAGACAGATTATTTACACAGACATAATCAAGTAGCAAATATAATACACCAAGAGCTTGCAAAGAAACACAAATTAGTAGACATCCACGAACCATACTACAAATACATTCCACAGACAGTATTGGAAAACAACACGCACAAAATGTACTACGACAGAGCCATAATCACAGATAAAACAATTTACCACAACAGACCAGACATCACACTCATTGACAAACACAATAAAATCACATACATTATAGACATATCCATTCCAAACACTCACAATATACAAAACGCATGCACTGAAAAAATTAGCAAGTACACAGAACTCGCCCAGGAAATAAGGCATCTGTGGAGGATGGATGGGGTGCTTATTGTACCTGTAGTTCTCTCCTCTACAGGTGTCATACCACACACACTACACAAAAGCCTGGGCACATTAGAATTGAATAGAAACATATACATCACTCTACAGAAGGCCACTATATTGAATACATGTCATATTGTGAGAAAATTTCTGAATACAGACACACACACTGATACACTTCTTTAATTTCTGTTTTGGTTACTATGCCTTGACTTTGGTCCGGCATAGTACACAGCCACCGGTGTTAACCAAGTATCTCTCACTTAACCCAACATAATAATAAAAATGGAATAAAATACAATTAAAAAAACAATACAGATACATATGAAAAAAAAATAAAGAGAAATAAACTGCAATATTTACAAATATTTACAAAATCTACAATGAATTGTGCAATACACAAGCAGAGGCCAGAAGAACATGCTGAGGAGTAGAATGAGAGTCGCCGCTAACCGTTGCCAAGAATTCAGTAGGCAGGTACCGATGTTCTTTTAAAATACACAGAAATAAGGTGGAAAAAGGCACTGTAGGTGTCTTTATATTTAAGAAGACTGTCCAGATGTTGAGGGGGCCAGTTGTCGTTGTGGGTCTCGATGGTCGTCTTGAGGTGGAGTCGTTCCAACTCCAGAAGCGGGCACTGCAGGGTGTAGTGGGTGCTGCCATCAGAGGTTCCACAGATGGTGCAAGAAGGGTTAGTTGTTCCTTTAAACCTAGCCAGGTAGGTAAAGAACCTACCATGGTTGGTCAGAAACTGAGAAAGATAGTGGTTGGGAGTGTACCACTTAAGAGTCAGGAATTCCTTTATATTTGGAATAAAGTTAAAGGTGATGGAGTCGTTATGATTCCATTCGTCCTGCCAGGAGGCAAGGAGATCCTGCCAAAGGATGCCCTTGATGGCCCTGATGTTAATTTTATTGTAAGAGAAGGGCAGGGAGTGGTCAGTGGAAGCTTGTTTAGCAATGGCATCCGCCCTCTCATTACCGTGGGTGCCCTGGTGAGCTCTGGTCCAGCTGATGTGAAAATGGTTGGGAGAGTGGATAACAGTTTCGTGAATGCCAGTGGCAATGGGATGATAAGTCTTGGCCTGAAGGAGTGCCACTGCAGAAGCGCTGTCTGTAATAATAGTGATTTCCTTAGTAGTGTAGTTATCATTTGACCAGTCGATGGCTTTTCTAATGGCAAGAAGCTCTGCCTGGAAGACGGAACAGTGCTCCCCAAGCTTGAAATGGCCCGTAGCAATTTCTTCGTCATTATTGAAAACAGCAAAGCCACAGCCCACGTTCGAGCCGGTTTTAGATCCGTCGGTGAAAATATGGAGGTCAGTCTGGTCAGAGGTGTCGAAACGGATATTGCAAGGAGTGGCTGGGTGCCTCGAATTGGCAAAGCTCACATTGGTCTCCAAGTCTTCATGTTTAATACAGTGATTATCAGTATAGATATCTCGACCCCATTTTATGTGCCACAGTTTAGAGTTGAGGGCTATCACTTTATTGATGGGTGCCTTTTTTGCCAAAACTTGTAAAGAAGCGCTGGGGGTGGTGCAATACGCCTTGGTAATTTGAAGAAGAGCTCTACGTTGGGCAGTGATAAATTTCCTTTTTATATGGGATTTGGTGATGTCATGCCCCCAGCTTCCACATGCATATGTAGTGATCGGCAGGAAAATCTGATTATATATTGCGTCAAGGGCTTCGGCTGCCAGGCCCCAACGCTTCCTTGCCATGCCTGCCAGAGCATTGAAGATCTTCCCGGTGCGATCTGTAATATACTGGGTATGGGTATTCCATAATAAGCGAAAGTCCAAGACAACTCCCAAGTACTTAATAGTTTTCTTTATGCGAACAGAATGATCGCCCATCTTGACAGTTGGCACTCTTCGGTACAGATTGGGCTGCCTTGGTTTATTAAATACGATGCCACAGGTCTTGGCAGCATTAAATGTTAGTTTATTCTTAGTTCCCCAATCGAGGACTTGTTCCAATATGTGGTTTCCATTGCGCTCTAGTTCTGCCCGAGAACGTCCACCCAGCAGCACCAGGACATCATCCGCGTAGGCCACCATGTCATGTTGCCCAAAATTTTGGTTGAGGAAATCATCAAATACAACGTTCCATAGCAAAGGGCCACACACAGAGCCCTGCGGGCAGCCACGGACCACGCTCCGGCATACGTTATGTCCTCCATAGTTAAGAATGGCGGAGCGGTTAGTGAGGTAGTCAGTAATAATTCGGTAAAGATTAGCAGGGCAATCCTTGGCTCTAAGGCGGTAAAGAATAGAGGGCCACCAGGCACTGTCGAAAGCCTTTGCAATGTCCAGGCTGATGGCCATCACATACTTGTAGCTACTTAGGAGGTTGTTAATGCTGCTGATGACGCCTTCAATAGCATCTGCGGTCGAGCGCTGTGGCCTAAAACCAAACTGGTTACTGTGCAGAAAGTTGTTCTTCTCCAGGTGCCATTGGAGTCTATTAGTGATCAACCTCTCCAGCACCTTGCCAAGAACTGGCAGGAGGGAGATGGGACGGCTCTCCTCAGGGTTTCCAGGTTTAGGAATCGGAACAATTCTGGCACATTTCCAGTTACTGGGAAAGATTCCATGAGAGAGGCTGGTGTTATAAATATGCATCAGGTGCTCGGGGATTATATTCCAGAGCTTCTTTGCCAACTCAGGCGTGATGTCGTCGCAGCCAGGAGCCTTCCTGCTATTAAGATTGGCGAAGGCGTACTTGATCTCGTGCGGCTGGAAGCTTGGAGTATCGAGGGTACTAATTGCATTAGATACCAGAGTTCGAATCCTATGATGATATTCAGTCTCCTGATCTAAGTTATCCTCCAGGCAGAATTGATCCATCCTCCGGTTGGCTGCCTGGAAAAAGTCCTCGCCAGGAGTGGAGGAATGTAAGACGGACCTGCTTTTGAACTTATTGGTGGCATAGCGAGTGATAAAACCCCAGGGGTTTTTAGCCGCCGATTGGCAGAAATGAGTCCAAGAAGTTTGCTTGGCCTTTTTAATCTCGGTTTTATAATTCCGAAGATGCTGAAGGTAGTGCAATTTGTGGTTGGTCCGATCAGGCTCAGTGTGACTCGTCTGGTATTTCTTCCGCAGCCTGATGTTCTTTAGGCGAAGGATTGTCAGGTTTTCCGTCCACCAAGGCACGGGCTTATGAGTGTTCATGTATTTCGGAATAAAGATGCTGCAGGCCTTCTCAATAGTATTAATATTACCCTCTATGCGCTCACGAGTAATCTGAGGGTCAGGATGGACACAGTCAATCAAGTTATTATGGAGGTAGGTCCTGAGATTGTCCCAATCCGCATGCCTAAGATTGTATTTAAGGCGTGGGTGCCTTATGTTGTCATTGGTGGTGGTGTTAATATTGAAGGTAATAACAGCATGATCATCTATGGAGTCGTTGAGAACCTTCCAGTCAGAAATAGTGGAATAACAGCCCAGGGAACATGCCGTAACATCTATCCAGCTATGTCCCTGGCTGGAGACGAAGGTGGGAGGGGAGTTTGGATTGTTAACAACAAGAAGCCCATTGCGGGCAAAGAAGTCTTCCCATCTTCGGCCACGATGGTCTAGGTTGTCGCCTCCCCAGGTGGGGGAGTGAGCGTTAGTGTCTCCTGCAAGAATGTAGAAGGCATTGTTGAAGGTGTCCATGCAGTTTTGTAGTGAAGACAGATAATTGTCGATGTCATTATTCATCGGACAGTAAAAGTTGATTAGGATGAGCCTGTTGTCGTTGACAATGATCTCAGAGCAGCAGATGCACTGAGAGCTAATGTTGCTGTGGTGCAGAAGGGACAAGTTGTCATTGGGGGCGATAGAGGCCGCCCAGGGATACTCTGAGGTACCACTAAGGATGGTGCAAGTGGTTGGAAGACAAGCCGGGCGGTTACGCACACAGTAGGGCTCCTGGCAGAAGATGAAGTCGCAGTCATTGATCTTGGAGCTTAAGATTGAGGTGGCAGCAATACTTCTTCCGGTGTTGTATTGCAGAAGACGAATACTTTTATTACTGCGTTGGTCCATATTCAGTACTATTAATTACGTTGTTTTTGATACGAGTATAAACCTGACATGTGCTGTCACGTGCGTTGTGTTCAGAGTTAGCTGCTTTCTCATGGGTGCAATTACAGCATTTAGCTGGCTTGTCCTTATGTTTGCAGTCTTTGTAGGAGTGTTCGCCAGAGCAGTGACTACATGTTGGCACTGTCTGGCTACAGGACTTAGTCGAATGGCCAAATCTACAGCACCTGTAGCACTGCAGGACCGGACAGAAGTCCGAGACCCTGCATTTGGACCATTCCACAGAGATCTTCCCCAGAATCAGAAGCCTTTTCCGCAGGTTGGGCGAGACCTGCACAGCCCAGTTGGTAAAGTCTTTCCCCTTCTTGCCCATAGTAAATTTGACTCTGAAGGCCTCGTTGAACTCGTCTTCAGAATATGTTTCGCTCAGGAACTCGTTCTGCCGATAGACAAGTAAAGGTAGCTCCTCCCGGGTCACTTGAACAGGAACTGAATAAAAAGCCACGTAAGGCAAACGCTTCTTTGGCCTTTTAATAGTTATTTGTGGAATTTCCTTGGAGATATGTTTCACAAGTCGGTCGGCATCGCTAGTGTTTCTTATCTCGATTGCAATTCCCCCACCTCCGATGTTGCGGACTCTGTCAACTCCAATCCGGAGCCTAGATGGTTTGATCTTCTCAAAAAGGAGTCTCCTGAGCTTATTACAGCTCGCTTCCTCTCCTTTGTTGTACAGAAGAAGGACCTCCGTACCGGTTTTTGGTCTTTTAGTGTTACCAGAGGATTCAACTATTTTTCCTGATTTAAGCGCTGTGCTGTAGGATCTGTCGACGCTGTTCACACAGGGGCCTTGTGTGCAGATCTCTTCAATTTTAGCCTTCGTGCTAAGTTGATTTTCCAGTATTTCTTGAATGGGGCCTTCTTCCAGGAGCTTCCCCAATTTACCGGAGAGGCCCTCCATCTGAGATAATGGTGCCTCAAGATCCATTCGATCAACAAGATAGTCTATGTTGTCACCTATTTTTTTATTGGTCACTGTGATCCTGTCCAATTTATTGTTGATTTCGTTGAGTTGGATGTTTAGATGTTTGACGTCGCTGGCACTTTGCTGTTTGTCATCATTGGTGGTAGAAGACCGTGGGCTATGGCTAGAAGCACTGTCCTTCACTTTTCCCATGATAGCAGGGAGGTCTTCGTAGAGAAGTTTATTAAGTTTGCCGGTAAAACCCTCAATCTCTGTTCTAGTTATGAAACAAGTGGTGGGAGGGTGCAAGATGGGCATCGGAGTAGTGGCTTCAGCATTCAGAATTTTATTGTTTTTCTTGACTGGTGTCCCTCTCCCCAATGAGGGGTCAGGGGTCCCAGACAGAACAAGCTGTTGGTTTTTCCCAGAGCAAACAGGGTTTGCATTGGGTTTACAGCAATCCCCTATGGTGCCGGCTGCGAGGTCTATTAACTTCTGGATCTGATCATTTATAAAGTTTTTATTCTGAGTGGAGCACGATCTTTTCCCCTTCTTCTCAGCGCAAAAGCCCTTAACTTCATTGGCGATGCGATATGCCTTTTCCAAAAATTCAGATAGAGCCTTGTTCTCCATGGAGAACAATAGAGATAACAGAATATGTGGAAAGTGTAATCAACCAACCATGAGAGGGTAGTGTACAGCGTATTGTGTGAGAAAAGATGCCTGGTGGCCAAAAGACTCTGTCCGAGATGGAGTAATCCAGCCAAGACAGAGGGGAAAGCAAAGTTGGTTGGTTGCCAAAATAACAGGAATAGGTAATAAGAAATACCCTTTATCCTCCAAAATACTATTCCAATAATAATTAAATAACGAAAGTTTAAATTCGTGATGTAATTTTGACCAAAATACTATTCTAATAATAATCAAATAACGAAAGTTTAAATTCGTGATGTAATTTTGACCGAAATACTAATCTAATAATAATTAAATAAACAGATGTTTAAATTCATGATGTAATTTGACCTTTCGCCTATTGCACCGTCACCAACTGTCGTTCTGCCTCACAACTCCCCTTTGCTCGACACTCTCCCTCGAACACCTCCTCTCCCCCGCGACCCCTCGTAATTTATTATCCTAACAGTCTTGGAATGTAACACGTGTAGACCCCACCTAAATGTGTTGGAGTAAAATAATTATACACAAATAATATTTAAAACTAACCATTATAATATTCTATAACATAATAACCTGACTTAAACACAATAGAATAAAGTTATAACCGTTCGAAAGTTAAAATGTACCAATTAATCTCTATTGCAAAAACCCAAAACCCTTATAATACGATTAATATTAAACGAATTGCTACCCTCCTTAGGACCTAATTGACTAAGCTAACCTCTAACAAACCCCTTTGTGCCGCCTCAGAGATTAAGTCTCCCCCCCGCTAAACCCGATCGAATTTTAGAAATTAAAAATTAACTATCTATTCCCCAATTAGCATACAGTAACAATATATATATCAATCGAACCAGGATCCAGAGTCGATTCCAATAGTATCCTCGAAGATGTAATGCGGTTAATACTTCCGGCACAATCACAAAAATTCCACAGAGCACATTTTAACACATCCTAACACATCCTCCCTCTGCGGCTAAGTCAATTTCACGCTAAAGGCATTAAGAATCCTCAGACGTTGAACAGGATTCTACTGTATTTCAGGACAGGATAACAGGATTCTGTAACAGGATTCTACTGTATTTCATAGTTCAATTAAACTAATTCCATTTCTGGATTATACGAGGCGTGTTTTTAAAGTAAGTACCGTTTTAATATAACACCGCTGGAACGCTGCAGTCGGCACTTAGTGCATGCGCGCTGTGTACCTACATCTGTTGGGAAGCCACAAACGCCATTACGGAGCCAGTCGACTGTGTTTACTGTTGTTTGCATGTTATTGAAATGCCGCCGCTCATTGAGAATCCCGCAGACTGCAAAGTGCATGCCGTTATTTGTTTTCTCAGTGCTAAAGGCTCGAAAGCGGCTGAAATTCATTGCCAAATCAGTGAAGTTTATGGTGAAAGCATTATGAGTGATGGAATGGTACGAAAATGGGTTAGGGCCTTTAGTAATGGCCGCACAAACATTCACAATGAGGAACGAAGTGGGCGACCTTCAGTCATTATCGACGATTTGATTGAAAAAGTGGACTGTAGAGTGAAAGAGAACAGATGATTCATGATTTCATCTTTATCTAAAGAGTTTCCTACAGTTTCAAGAAGTGTTCTCTATGAAATTGTGACCGGACGATTAAATTATCGAAAGTTGTGTTCCCGTTGGGTGCCAAAAATGTTGACAGAGGAGCACAAAACCAAACGTTTGGCCAGTGCATTGACTTTTCTTGGGTGCTACAGTGACAAGGGAGATGATTTTTTAAGCCATATTGTTACAGGCAATGAAACGTGGGTAGCCTACGTTACACCGGAATCGAAGCAACAATCCATGGAATGGCGACATTCATCATCTCCAAGGAAAGTCAAGTTCAAGCAAACAATTTCTGCTCAGAAAATCACGTGCACGGTGTTTTGGGACAGATACAGAGTGTTGCTTGTTGATTTTTTGCCTCATGGTGAAACAATCAATTCAGCTGCATACTGTGAGACTTTAAAAAAACTGCGCCGTGCAGTACAAAACAAAAAGCGGGGCTTACTGAGCAAGAGTGTCGTTTTGCTCAGTAAGCCCCGATAATGCTCGTCTATATACGGCAAATCAAACTCGAGACCTAATCACATCATTTGGCTGGGAACAATTAGACAACCCTCCATACAGTCCCGACCTAGCGCCGAGTGACTACCATTTGTTTCTGCATTTGAAGAAGCATCTGGCAGGGCAGCGCCATAACAATCACGACGAAGTCAAAACGACCGTTCTGCAGTGGTTGTCTCATCAGGCGGCAACATTCTTTGAGAATGGAATACAAAAGCTGGTCCCACGATACGATAAATGTCTCAATATTAATGGAAATTATGTAGAAAAGTAGTGTAAAATATGGGCTTTCACATAAATAAAAATTTTGTTAAAAATGTTTGCTTGTTTTTTTTTATATTTCAAAATGGAACTTACTTTAAAAACACGCCTTGTATGTTGGGCAACACACAAACTAGTTGATATTATGTCTCAATTAGTGAATATTATTTTTTTCTTCAATTCTGATTCAGTTGTGGTGAGTAGTGCATGTTTTATTCTGTAAATTTTTGCCCTTGTTGTTGTATAAGAGTAACAGGTCATAAAAAAAATAACATTGGAGACCGTTGAATGTCTCATACCACTTTACCACGGTTAACTGACACAATGTTTTTAAGATGAACAATAGTCATTGGAGGACAATCAAATGAATGAATACCTCTTAACAAGCAACACCAACAAAAACAATGTTTGTTAGCAACTCTCTTGCTTGAGATTGATGTTTAATATGTAAATTAATAGCAAAGGAACTGAATATTAGTAAAATAGTAGATTAAACTATTTGCTACAATGTTCTTGGTTTGCAAAAAGTATGCATTAAATTTGTGCTATACTTTTTCAAACTGAAACAAAAAGAGGTGTATGTATGTTACAAAACTTTATCGAAATAGAAAATGGTAATGCAACTTTTTTAATTCCATAATACTCAGTGATGAATAGTATTTTATGGCTAGATGAACAACAAACCAAACTAAAGACTGGTTTGATATTTTGCAAAATAAAAAAAACTGAAATGTCAGAATGATGCTTGTTGTATTCAATTTGTGCAAACAAGATTATATATATATATACATACAGTGGAACCTGATTAACCAGGATAACTCTCAAAGTTGTGTTTACTCAAAGACATTTTCTTTCCCCAAACTGTAACTCAAATGGGAGTTTTGATACAATATTTTCATAAACTCTCTGGAATTTTAATTTGAATTTTTCATTAAATAACATAATTAACTTTCATCTAATGAATAACCTAATCAGAACTTTATAGAAAGTATAGGAACCATGTTAAAAATAATCATTGTGTCATTTGATGGTGGAGGATGGTTTATAGACAGTGTGAGACCTAGATACAGCAACTTCCATTCGAACCTGCTTTTTTTCTGAACATTTCATTTTTGTTTTATTTGATTTCTGATGGTTTCTCCGACTAGCTGACATAATAAATAAACAGATTTTTAATAAATTAATTTAAATAAAACAATTATAGTCTGGTTCAATGTAAAAATTTTAACCTTGGCATAATTTTAAAAATGTAACAATTGTAAAGAGTGGTACATTTGTGATAAAAAAATAAAAATAAAAAACAGATAATTCCAGGCAGGAAATTTTGCAATTGAAAAACTCCTTACTAAACGTTTAACAGTGAACTGATCAATCATTCAGAAAAGCATTTCTTAATAGCTTATTTAACTATTCAGTCAAGCATTTTTGAGTTTCTGGACAACACTGAGAAGTTTACATTGACACAATGATTTTATGTAATAAGATCCTGGGAAATATTGTATGAATAGCTGAATATGGGTCATCAATAAACCAATGCACAAAATCTTGATATTCATCCAAACCTCTGTAACTTGAAACTTTTTAACTGAAAGTTCAAATTTTTTCCCTCTGACCAATTTGTTAACTAGGTTCCACTGTACTACGAAATATTCAGCAATCACAGTATTCTATGATAAATGAGATGGCATCCTCATTTTCGCATAGAATAGTTAGAAAAAAAAGCAACATCACATGTAAGATGTTGAACAAATTTCTTTCCTTTAGATAAAAGTTACACCTACATGCCATAAAATATGGCAATGAGAAAATGTTATAAGTAATTGTTAATTTTTTGTAATTTTATAATATAATGAAATCTTATATTAATTATCATCTCACTTCTTTCTGCAAATGGCGTAAGTATTCGGCTTTACGCCTCAGGGGATCCGTCAGCAGTCCGTCGGCAAATGACACGAGTCCGTGAGGAAAATTGTGTTGGGAGAGCCACGACATCACCCTCTGCTGCTGCATGTCTGGTCGTCCAGTAATATATATGATCAAGTAGCCTAATTCTTGCCAATGTCTGTAAGTATAAATTTGTTTTAAAATGAAAAAGTCAAATGTATTTTAAAAATCTTTTACATTTAAGAAATTTTCTGCAAAAGTATTGCAACTCTTAAATGAATTTAAATAAATTATATATATTTAATTATAAATTTATATTTAAGTCAAGAAAATTATTTATAAAATCATTGCCTGATAAAAATGACACTATATTCAAAATATTAATAATACTGTCATTTAATATCTTATTATATCATATGTTGCAAATTACATCAAAAAAATGTATCTTAATTAACAGAACACTAGTATTTTCTACTCCAGAAAAGAACATTGGTTGTTGTAGAAATACTACTTTGGATCTACTGGCATAGCAATATAAACAAAAGTATTTTTAAAGTAGATATGTATAATTAAGATCATAAATGAATAACAAAACTTTCTGTTATAGATTTTTCAGATTATTAATTAACTGAATTACTCAAATATGTATTTTAATAATAAATTATTGTCAGTTTTTACTGTCAGACAAGTTTTGCTTTTAATTTTGCTTTTATTTCTGATTGAACATTTATGGATTACAATGCTTGAAGATCAAACTGTCTGAGAACTTAGCTAAAACACTGTACAGTCCAACAAGTCCAAGTACTTTTGAAGATCTTTGCTCAGCTGTTTTTGTTCTTAGGGTTCTAAATTAGTTGTTCTATAACTTAAAATTTGGAGTATGATTCACAAATGTGTCATTGCTGAAATAATGATAGTAAACCTAAATTTACATTAAAGATACAACAATGTTTCAACATAGTCACAAAACATGTAATTAACTGAAGTGTTACTCATTATTTCAAGATTGTGGATGAAACTTAGTTCGTGGTCAGTGGCAAGAATAAATATTCATGCCAAATCTATCAGTTATTTCCATCTATTTGTTCATGATGATATAATTTTTACACTTATTAGATTTATTTATTATCAAGAAAAATAATTTTTATTCTGTATACAAAGACATAGTAAGAGAGCACACAACAATCTAGTGTACAGTCATATTTTATCTTAAAATTTTATGTAGTGGTGGTTAATCCATTTTCAAAGATGCTACTTGATTAATAATTTATATATCTAATGAGCAACTATTTATTGTGACATTGTCACAATGCGAGGCTGCAATTTTCCATCACAGTGTTCTGAATTTTTAGTAATGTCTTGCCCTTGTACACATACTTTTCCTTGTCACACTTTTTCTGTCAGCAATAGAGTTGTGCCAGTCATCTAGCCAACTCCTTTTCAGGGGAAAATTTTTGAACTGAAATAATATGAGTTTCAGTCCAAACTGGAAGTTCATATATAGTTAATCAGGACCTCTTGCCCCTAACCTTTCATGTGGTTAGGGGCAAGAGGTTCTTCAATCTCAAGAACAGGGTTAGGCTCTTGCCCCTAACCCTGTTCTTGAGATTAAGGAAGGACAGACAACAGACAGACAAATGAAAGTGGAAATTTATAGGTCTACAATTTTTTCAAATTGCAACCCAAAAAGAGGAAACGAACAGTTATTTATTGACATAATCACAATGCTGGGCTGCAATTTTTTCATCGTCATTTAATTTTTAAAAAATCGCATGACTTCCAGTCCAGACTGGTAGTTCATATATAGTTACTGTAATTAGAGTCTCTAACCTCTATGCTTTCCATATGTGGTCTGCATTTTTGAGGTGTCTTGTGTCTGTCTATACAACATACTTCCGATAACATTGAGTCATGCTGGTCATCTAACTAATTCTGTATTTAAAAAAATTTTGAATTGAAATAATGTTACTTTCAGTCTAAACCAAAAGTTCATATATAGTTAATTTAGACTTGTGACCTCTAAGCTTTCCATATTTGGTCTCAATTTTCATCTAACTCCATTCTTAAGATTAATGAAGGCTGGACAGACAGTGGAAATGTAAAGGTCTGCAATTTTTATAAAATAAGTATATAAAAACTAAATTTTTATATACAAACATTATTTGTATTTATTTTTAGAAGGTATGCTTTAGTAATTAATGAAATATTTTTGCAAAAACTTAATTCTTATATTAAGAAAGCATGGCTAATTTTATTTTACCGTACAACATCGACAGCTCCCGCTCTGACTTTAGGATCTTTGCCGGTAACAGACATGCTGGCAGTAAAAGAACCATCAATACTGAAGACGATACATTCAGTCTTCGGTGGCACCACAGTGAGAAAGAAATCAACTGATGTGTGATCTCCTCTGAAACAAAAAACTTTTTAAATAATAATAAAAAATTATTAACTTTACAAATTGTATCAATCAGAACAAATAATTTTTGGTATAGCTGAGTCAAATTAAGAATTTTGTTGTCTATTGAGAAAAATATTATACAAGCATATCTTACTTTACAGTTCTTCAATCATATTCACAATTATTATTTTTTAGCACTTGCTCTCTTAAGAGGGTTTTTGGGGCTTTTACTTTAGTATCTGTTTTAGGCCTAGAGTTATTGCACAGCTAATAATGATAGGATAGATGTATTTGTAAGCTTTTCATATGCATTGGCAAATGAAAAAAAAACCTTAATTTGTTTTGCAGCAATAGTCAGGAACCTAACAAGGTATGCCTGTAACTATGCTTCTGATATCTTAATACATATTACAAATTACATTTCTTTACCTTTTGGTATGATATAACATTCTCTTTTCAGTTACTTTAATTTCATTACAGAAAAATGATATTGCTTTCCAATAAAATCATAAAACTTATAGTTTTTTAAATTAAATCATACTAAACTGCTTACAAAAACTATAAATAATCACCATAAAAATCATTTAGCAGCAAGGAAATTAATCAATATATTTAATTATTGCAAATGTTTTTGGTCATTTTAAATGATCATCATCAGGACACTGAAAATAAAATACAACACAGAGAACATATAAAATGACAAAAAAACAGTTTTTCATTTTATACATTCTATTTGTTGTATTCAATTTTCATTCCCTGATGATTGTTTAAAATGATTAAAAACATTTGCATTAATTAAATATATCAATTAATTTCCTTGCTGCTAAAAAGTTTTCATAATGATTATTTACAGTATTCTGTTTTCCTATTTAATGTAATTTTACAAAATAAAATAAAACAGAGTGTAAAATTATTTTGAGTTTTAATATAATTAATTTTATGATTCTATATATTATGTTTAAATTAATATATGAATGTGCACTGTCATCTTTTTACTATACTTAAGTCCTTTTCATCAGTGATATAATAAAGTGATATTTTAAATTATTTTTTTAACATTTTTTACTGTTTCACTTAAAAAGGAACATGGTATATTCACAAAACAGTCATCTTCCTTTCTGTCCTGGAACAAAAGCAGTCTTACTTTGCAGAGATGACTTTTGTTAAAGGCTATGGCACTGCAAAATTATGTAATTTTTATATTGTGACTATACTGTCTGCGTTTTTAATTAAAATTAAGTATGTTTTTAAATTTTTTAAACTTATTATGAGTGAATTTTTTAAACTGTTTTACATAATTAAAAAGCTAATCAAAAAAGTATAATAGAACTATCTAAGTTACCTAATCTTTTACAAGATAAATGAGTAATATTTTCCAAAAAACAACAAGGATATGCATGTCTCAGTACCCTTCAAATTTGTCTTGAGTGGTACTCATATTCTCAAAAGTCAAAAACAAAATCATGAAATGGTATAAACATTAAGTTCGATTTTTAATTTTCCAAACAATTTTAAAAATCAAATGTCACCCAACACTGATATTGTAGTTCTGAATTATTATTTTATAATTTATCATCATTTTAAAAAAATACAGTGTTTTCCAAATGAGAAACATTAGTGATTGTAGCATGCCAAGCTGGTGTGTGTTGTGCCAGGGGGGCAGTCACCATTGCCACCAATAATTCTTAACTGGTACATGTGTCTGTTTTAAAGAGTTTTTTCATTTACAAGTTTTGAAGTTTTTGCTGTAATAAAAGCAATATAATAAAAAAGTGCTAATCTAGCATTTAATGAAACATGTACATAATCTTAAATTCTAAAATAAATGTTTGCCTGATGTTTTCTAAGCTATAATTCAATGAGCAAAGTAAATGTTGGTATCTTATTGAAAAATATAAAATGGCAATTTCATGAAATGGATAATTTTGAATTACCTATTTTGTGAAGTTGAAATTGGCAGTTGATGTAACAAGTACACAAATAATGCACCTTTTTCCACTTTTGCAAAAATAAGTGACATTTCTTGGTTTGGCATAACCTGAATCAAAACTTTTAATGTACCTCACTATTTATTAATTAGCTATATAGAAACTTTATAAATTTTTTAGTAAGTTGCATAAAACAAACTTGATATACTGAAATGATGTCGCATTGAAATTCTGCCATAATAATTTGACCATAAATTTTGTACCTGAAAATTATGATATTTTTTTAATTGTAAATTCCAAATTCTCATACTATTTTTCAAACCAGTCACTAAATAAATGGGCAATACAAATTTACTTTAATTCACAGTACTAAATTATTCATGGTTAACATTAAAGTTTAAAAAAGGTATCTGTTAACTGACTTGAGCCAGAAGCAGATCAGACTAATCAAATGAGTTGCTAGTTGGAGAACTGATACTGATATCACAGTACTGATCTGATCAGAAAATTCTTGGAAATTCCATAATCCTGCATCTGAAGGTGTATGGAAATGCTACCAGTAGATCAATGATCCAAAAGTATGGTTTATTTTTGGTTGATTACAAACATAACTATGTGCATTTCAGGCTGACTTAGATTTTACAGCCCCTCATCAGTAACTAAAATTAAGAGCTAGGTAAAAGTACAAAATTAATTAAAAATAATAATGATGATAAAACTGAATATATCATCTTACTTTGTATTAAATCAACCATTCTTAAAAATGAAAGGACACAAACATGACATGGAATGTATTTCACCAATACATACAGCATATGATGTGCAGTATTTGGCCATATTATTTGCTGTATGTATTGGTGAAATATTCAACTGTGATGTTCTCAGGCTTTTGTGGTATGACACATGTAGAGGAGAGGACAACAGGTACTGTTACAATAAGCACCTTATCTATCCTCCACAGATGCCTTATTTCTGTGTACTTGCTGATTTTTTCAGTGCATGTGTTTTGTATATTGTGAGTGTTTTGAATGGATATGTCTATAATGTATGTATTTTATTGTGTTTGTCAACAAGTATAATGTCTGGTCTGTTGTGGTAAATTGTTTTATCTGTGATTATGGCTCTGTCATAGTGCATTTTGTGTGTGTTGTTTTCCAATACTGTCTGTGGAATATATTTGTAGTATGATTTGTGGATGTCTAATAATTTGTGTTTATTTGCAAGCTTTTGGGGTATTATATTTGCTACTTGATTATGTCTATATAAATAATGTGTCTGTGCCAAGAGCTTGCAACCAGAAGTGATATGTTGTATATTTTCTGGCATGATGTGACATTTTCTGCATGTGTCATTTGTGAGTGTCGTATCTTTGAGTGTGTTGTTATTATTATTATTATTATTATTATACAGATTAATCCAAAATTCACCAAGATCAAACTTTTTAAACAAGCATTTTTCAAAAAAATACTCAAGATGAAATAGGATTTTTCTGAAGCATGAAGTTGGAATTTCTGGCAGTAAGATACACTGTTCAGAAAATGAAATTTGTATGTGGCATTATTAAAAAAGTGACTCACAAAATCCTCTATTGCAGACTATTTCAATACAAATGAGTACTAACCAGTGGCAAAAATTTAACTAAAATTTGCATACAATATTTGTAATTAAAAAACATTCCTATAATATTGAGTTTTTCTGTATAAAGTTCATGTGTTCAGGATCAAAATTTACTGAGATATGAATTTTTAAAGTTGTTACTGACATTTAAATCATCCTATATAAGTAAGAACAATTCAAATGGTTTCATTTATCTTGAATTCTATTAATATTTATTTTTAATAAAATATTAAAATTTATTTTATAAATTATGTTTTTAAAAAAATCATATTAATTAAAATTAATTTTGTTTATTCTTACCGAACAACCATTTTTACTGGAAACATTCCATAACCGACTGCTTTCTCTCGTGGTATGACGTAAGTAATACGGCCATTTTTATCAGTAATTTCTGTACTTAACAACATCCATTCCCCATTGTGTTGATCTTTCATTATGTGAATATCAACCTACAAAGAATCAACATGTTAGAATAGATGAAAAAATATTCATGATTGAAATTCATTCACAAGGACTGTGCTAAAGAATCAAATTAATTACTATTAAAATTAACATTTAAACAACTTTTAAAAGTAATAAAATTTATCTGAAAAGTTTAGTATTTCTCTCACTTTAAAACAGATATCAACATTAAACTAAGTTTTATAGCATAAGTTTAAATAAAACTAAAACATTTTATTATGTAATAATTTCATTTATATATTAGAAATTAGAGAAAAAAGATCTATATATGTAAGCCTGGCTGACATGGTCAAGCATTGGCCAAATCTAGTGCAATGAATGCACCTGCAACCACTCACATCAAATTATATTGCATAAATGGAGGTGAGGATAAATACTGTCAATTGAATAAATCTGTATGAGTAAGTTTGTTATTTTTACAATTTTTATCTGTACAAACAACACTACATTATTGTAAAAGTGGTAAACAATAAGTGGAATACAAATATAGATAAAATTTGTTGAACTGTATAAGAAAATGGATGCTTTCTGCAATATTTTATATTTTGATTACAATAATAATGAAAAGGATAGTAACATAAATATTCTCTTTACAGTAAAAAAATAAAATTAATATTAGGAATACAGTAGAGCATCGATTATCCGACTTAATTGGGGACTGGGGTTAATCGGATAACCGAAAAGTATGAAAAAATACATTATTAGTATAGTGTATTAGGCCTGGTTTAAATACTAGCCTCCCTTTCATGGTCGAGCCAGTGCTGCCAGCTAAAACATGCAAAAATTTAACAAAAATAATATTACAGTAGCAAGACATAACCAAATATTGTAGCGCCACATCACTAGCGGACATTTGAATTTGCCAACTAGAACGCGGTCGGTTAATCGGGGGTCGGATAATCAATGCTCTACTGTAATTATATTAGAAAAATATTAAAAATGAATGAATCATTATAAAAATAGACATTCAGCAAACGTGATTTTAACTACGTTTACAAATATGAATGCATGTTATTAACAGTAATTAGTAATTAATGGATCTGTACATTTATAGTCAACTAAACACTCAAACTTATATGAAAAAATACAATAGTACATCCAATCCAATAAAAACTAAATCTGTCTACAGATTTTTGGTGCCAATTTCACACTTTTGAATCAGATTTTTTTGGTTGTTCATATGCTAATTTTTTTTTCATTCTGAGAAACATTTATGCTAGCAAATGACAGTTAACAACAAAAATAATCACAAGCAGCTTATATTTCTTGGACTGAAATTTTAATTAATTGCAATAAAAAATGGAAATTTCTATAATGGTTTTACTTTGAAAAAGATTTATTAATATGATATATAATATTTAAATTGAATTAATGTATTAATACTATATATATATAAATTATATTATTTAAAAAAAAAAATATATATATATATATATATATGCAGAACATTATAGTTGAAATATGTAATTTATATATTTTTCAACTATTTCATGAAAAATAATCAAAATTGCAGACTAAGATATAATATTCACTTTTATCATAACTGAGTTTGATTAAAACATAATTTAACAATCATTTATACAATATTAAAAATATAAATTAAAACATTTGTAAATATTTATGAATACATATTGACAAAAATATATTATTAAGCATTACTTAAATAATATATCATCCAAAACTTATCAACTGTTGAATTTTCAAAAAAGCAAGAGAGAAAAATATTTCTAAACTGGTTAGTGCATGAAGTAAGTGTAATTTGCAGGCTAAAGAAAATTAATAATTTTTGTTGACAAAAATGATTTTTAGTGCTTTCTCAATAAGAAATAACAACTTCACTAAATAATAATTTTGAAAGTGAAAATGAACATTACAATCTAACCTCTATGGTGTGAAATGAAATTTATATTAATTTACTACTACTCATAATTAATTGTTTGCTCATATTATTTGCTATTAACATTTAATACTTAAAAACATCTTGCTATAAAATGCCATTATAAAATAAAGAAAAAAAAAACTGAATTTTATCTCAATTTGAAATGTAAAAATGTTAAAGTAAATCTTTGTTTAATTTAAAACTTGCTTTTAACTTTCACTGTTTTAGTTTAAAAACTATGATTTAATATTTATAATAATAGTATCATATCATCTGCCATTTTTCAATTAAGAAAAGCAATGTAAGTTGAAATAAGTAAAAAGTAATTAAGAAAATACTTACAATAATTTTTTTTTTTTAAATGGAAATTAATTATTAAATGTTTTATGTTTTCATTAATTATTGGCTTTTAAATCCATTTGTATTCTTGTAAGTATAAAATTAAGGTTATGTAAAAACTGAAAATGAATATGTATAATTATAATATTCCTGTTGTTTTAATTAGTTGAAAGGAGTTATTTAAAAACACCAAATTAAAATAGATGCATACAATTTCAAGAATTCTGTTCAAATGCACGACATTGAGTTTAATCTGTTTTGTTTTTTGTTCAATGTCACAAATTTATTTATATGCAAATTAAATTCTTGCCTAGGGATTTGTAAAAACTTTTGTTTTGTGTGTTTTTTACTGACTTTAAACAAAATACAGAAGATTTGAACCTTAACTTTTTACAAATTAATTATACGTATACATATTAACATACCTTTTCATTAGCCAAGGTAACCATATCTAATGGTCCATATACAAAACGTGAACTTAAAACTTGAGGTGCTCCCTCTTTTACAATTACATCGTTCGCCCTGTGATTTGCAGTCATATTCTACAAAATTTTTATCATCATTATTATTAATACATATGTTATTAATTAAAAAGTTTGTATTTTTCTATGAAATCAATATTGAATTTTAATCATAAAGTCAAAAAATTATTTTGCTCTTTATACAAATATTTTGGGCCTAGCATTTATTTTCAGAACATAAAAAAAAACTGTTTTTTTAGATAAATAGTACTACTAAATCAAAAAACTCATTTAAATAATTATAAGTACTACTAAAATTTTTATCATAATAATAATAATAATAATAATAATAAAAACATTTTCAATTTAGTTTTCATCTCTTGATGTAAAAGATGTAAAGGAAATAGCAAATTTTATTTTGTTCATTCAATAAGCATGGAAACACAAAATGAAGAAAGTAAAAAATAAAGTATAAGTATTATATCTAATATCCAAATTACTGAAAAAGTTAACAATTTTAAATAGAGATTTTGCAAATTAGATTTTTTACCTATTTGTTGACACGAATAGAAAAAATTAAAAATGCTAATTAAAATTTAGTTCTAACTTTTATACCAATCAATGGCTACAAGATCTAATCCAAAAAGATTAAATTAAAAAATAAAGTTTACATTTTTATATGAAATAAAGTAATCAAAAATGACTATTTGAAATGAAATCAACTTTATAAAACTGTTACAACTTTAGAACAACTTCAGTTTAAACTTAATTTTTTGGCTAGTTTCCTGATTAATCTTTTAGATAATTTTATAAATATTTTAGATTTTTTTTTACATATTTTATGCTTGATGGTAAATATAAGAAATAAAAAAATGTTATTTCTAGTGCTTTTTGTTATTAACAAGTACTTTTTAGCTTATTATTTTCATTTGTAAATTTGCATTAATGAAAAATGGCACAAAACCCTCATTTCTATACTATTCACTTATTTATATTCAATGATGATGAATATTTGAATATACAACTTAAAAAACATTTTAACAATACACAGATAAATGTAGATTAAAATAAAAATAAAAATATAAAATATATATATATATATTTATAGATAAGACAATATGGGAGAGTATTTAGAAAGTTTTAATTTATCAATTTTTATCTGTGCTGCATTCTTTATTCCAATATAATCTTTATTAACTGAAACGTTTTTTTCCAATATGAAAATATTTTCTTATTTTAAACTTTTTAGAAATATATTTTTGCATTGTTTTATCCAAATTGTTGGCTACAGAAAGAAATGTGTCTGATTTTATACTAATGTTACAATAATTTTTGCCCATTTTGATTGTTGCCATATTCTTTTTGTTATTGTATTACTGTATGATACATCGTATTCATTTATTTATTTTAAGTTTTCCTTTCTTTCTAAACAATGTGATTACAGTTACTTTATATGGTTTCAACAAACATACACATTCATTATGTTTTTTGTTTCATTAAATGATTCAAATGTCTCTTCCTCAACACTTTTTCATTTCAGTGAATAAGCAGATAGTTATGAGGTGTTAAACCAAATGCATAAACTTGATATGACAATATTTTTCAATGAAACTAAACCAAAATTGTTTAAATCATAAAATGGAATGCACAACAAACATTTAATAAAATAAACTTATAAGAAAGTTCTAAAAAATTAATTTTGTATTAACAAACATGCATTGCATTTAATGAAGATTATTTTGATAAAAAGATTATAGCATTGATAAAGTGTAATATTAAACGAATAAATAAATTCCTAAAACGTAAAACACTTATGACTTATAAGATGTGTTTATAAAGTATAATATTTAAGTATGTTTACACTGTACTTACCCTGAATTTTATTTCTCTACTTTAAAATCATAAATATTAAAGTTATAATCTATGCAATTAAAACTGAATGTCATACACAATTATTAGAATCATTTGCTTTTCTTCTAAAATGTAAATTTATTGTAATAGTAGCATTTACTTACTTTCAATTTAACAGAAGTTCGTTTCTTCAGCCATTTTTCTCGAGGTTGACTAGGAGTAAAAGTTAAAGTTTCTTTCCCTTCACTGTCAGGGACAGAAACATTATCTCCCCTGACAAGCTAGTACCAAAAAAATAAATACGTGTGTAATAATAAAATAATATTAGAAAATTTATGTAAGTACCAAATGATTAATAAATGAAAATATTTTTAAAAAGTGAATACAGTAGAGAACCGAAAATCGGAATCAATTGGGGACTGGGGTTGTTCCGATTACTGATTATGTATGAATAAATATATTAACCTGTCCGATGTTCAAATTTTTTTCCATTGCGTGTCGCTTCATGTTGAATTTTCGTCGATTTTAAGCCTAATGAAAATTTTTATAATAATAATCGAGGCTATCGTATCGTTAAAAATTATTTCTTTATTTTGTACAAACAAAATAAATATATTGAAGAATATAAAAACACAAAAATTATACTTTAGAAGTAAATTTAGTATCAAAAACGTTCGATTCAGCACGACACAGTCCGACTGAAAATCGTTCCGATTACCGGGGTTCCGATTAACGAGTCTCTACTGTATTTATGTCACATTTAAGTTTGTAAAAAAGATAATAATTTAACCTACCTGTCTTAAAATGAAAGCAATAACATCGGTAGATTCCCAATAACTTGCATGAAATAAATGTGGTAGGGCATTTGTTGGAAAGTTAGAGAGACCGTCTGGACAATATATTGCATAATCTAATCGTTTTGTTCCCCACCATTTTTGATTTACTGAAAGTTATTAATTTATACATTTAATGTAACTATATAATTTATTATCTATTTCCACAACAAAAAGAATTTACATATAAAGCAACATATTTAATAGTAAAATACTGAAATTGAAAATTTGTTCAAATTCAGTTTTCAATCTTAATTTGTTCATTGACAAGTTCATTAAAAAATGTTAATAACAACATTTAATAAGTAATAAAAATTATAAATTGTATTATGTTAAGTTAAATACTACATGTTTCTTTTTTCTTTAATTACTTTTGCTTAAATTATCTTGACCAAAAAAAAAAAAAACTGTCTTGTATATAATTGTATATAAATTTTGGAACATTATATTTTTATAAATATGTTTTAACTTTATACAGATTTTGTAATATTGTGATATGAATTCTTCTGTGTATTTATTTACATATCGAAGTAATTAACGATAAGATAATTGTAAGTTATGATAACAACTATATATTATTGTCAGGTAATTTTTGTTATATATTATTTTAAAGTTTTATAAATTTTGTTTTAGCACCATGCTTTTGTAAACCTGCTGAGGAGAGACCCGAAGGTCCAAAACATAAAGAAAGGGTGTACAGGTATAATAAAAGGTAAAAATCAAGATTGTTTGTTCCTCTGAATAAGTTTTTTCCTCAGTTGCAAAAACCAAAACACCAGTGCAATACATCCTATTAATAAGCTCAGTCCTCGTAGAGAAACATTTAATAAATTGTAGAAAATAACAACATAGAGGCATATGAATTAATAGTTAATAAATATAATTTAACATTTTACATGCTAAGAAACTGTTTAACAATTGAAGAATAAACTTTGTAAATACAGTTAGTTTTGTTTCATTTTTCGTTCATTCAGAGAATTCTCTGAAATCAATATAATGCATCAATTTATTATACAAATTGTATTTCACATATATTTTATAAATATAAAATAATATAATGTTTAAGTAGGTTAAAAACAATGAATTTCACTTCAAAATCTTGTTATATTTACTAATATGATGTGAATCCATTACGGCATCATATATACATGTAAAAGACAATCATAAAGCTTATAGCATATACATTTACCAATTTTTCTGATTAGTTAAATATGACTTAATATATTTTGTAATTGTTTCTTTAGCTGGATCTTTGCAATATAAATTTGAATGTGTGGAGTGTTAGTCTCATTATATTCAAACTTATATCTCAGTTATATTGTTTTATTTAATTGGATTTAATATTGTTTAGAGAAATCGTTTTTTGTGTTTGTTGAATGAAGAATAGAAAATCTAGTTACAAGAACTTTAGATAACTTTTTTTAACTAAACTTAATTGACTATAAAAGTTTTATTTATCAGTTACATTATGCACATTTAACTTTACTATTTCAATTTTTGCATAAAACTGATGTAACTTAATGAATTCAATATCAAATCAAAGATATCAAACCATTGTTTAAATTTAAACATATTTTTAAAATATCTCTTTTGTATATTTTTATATTTTTAAATTTTTCTTAATTTAATTTATTCTTATATCTAAATAAAACAATATTATGAAATTTAAAAATAAACATTTCTTACATAATGTAACAGTAGCAGCACACACATCAGCCATTCCAGATATAGTACTAGTGATACTTGCTTCACTTTGTCTTCTCCCCATTGAAGGATAACTATTTTGAGAAGCACCTTCGTTAAAGACGTGAGCGAAAGTTTGGATGTATTCCGCTATAAAATACATACAATAATATTATCATTACAAAATTGTCATATGTATTTCATAATTTAAAAAATTACTTTATCAACACAATGAAAATATATAAATATATTTAAAACAAATTAAAATTTATAATTATTCTAATGATCAATACAGGAAATCCTTGTTAATTAAAACTCTGATAGTTCAAAATCCCGTTAGTGGGACTTTGTAACTGTACTTTTGTCACAACCAGAAATATAGAGATTTGCACATTAAGGAATTTGGTCAGTTCAAAATATGGCTACTTCAAAATTTAAAGTGAAAATCCTATCTGAACTGTGATATGCATACGTTAACTTATTTGTTCAGATCAAAGTGCCTCCATGCTGTAAGAGAACAACAGACCAAAAACAACTCTAATTTGGTCAATATAGCTTTTCTTTTACAGTAACACATTTTTGGATGTTGCCTTACCCATAGACTACTCTTTTTTTCTCTTATCTCATAAAATATGGCTATTCTTCTCCAATTAGTCTTATTTTTTAACATAAAAGCTAAAATTATCACATAAAGTTTGTTATGTTATTGCCAAAAACTATCACATTCTTAACAAAACTTTATGAACTTTCTTATAATTACATTAAAAAATTGCCAGGACGAATTCACATTAAGAAAAAATATATATTTCTTTCTGGACTATACATACAAATGAGTCAGACTCCTTCTGACCTTTCACACACTTTGTAGAGGCAATAACAAATCCACGGCAGTTCTGGCTCTGTTTCACCGTGGATTTCTTATTGCCTCTACAAAGCGTGTGAAAGGACAGAAGGAGTCAAACTTTCTTATAATCTTTTTGATCAATTATATTTCTTCATAATTTCTTGTTCTTTCTTTTGGATAACTTAGATATTATTTCACTTCATCAGACAAAGTTTAAAAGTAAATTATAATCAACTTTATATGATTTTTTTGATTTGAAAGTGTGAGATAAGCAGAGGGCCAGGGGTTAATCCCTTCCGACCACTTAATCTGCAATGGGCTGGTAAAGCCCGATCTCTGCATCTGTTGGACGGCTTACGAGGGCAAAAAGTGAGTGGGGAGTGTGTCAGTACGTGGACAGGAGTCTTTCCTGAAAAAGTAATCGACGAGTTAACAAATAACACATTTATTGGTTAGCTAAGGTTAACATACAGGATCGTTTACAAGCCTACTCGATTAAATGTGGTTAAATGCAAGTTAAATGCAAATTATACAAAGGACAGCCGCTACGTCTAATCCCGTTTCTGTGGAGAGAGAGTTTACAGATCGCTAACGATACCTCTATGCAGGAATGGACGGTATACACCAGAGTATGGCTGGAGTATATACCGGAGTAAAGGAAAGTTTCCTTTCATTTAAAAATTTCCCTCTAAAATCCGCAGTCTCACAAAAGTAAAATGGTTCTGTTCGTATAATTTTGAAAGTATTTTTTCTCTGAATCACAGATTGAATTTACAGTTTGGTGATTTATTAGTTGTCTTTGAGATTGTATACAAAAAAACATTTGAAATATTTTAATTTTAGTCTTTTCCTCTTTTCAATTACATTAATTATCCCATTTTCCCTTTATCATCCATTAATTAGTTTAGACTAAACTTTATATAAAATAAGAAAAGTAAAAGCATCATAAGAAACAATATCTCATCTTTACAATTTCATTTTGAACATTGTCACACTTTATCTTAAATGTGATTTATTATTTTATCATTACTAGAAAGAATAAGTAGTGAAAATTCTGTAAATTGATTTTTAATATGCCTTTTTTTAATTATGTAAGATTATTAAATTTTATGTTCATAACATATCTTTGCTTACATAATAATAAGTGGATAAAAGCAACATTGCAATACGTTCTATCAGAGCATATCCAAAAAATATCTTCTTTTAACATAAAATAATAATCAGTGGTTAAAAGTGTATAAAATACTTTCTTAATTAATATCTTAATTTTATGTTTTATTTATTATTATAAATATCTAAATATTGTCCTAATCTACCTGCATAATAAATGCATTGGATCTTACCTAAGTGTACTGGTTGTCCATCTCCGAGTGGATACTTCTGATATCGAGGGATATTGACCGGACGACAACTGAGAAAACCGAGCACTCAAAAGTGGTTCTACACGAACTGCACTTGGATCAGTTGGATGGAATAGATTATAGACTTGTAAACAACTTGGCTTTGGAGGTGGAGCTGTTCAATTATATTGAATTTATTGTATTTCTCATAATAATAATAATAATTTATTCAATAATTTAATAAGTGTGTGACAGAGAAAACAGAGTATACAAATTATTTGCTTAATACTTATTTATAATCAATTATTAATATATTCTTAATAAATTTTTCACTATTAGATTTAGATAACTAATAATTAAGTGACAAAAACAGTTAACAAAAAGATATTTTATATATCTAAAAGTATTTCTTATTCATGCAAAAAGATATAGATACTATTAATTTTTGTAGAATTCTATTACTCTAAGCTTTTTTTAACTGAATAAATTTCATGAAATGTGATATTTAAATTGATAACAGATGATAATATGAAAAGTATAAAGTGTCATTAATCTTATAATTTTTTAGCAACAAAAGTATTGTTAATCAAAACTAATGCAATTGTTTATTTACTAAAAAATAAAGAGAATTTTCTAGATAAAAAATTGAAATGATTAAATTAAATTGAATAAAAAACTATTATTTAGGAATACAATGTAATAAAACACACAGAAAAAATTCAAAGATGATATTCTGAGGTAAATTAAAGTGATAATTTTTCATATTCTTACTTCTGACAATGATGCAACTCACAAGGTTACAATAATTTTAATTTAAATAATGTTCCTTAGAAATAAATTAAAATTTAACTGGATATTTCTCTCTCTCTCTCACTATGCACTAATTTCTTTTTCTATTTTCAATAACATAGTAGCAAAATGTTTTATGTTATAAATCAATAACTTAGTCAATTATCTGTATTCACAGTTATATTGATACATTTTGTTATATTACGAGCTTTGTACTTGTTTATGTTTTCAATCTAGATAATCCTTTAAATAAACTTTTCATACAATGCTTATATAACATTAGAAGAGCACATATCTATTTGTTCATTAAAAATAGTTCTTGTCTGTACAACTTACATATATCAAAAAACAAATTTTAGTGATTGACTTTACTGACATTAAGTTACACTTTCAAACATAAATGGTTAGACTCTCATTCTATCACTAATTTTGAATTGTCAGTTTTTGATCCCGATTTATCAAAACTTTTTCCAAGGTAAGTTTACATAAAAATTTCTAAAATTAATCAAAAAACATCTTCTAAAAAAGAATAAAATGATTTTTCTTGTCTTGCTACAGATTAGATCCAAATCCAATTAATACATGCATATCTGCCCAGAGAAGATTCCTATTAGTACTATAAAAACAATAGCTTAACATATCCTACTATCAAAATAACAGATACTTTTGATATAATAAGGTTGCCTAACAATATTAGATATTTATGCCTTACAATTGAATTTTGACAGGGACAACCAAAAACTATATTAATTAAAAATAATAGATGATATTCAACATTGCATTTTACTGTATATCTTATTAAACATCTACAATAGTTACTATCAATGCCAATGATTAATCAAAAGTTATCATGTAGACGTCAAAGTTGCAAATGTTACTACTGTAATTTTCCTAATAATCTCAGAAGAATTTAGTCATATCACTAAAATAAGTCAGGAAATTGTATTAGTAACAATAACATCAACTATCTTCATTACAATGATAAGATTCATTGTCACTAGACAAGTATCATCTCCACACCAGTATTTGTGATGAATGTAACAATAACCAATGATATAGTAATAATTTTTACTGACAAATGTCATAAATTTATAACACAATATAATTTTATTTGTGAGTTTTTACTATCCTTAGTCTTAAAGCAACTCAGGATAAAGGATAGAAAGAGGGGGGGAAGGGAAATTGAAAAGAAAGAATTATTGAAGGACCGAAATAGTTGGTAAATACTATCCTAAATCTGATCCCAAGATGAAAGTACATACTGAACATCAAAAAGACTTGCAAGTTTACTTTACATCCATATGCAACATTTGCAAGTTGCAAACTGAATAAGTTTTGCAAGTTAACAAGTACAGGTTCAGGAAAATTAGTTGAATAGCTTAAAATAAGGACTTTCAGCAATTGAAATATTTATTACTTACAGTTTTTATCTTCACATGAAAGCATTTTCCTGTATGCTATTACAATTCCAAGTGAAGATCCAAACATGAAAAAATCACTGACATCAAAATCAAATTTATTTTGAGTACTGTGATCACTAGAGCCTGAGCTTCTTCTTCGCAGAGGAGGAGCAGATAATAAACGATTATACCTATAAAAATTAGATTTTTTTAAAGCATAAAAATTGTTTATTGTTTTCCAAGTTTACCAATTTTAAAATTTTTTTTTTAATGAAACCTAAAAAAAGTAGTTTAAGGAGCTTTCCTTACTGTACTGAATCATGAAATGTAGAATCTGATTCAGAAGGATGAGAATATGATTTCCTGTAAACGTGTCCAGCTGACACCGATCCAATAGATCTTGTTAATATGTCTTCATTTTCAATTGACTTTTCATCGCTAATAGAAATGAGAGGATTGGGATGTGGAAAAATCCCAGGACTCTGAGGTTGTGACTGTGTTAACTGTTGGGAGGACGGTTCCATTTCCGCAATGCTATTCTCACTTCCGTAACGACTATTGAACTGAGAGGTACGTAATAAGGCATCATATGCAAGGACTGATCCCACACTATCACCAATAACAACAACCTGCAAATAAAAATTAAATTAAATTAACATAGAAGTAATAAATGTTTATTTTTATATTTGAACAATATCAATAAATATAAATAATTATAATACTTGTTATCTATTAATAACAGTTATAAATATATTTGATATTACAGGCAGACATATAATGAATTATTAATGATCAGTAATTTTGATTATTTTAATATTTAATTTAATAATTTAGAGAGTGTCTTGCAAAATCAATTACACACAAATTTTATTTTTGCTACCCACAATTCCCAAGCAAATTAAGTTGAACACTTTCTAAACAAAGAGATCTAATGATAAGTCTTAAACTAATTTCAGAGTATGTCAACTCCATGTACACATCAGAACATCAAAAGAAGATTATGCTATGAAGATTACTGCTTAAGATGCATTAAGATGCTTAAGATGCATAGATATTAAGATGCTATTAAGACAAATGCTATGAAGATTATAGAAGTTAAAGCTTATTTATTGGATAAAATGTTTTTGCGACTTCTGCATCCCATCATCAAATTCAAATAATTTTGAATGAGGACATCTATAAGTAAATTCCATTGAGTGTTAAAAGAAATTTGAATACATAAAAGGTTTTTTTACTAAGTAAAAGAACTTTTGTTTGATTTTAAAATATCTAAGAGTAAAAGTAATGATTTTTAAAATGCAAATATCAAGTTTGTAAAATAAAGGATTAACACAATTACATAAGTAACAAAATAAAGTAAAATAATAGTAAGAATAAAAAAATACAAATAAAATAAACAAAAAACAAACTGCTCACATATTCAAATTAACTTCTAATGCTCAACAAAACTTGTAGATCGTCAAAATCACAATTGAACCTGTCTATCTTAAACATGTTTTTCTTGAAAACCACTATCTTAAAATCTATTTTTTTCCCTGTATTTTCAGCCTAAATTTGATATATTTTCCATGTTTATCTCAAATAATTTTCTTTCAAAACTTCTATATTTCAAATTATGGACTGAAGTGTCAGTTACAAATTCAAAACTAAGTGACTACATTTTCATAGCATAAATTGCAGTAGAGAAACATCTCTTGAAATACAGTACAAAGTTGCAATTAATGCTGCTTTTCTCTGATTGGCTATGAGTTTGATTTGGTTTATTTGTTTACAGTAACAAGACACATGAACAATATGCTGAGGGGCTGAGGGGCCTCCCAGAAGGACTTTCTAAGGGAAACTGGCCACTATTTAGGTGTTATAAATGAAGAAAACTTAAAAACTCCACTTGGCCATTCTGTTGGTGAGGTGCAAATTCATGATCAACTACTAGTGTTCAGTGGTTTTATCCATTTAGTCACTGGTGGACTGAGGCTATGAGCTTGGCTTGCATCTTACTGGTTGAAGGAAGTCCAGCATCACAAATTATTTCTGTCATATAACTAAATGTTTTATTTATACTTAATACAGGTATGTATTGTACTTGCTATTGTATTAATACAATACAATACTTCCAATCAAACCTATTACGGTTTACTGTGTAGGAATATCTATATCTAAAAACCTGTGCCTTGAATTTTTTCTTGTTCTCATAAGATTAGAGATGGACAGATTCAACTGTAAATACAGTTGAATCCAATCTTATCAAATCCATTTAGATTTGATGATAAGACAGAGAAGTTTCGAAAAATATTTTACCCAATAAAGCTTTGACTTGAATAATCTTCATAGCATTTGGGTTTCTTCAGCATAATTTTTTTTTAAAAGGGGTGTAGTGTCAATTACACTAATTGCCTTTATCTTTTACTTCTGTTTTAAACAATTCTATTTCCTTAAATATCATTTGTTCCTAAATTTATTATCAAGTATAATTTATCTTAATATATAGTAGCTTTATTTTATAACCTTTAGACTTTACAGGACCTGTCAAAAAAGATATTGTATCAAATTTTCCAAATATTTTCTAATTTTGGCAGGATATGCTAATTATATCATGTAAGTGGAGGCATACTTATGGAAATATACTCCCAAACTTTAAAATCATCTTTTAAAATTATATTATTTAATATATTTTTAAATTAATTAACTTAATAAAATAAAAATAATTAGAAAATTTAAAGATAAATACCACTGCATAAATTAGTTTCTAGTACAGTAGGTCATCAATTATTTCAGTTAATCAGAGAGTGACAATTTTGGATAACCAATCATAGTATGGAAAGAATAAACAGATAAATATCTTAAATAAAGTAAAAATATTAATTTTAATTCTAGTACCCCAGTAAAAAAGATTAAGGTGTAGAAATTTAATACATACAAATGATAAATAAACTAAACGTTGATAAATCCAGCTACAAATTTATTGAAATAAAACTGAGGAATTTTGGACTATTCAGTTTTTCCACCTGCTTAAATATACAAATGATAAGAAATAGTGAAAAAATTGTCTAATTTATGAAAACAAGCATTAGTCTTTTATTTCAATCTACAACATACTGATGAAACTTTGAACTCAAAATAAAAAATACCTATTATTAATATAATGAGATACTCAATAGTGGCTATAGAAGATCATTGAAAATTATTATTACATAAAAACTTCTTAATTTCTGGAAATAATACTCTATGAAGTCATGTTTAATTATTCTACTTTTTGGATAATGTTCTACTGTAATTAAAAAGGACAGTCAAATCAGAAAAAATCAATTATTAGATTCTACAAGTATACGTGGTTTTTATCATCATTGAAATCTATCAATATGTCTTGAAATAAACTATAATGATTTTTCATACTTATATAATTTTTTTCATTTAATTCTTTATAAAAATTATATTTATTTATACAATAAATTTTAAAAAATTTTTTCAAACACTAAGACATACTTTTCCCTATTATGATGATTGTTGTCTCAATTGTCTCAGGTGAGTGTTGTCTCAATGTTCAAAAAGTTGCTCCAACAAGACTGATCATTTACAGGGTCAGTAAAACAGTATTAAGTTTATGTAAGTACAGCAGTGACCCTCTCTGTTAATCATAATATTGTGGCAAGTTGTTAAACCAAGAGTTGCTGGTATTTAATTCCATTATGGTTATATTTCTGGTTAATGTGAGCCTAGGTATACAAAATGGCGGCGCTTCCGGTAACCTCGATGGCAAGTGTTTTTAGAAAAGAAATGTAGATGGCGCTGATAGTAATGATGCCTTCGTATGCAAATATCCATCAAAAAATTCCATTTGGGAAACATGAGGAATAATGTAAATTTCGAATTTTGGTTACGATGTAGACGGATTATGCGTTGTTAATTTTTTAAAAAGTGTCTATGTTTTTTTAAAGTTTGTACAATTTACTCTATGTCTAAAGTTATCGAGGAGGAAAGTTTGTCAATGGTAATTAACATGTTAAACGTGTCCTTAATGTGTTTAATGCGTGTTAAATGTCATAAAAGCGTATTAAAGGTATGTTAACATTGTGTAAGTGAGGTAAAAATTTTGTAAAGGGTTTATATGTGGTTCAAATGTGCGTTTAAAGTGCGTAAATGTGTTTAAGTGCGTAAATGTGAGTTAAATGTGTTTAAAAGTGTGTAAATGTGTGTTAAACGTGTTAAATTTGTCATAACCAAGGATATGTAATAGTGATTTCCGACCCGAAAGACAACGTAAACGACACATGGAAGGCTAGGTGGCCGTGGATTGCAGGTGCCACCCTCTGTGGAGACGCTGCCTATCGTAGATGAAAAGGCGAGAGATGTGAATCGTAAGACTGCAGTTCTTAAGAGGAGTAAAATTTATGTACAATACAGGCAAATTTTGTTCGAACCACTGATGTGTAGAATCTCGTAATTCACTTCGTCCATGCATCGATTGAATTTATAGGTAGTATGATGACTTTTTTATTTTTCGTTTCTGGTCCAAAAGTAGGAAAAGTAACCAAAAGCAGGGGAAAAAGTAAGTAGCAAATTTACGTTTTAAAAATGTTTTAGTTTTAAAAAAGTTTAAATATAGGCGCGTTTAGGTTATTGTCAACGGTCGCCATCTTGTTTGCACATTTGCGTGTGCAAACAAGATGGCGACCGGAAGCGCCACCATTTTGTATACCTAGGCTCACATTAACCATATTTTCTTTTGCCTAAATCTTTTATCCAAATCCATAGTTTACAACATTTTAAAAATGAATTCTTAATTTCTGTTAAATTACATTGGTTTCTAAAGCAAATCAATTCATCCTAGTCATTTTTAAAAGTAATATTTTTTCAAATAAGTTATATAAATACATAATAGATTCACACAAAAATACTTTTATGTCTCACATCATATGTATATAAAGTATTTAAGGGTTCCAATTTATTTCAGTTAAAAATCCTGAACAGTACATGCTCACACAACTGGTATAAGCAATAGTGTAGTACAAAATAATATTGATTGTAGCACAAGTCTAGTAAACTATTATTTATAAATTTATCGTTAAACGTAATTTTATAATTGTATCTTAAAGAATAAGATACACTTAAAATCTAATAAATTAAAGAACATTTTATTAGAATTTTTATTCTAATTTTATATTTACATCAAATTCACTAGGATTTATTTACAATTCATTAATGTTGACTTCTCTCTTCAAACTGATTCAGAAGAAAGCAAGTATTAACTTCTTGCTTTTTTTCTGAATCACTGATTATTATTTTTCTGTAAATTATACAAAAAAATATTAATGAAAATATTAGCATTGTAAAATTTTGGAAATTACATTAACTATTTGGTAAAATTAGAATTCACACAAATGCTTTCTTGAAGTACTTCCTAAATTCAAATGTGTAGCTGTTGATTTTAGTTCTTTTATAAACTAAAAATTGTGTGACTAACTTAAGTATTAATAATTAAAATTTCAGTTCTGATCTATCATAGAGAGTTAAAAGCCTATTCTTTATTTTATTAATTAAATGTGTAATTACTTGGCCATCAAATCCATAGCCTTCTTCAGAATGTAAGAAATCATTATAAACTTGATTTGTTGCACAAATAACACGTGAAACATATTCTTGATATTCTGGTGAAGAAATTGCAAACAACAAGAGTGCACCAAGGGGGATGGAATCATAAGTAGAATGTACACCATCAATGGCTGAAGGAGATGCTTGGAAACTATATGGTGATAAACTGGAAATTTAAATAATTTTTAAGTTTGTTATTTAATTATTTTTTAAAATTTAAATAATTTTTAATTATATTTTAATTTTTTAAATTAATTTTATAAATTTATATTTTTAATGTTTAAATTGATATGTAATTTGAAAATAGTCAAATCTACAATAATTTGTTTTTCTATAATAAATACCGTAATTTAAAAAACTGGCAGTGTCTTAAAGATATACCGATTTAATTATATTCATTTTAATAAATATTTCTCAAAATTAAGTTTTATATATGATTTCAGAACAAATTTTAAAATACCATTGTTCATCTATTCAACACTGTGTTAAAATATATTTAGCAGTTCAAATGAAGGATACAATAATAAAACTAGGATTGTCATGAAACTGCTTATATTTACAAAAACTGAAATGAACAGTTACATTCTAATGTGGTAAAAGGAAAAAACTGTAGTGAAGAAATTTCTAATAATTAGAAATTTTTTTACGTGACAATCCTTATTTTATTCTTGTATTCTTTAAATGCAACCAAATCTGATATGATGACATTTTGGGACATATATAAGGTATTTCCATAAAAAAAATTATCAGCCACTATGACTGAAACTTTGGACTTTAACCCATGTAATTTTTGGTTGTGGGACACAAACAAATATGGTTTTTTGAGGATATGTTGAAAATTTGGCAGCCTTAATGACAGAATTATGCTGCCATATGAAAAGCATAAAGAAAGTCAATTATGATCCATTGATAAACATACTGTTCATCACATTCAAAACAGAGATCACATTAGGTAGATACCCTACATTGCAGGGTCACTGTAATGAAATAGTGTCTTATAAAAATAGAATATTTGTTGTTTGCAGTGCTAAAAGTTCCATAGTGGCAAGTTTTAGAACTAATTCTTGTTTTTATGAAAATATCTTCCATGTGCTGAAATGTCACCATACCAGATTTGGTGCATTATGACTGCTGCTAAAGCTCTTTCTGGACAATGTTAAATAAGGGTATTTTAATTACAGTCATCTTGTATATATTTGATCGCTCCAATAATTGAAAAGCTACACACCAACCAATGCCGAATATTATTAGGCTAGAAACAGATATAATAATAATTTATAACACAATTTGGCATTAGAGCACCTTATATATACTGGAAGAGGAGATCGGACTGGAGGTCCAGGTAGTGTAATTGGCAATGCATCTGCATGGTAAGCAGGAGTTGCGGGTTCGAGTCCCGCTCCTGGCCAATTCTTTTCTTCCAGTAGTTCTAAATTATTTAAATTATTTAATTAAAATTATAAATATAAATAAATAACAACTAACCCGTTAGAAAGCTATACATCCACAAGAGCCGAATTATCGGGCTAGAGTTGGCTATAATAAATAAATAAATAATAATCGGATGGTCGTCATGTTAGCTTATTTATACTGGAGGAGGCGATCGGACTGAAGGTCCGGGTAGCGTAACTGGTAACGTGTCTGCACGGATAGCAGAAGTTGCGGGTTCGAGTCCCGCTTCGGGCCGATTTCTTTTCCTCCAGTTCCAAATTATTAAAATTATTTATTTAATTTAATTTAATTATTAAGTTTAGTAAGAGATGGCGCCTAACGCCAAGCTCTAGTGCCAAATTGTCTTATTATTATTTATTTATTATAGCCAACTCTAGCCCGATAATTCGGCTCTTGTGGATGTATAGCTTTCTAACGGGTTAGTTGTTATTTATTTATATTTATACGCCTTGCCGGGGTTGCGATGGCCGGTTGAGTGCCTTGGGAGGACGTGGGCACTTGATGTGTCCCCAGCCGGCATTGTAATGACCGTCGATGGTCGTCATGTTAGCTTATTTATACTGGAGGAGGCGATCGGACTGAAGGTCCGGGTAGCGTAACTGGTAACGTGTCTGCACGGATAGCAGAAGTTGCGGGTTCGAGTCCCGCTTCGGGCCGATTTCTTTTCCTCCAGTTCCAAATTATTAAAATTATTTATTTAATTTAATTTAATTATTAAGTTTAGTAAGAGATGGCGCCTAACGCCAAGCTCTAGTGCCAAATTGTCTTATTATATTATTTATTTATTATAGCCAACTCTAGCCCGATAATTCGGCTCTTGTGGATGTATAAAATTATAAATATTAAAGTTATCAAGAAATGGTGCCTAACGCCTAACTCTAGTGCCAAATTGTCTTATAAATTATTATTATAGCCATTTCTAGCCCAATAATATTCAGCATTGGTTGGTGTGTAGCTTTACAATATATTGGGTTTAGTGATGATGCTTGTTTATAATTGAAAAAAATTTATTTGGTAATGTTAAAACTACATTTTACGAAAGTTATGTAATTATTAAAAAAATAAACTGTAAATTTTTTATACAATCTTAAGTATTGAAATTAAAAAGGCATCAGTGAAATTGCAACACTGTGAAAGAAAGGAAATGAAATGATGAATAATAGAGATATTGTAAATATGGAAAAGATCAAAAACTGACACTAGATATGCATTTTATTGAGATTTAACCAGTAATGAGTATGCACACAATGTGTAACAATAGACACCTTGGCATACTATCAATGAAGATACTGATGGTTGTCTGAGAAATGTGCTAAGTTGCATTCACTTGGGTATGTAAAACAGTAAGTTGGCAAGTGGCTGCTCTCTTTGCAGTTGCCAACTGATGACATCCCAGATGTACTCTGAGTGACAAGTCTGGAAACATGTATTGCCATGACCTACTGTAGACTGTTCACAGTAATGAGAAACATGTAATTTGCTATTGTCATGTTGAAAAACAGTGCAGGGACACTTTACAGGAATGGTCATAATATCAGCTCAACAACCAAATCAACATATCATTGAGCTTTGTGGATGAGAATGGTATGGCTACCGTACATTATGTATGCCATCTCACACCATAAGGCCAAGAGTTAGCTTGCTGTGGCATTCTCTTTTGAATGCCACAACAAGCCAACTCTTTATGGCATTGGTGGCTTTCTCTCCACACCATTCTCTGGCCATTGCTATGTCTAAGACTAAATAAAACATTCTTCAGTTGCTGTTATGTACTCTACCAAACTGTGCCAATAGGATGCATTTAAATGAATAATTGAAGCAAGACATCTGGCTCAGAAACAAATATCATGCAAATGTCTCCTAATGGTCTGTGTAAACACAGATAAACTTCTTGTTTGTGGTAAGCAACCTTTAATTTCACTTGTAGTCACAAGAAAGTTAGTCACTGCCATTCTCCTAATGTGATGATTTATCTGTGCAGAGGTTTGTCACTGTGTTCTTGTCGCAACTATTAATGTTGCAACTATTGTGATATGCAACATTAATGGTCAAGTTCCAGTCTACACTTGCTGCATTAATTTGAAGAGATAATCCAATGTTCCAAAGTTCAAGGATTCTATCTCTATCCTGCTTATTTTTAACAATTTATTTCATCGTACACAATGCATTGTAAGATCATACCACATTTCTTTCTTCACTCTTTCACACTATGTCACAACAACAGGCTATCTGCTATAAAATCTTTATACCTTTAAGTCCCTCTCCCAGGTCCATGGTCAGAGCTACACATGTGGATGTTTGATCATTTGTATATCTTATCCATACCTCCTATTCCTGATTTGCATACTTCTGTATCTCTTCTTTCAGTGTTGCAATTTCACTGTTGACAAGTGTAAATTGAAAATATAGTACATGAAACTAAAATTAAATATATTGCTTAAGTTTAGTCATTGATGAAAAATCAATGTATAAAATTATAAGTTCTCATTATTTTACCTGCAAAAATTCTGTATTTTAATAAAATAAAGGAATATGTTATAGTCTTACTTTATAAAATTTACAAAGCTATTTAACTTCTGTAAAGATATAAATAAAATATATAGCACAAAATCTAAATATAAAGGTAGAGAAAACCCTCGATAAAAAACAATAAAAACTACATTTATAGGAATCCTAATAAAAATGAAAAACAAACATGTTATTTCTAGAAAACAATGAAAACATCTGAAAATAATTAAACTTAATTTTAATATCTTAAAGCAATGTTTTGCAAGAGAGTAATATTTGTAAAATTTACACTGTATTGTCAGAAGTTTTCTGAGAGGAAAATGTAGTTTTTAAGAATGTGATTAGCAAGGTTGCAGCCAAAGTTTCAATGCAAAAACGTAAATGTCGGACTTTCAGCACCACCATCCCGTAAGCCTAGAAGTTTGACAATGGTGTTGGAACATCAAGGATGATTCCATTGACGTTCCAAACGCCATCATCAAACTTCTAGACTTACAGGATGGTGGCGCAGAACGTCCAAATGTTGAAAACTTCAGCCGCAACCTCACTATTAATTTAATTTTGAATTTTCATAAGTAACTAATAAAATGACCGGAATGACAACAATATATAAAAATACATTAAATCAGAAGAAATAATGTCCTTCATATTTCATCCTCAAGAACTTCTCCAGAACATTCTTTACCAGAGGAGTTCACAGAGACAAAATATGAAGTCATTTATTTCTTCACATTTTGCTGAGGAGGGACTGTAAGTCCAAAATTCATACTATTGAAAATAAATTAAAATATTGAGGCTAGTCTTTTGTCTGATGACAGTGTGATAAGTCTAGAAATAAAGATGTCATCATAGAGCTCACTAGCACATTTTAAATTAGACAAGAAGTGTATTATAGTACATTTATATCTTCTAATTTAGTGTATTTTTTTATTTGATAAATAAGATTATAATATATTTATCTCAACTACTACTCTTACTACATATAGCATTATAAATATCTGTATTTATAATTTTATTTACTAATTGTCTAATCACAGTTTTTTATTTTGTATTTCTGTACAGAAACAGAAATTTAACTTACTTTGATAGTACAGCTAAGGCCTCACTGCAAATGGAAGGACAGAAAACTAAGCAGATAGATATACGACCTATCATACTGGAATAATGTTGTCGAACAACACTTTCGAAGGCACCACGAAAAGTGGTTATGTCAGACTTTTTAGAAGCCACGGTATCAATGCCAGTGTCAAGAATACTTCCACCGTGAAGAACCATAATGAGAACGGAAGTGGGGCACGAACGATGTGCGGGAGAAGAAGTTGGAGTTGCAGGCAGTGATGTATCTATGCTTCCTCCACAGCTAACTATAGACATTTTTGATGATCTTCCTTGTAAAATGAATTCACTTTTTGCATGAGCTGCTGTGAATATGTTATCTAAAAAATATAATCATTATTTATTATTTTTTATTTTGTGTGTTTAATTATTCAAACAGTTTACTTTATTATAGTCAATTAAACAATCACTTATTTTTAATATTAAGCTAAAATTAAATTAAGACAAATTTTAAAATATTGTTTATAAAATCAAACACAGTAAAACCAAAATCCAGCAAGGAAAAAGTTACTCTGATAAGCAAAACAAACATTTCAATCATTTTAAACAATCATTGTCAGGTTTAATTGAGTAAAACAGTCATTTTATTTGTCAACAATGTTTTTAGATGATGTATATGAATATGTATAAGTCAACTGTGTTCCAAAACTGGAATATATCACTTAAACACAGACAAATTTTTGTATAAGTTCAAATGAATTATAGCCCATGCTTTTATGGGGATGGAAGAGCATCCAATTAACGTACTTCAAAAAAAAAAACTTTCAAGCAGGTGAGATGATTTCCATGTGCTTGTAATTAATGGCCCTTGATCTTCTGGCTGCCTTGTAAATTTCCAATTTCTCCAGATATCTGTTGTGGGTAAAGTCCCATTTTGGATGTAAGATGTAGGTTAGATGTAGCTTCATTTACCTGCCTCAAACATCTAGAGAAACTGGAAGAGGAGGTGGTCAGTTGGGACTCAAACTGTTGGTGGTACCCATTCCATGAATTAAAATTTCTTTAAAAAAGAGACAATTTCAGTCAATTTTGGAAATCCAAGAGGCTGTAGGGAGAAACTAATCAGCATTCCAAAAAGATCCTTTTGTGAAGGTATGTGCTAATTACTACAGCATACACAAATTTTTATCAATCAAAGAGAGAGTATTTTGAAAACTGATACTAAGTTGAATCATTTCTGCCAAAAAAAATTTTTTTTAAAATAAATTCAGTTCCTATACATAACAGATGCATCTTGTATTTCAAATTTAATGTTAATTTTTTCCAAATATCAAATTCAATAAATCAAAATCAATATTACGATATCTAAAATACAAAAAGTGCTAAATGCTTCATATTTAAACATAATAAAATCTTTTTTTTATATTAAGCATTTACTTCAAAAATCATACAGTGTAGTAGTAGTACAGTATGATTTCATATATCAATGAGAAATTATTTTATTGACATCATCACAATGCCTGGTTACAATTTTTAATCATATTTTTAATTTATTTAATTTAAAATATATGCTCTCCGCCTCAAATTAGTAGTGGCTTGACCCTGTATATCATACTTTTTCTTTAACAATACAGTCCTGCCAGTCATCTATCGAACACCTTTCAGAGAAAAATTTTTGAATTGAAACAACATGATTTCCAGTTTGCATCAGAAGTTCGTATATAGTTAATCAGGGCCCCCTGTCCCTAAGGTTTCCATATCTGGTCTCGTCTTTCATCTATCTGACTCCATTCTTGAGATTAAGGAAAGACGAACAGATGGATGGACATAAGGACAGGCAGATGACAGTGAGAATTTATAAGTCTACAATTTTTTAAATTGCAGCCCAATTACAGAAGTGTGCATTAATGTAACAAATAAAGCAAGTGTTAGAAAATAGTGCTTAATGTTTGACAAAGACCAACTATTCATGACAAAAAAAGACCATTCCAAACACCTCTCTTGTGACTGATGAACTGAAGCAAAAAATAGATGAAAGTTTTTGAGCACTTAACATACAGTCTTAATCTGGCTGCCAGTAACTCATTTGTTTCTTAAAATGAAAAATTTTTTTGGATGGTAGTCACTAATTGGCTACAAAAATGGCAGCAGCATATGGAAAAGCAATCCTATGCTATGATAAATGCTTAAATCTTAAAGACAATAACCATATTGAAAAATAAGTAAATCTTGTAGTGAGTACTCAATAAATTTTTATTTATTAATTTTTTACAAAAACATGTTCTTTACTTTCTGGACAATCCTCTTATTTAGAACTATAAAACTTATCATTGATTTTAAGATAAAGGATATAAAATAAAGATTTCGTAATATTGTACAGCAAATAATAAAAATTGATCAATAATAAAAAAATAGCTAAATATTAACTTAATCTGTCATTTTTACCTTCTTGTACTTCTGCAGATTCTGGAGTAGTTTCTTCTTCATTTGGAATAAGTTCCATGGAACTCCACCTTGGAAGTGATGTTATTTCAATATCTACATAAAATTTACATATTTTCAATTTTTTTAATTCATATATTTAAAATAAGAAAAATGTAACATTTCTTTTTGACCATAGTTTAAATTCATGTATTTGTTTCATTGTCTTGGAAAAAAATGACTATTTGATCTCTACATATGATCTGTTAAATTTATTCTAAAATTAGAATTTGTGAAAATTTACTTCATAATAGCATCTAAAAACATTCCAACCATAATATAATTGTGGTCTATACACAGATGTGTTCCTGAAGTGCATTTTAATATAAAGATTTGTTCAAAATAAGACCATACCATTATGCTGTTAAAAAGAAAGTATTAAAATTTGAGGACATGCATTTCACAAACACTAAATAGTCATCAATATAATTTTTTTGGCTTATTTTACAGATAAAAAATTAAAAAAAAACAAAATTAAATTAAATTTGCAGGGAAAATTTGCATGTATTAGATGACAAAATGTCATGATCTAAAATCTCTATCATTATCATTAACTATTAATTCAAGAAATCTGTAGTGAATCAAAATAATTGCTATAAATTCATACAAATTTTTATGTTTACAAGTACAGTAGAGCGTCATTTATCCGAAAGCTGGTTAACCGAAATGGCGGTTATCCAAAAGCTTTCCAGTTGGACTGTATTGTGCCGAATAACGTTTTTGATACTAGATTAACTTCTAAAGTATAATTTTTTTTTGTTTTTATATTTTTCAATATATTTATTTTGTTTGTACAAAATAAAAAAATCATTTTTAATGATACAATAGCCTCGATTATTATTATAAAAATTTTCGTTAGGCTTAAAATGATGAAAATTCAACACAAAGTGACACGCAACAGAGAAAAATTTCAACATCGGATAGGTTATATATTTTTTCGTACCTAATTGGTTATCCAAAAAAATCAGTTATCTGAACAACCCCAGTCCCCAATTGATTCGGATAAACGACGCTCTACTGTATATCTAGTTGTTGCTCATAAAATGTTGAATTCGACCCCTTTTTTGCAACTTGTAATGAGAAATGGGTGTTGTATGAAAATCATCAATGGACAGTATAATAGTTGGTTGCAGACAAAGCACCAAGTCCGTAGCCAAGGAATTGACAGTTTTGTGGGCAGCAGCAGGGATTATCCATTATTGCATCTCATCCATTCTCCACAGATGTTTTATTTTGTAGGCAAGTTCCAAGAATTTACTAATCTTTTCAGATATAAGTACTTTGTACGTTATGGGTGTTTGGTACAGCTTTGTCTATGACATGAGCCGCTCACTTGCCAAAGCTATTAACTCCACAAAACAAAAAGTATAAAAGTTGATAATATAAATTAATTTTTAAAATTCCTTTTAAACTATAAATTTAAATAAACATTGTAGAATGTATTTTTATATACTGTTATATTAAAGCATAGTCTTAAAGTAACAATAAATAAAATTAGTTGAGCAAAAAATGTAAAACTAATAATGATTATATTAAGGATTTAGAAATGGCATTAATCAATTTGGCCTGTGAATGGCTCATATATTTGATTTTGTTTTGTTTGTATATGAATGTCATGCTGGTCTGTTGTGAGGGATTGTTTGTGTGTGATCATAGCTTGGTCATAGTATATTTTGTGTGTATTGTTTTTCTATATCTGTCTTAGACATATATTAGTAATATGGTTCCAGGGTGTAGTAGTTTGAGTGCAAGCTTTGGATGTATTATATTTGTTATTTGGTTATGTCAATGTACAGCTTGCAACCCAATTTGATGTGTTGAATAGTTTCATGCATAATGTGGCATTTCTTACAAGTGCTATCTATAATTTTTGTGTCTTTTAAAATATGCTTTCCTGTAGTTTTCTGACTTGGTCTTGTATGGCAATCATGAACTCTTCCACCTCTCCAAAGAGACATTCATGAGTCAGCCAGCAGTTTGACACAATTCTCTCAATGTAAAGTGGACCAAGGTTGTCTATCACAGAGTTCTTTCCAAAGCCCAACGCTAATGGTGTTTGTCATTTTTTGTGTTAGATCTAGGTAGTACTACATAAGTTTAAAGGCATACTGTTTTTGTCTGCAAGAATTACAGTTTTGTTTAATTGTGATGTTTCTTGTTTTGTATAAAAATTCTTACAGTGTCTGTATTTGGTAGCAGTGAAGATTTACTATATATATGTCTTGTCCTCTCTCTTTACAAGAAACAGTCAGCCTTACTATGGACAACTTAGGATGGTAATTGTTGTTTTGTTAATGTTGTTTTTTTTCCAGCTATTCTAGCTTTTTGTATAGCCAATGTATAACTCCAAATGAATATGTTAGTACTGGGACAACACACGTGTTGATTACTTTTACTGATGTGACTCTTACTTTAAACATGTGTTTTACATTCAACTATGTTTTTAAGCTATTTTGAAACTTAAAAGAAATAAATATAGAAACTGCTTTAAAGTTTTTGTTACATAAAAATAAATTAAAAAAATAAATATGCATATGCTTTCTAAACACATACCTTCAGCATCAAAATATTCTTCATCTGAACTTGTTTCAGAATCTCTTACGATACTCTCCATTCTCCAATTAGCCATTTGTACATCAAAATGAGCCATGGAATTACCATCTAAAAAAATATCAAAATAATTTATGTTATTATTATTTAAATATTATTATTATAAAAATTTAAATTTTTAATTCTCTAATCACAATTTTCAACATAAATGTTAAAGCTATTGTAAAAAAATAAATCAGCGCAACTTTCCCAGCAACAGTTAAAAATTTGGTGACACCATTTGTTATCATATTTTATTTAAAAACTATTATAAAATGGCAAAAAGCTTAATTTTGAGGGTAGGGATGAGTTTTATAAAAAATTGAATATGCTAATAATGAGTAAAATTGTCATTAAGTCCGACCCTACTGGAGATACAGACGACCTCCATTAGCTACCTCTCGACCTTTAATCACCAAAATTTAATAGCATCAACTGTGTATTAGGAGAATATACAAACCTCCTGGCAAAATTTCAGAAATTTTCAACAATAAGCACAGGAGTTATTAAGCTTCAAACAGAGTGAACAAAATTGTGTCCCCCATACACACTAACATCCATACATACAGAAATTACCCCCCAAATTTTTTTGCATTTCTTGACATTTCAAGGTCCTGGAGTCCAAAAATAAAAATCTGGGGAATCATTTTTGCCGGATTACTACTATACTTTCCCTCTGTATAACAGCCAGGAAAGTAATAAAAATTTTAAAAATTATATCAGCTTAATTCTCTCCCAAACTAAGATTTAGCTTCAAAAATTACTAATCAATTCAGTAATGTTTACAAAATTGTTGTTACATCTATCCACCCAGATAGATATTTTGTAAACTTGGGAATCTAAATCATCATTTAAATTAACAATAGCCTTTAATCCCATTTTTAAGATATTTAATACAAATATACATTATTATACATATGTAGAATAGCTCTGTAGTAAACATTTTCATTATTAATAGTTTATAATTTTAACGTTTTGTAAGTGGGAGTCTTGTAATAAATTCTTTAGGATAATTTTTGCCTTATATTTTTAAAATGTTGTTCATCTAACTTGTAAGTGAAGAAGGCCATTAACACCAGGGGCCAAAAGGCATTTTAGGGATATATATAAAGCATTAATAGTTTCATTTTATGTGATAACCCTTTCATTGTAATAATATTCTAAATATGTGTAATAAAGTATATTTGGATTAAATATCTAAAACATCATATTGCATATCTAAACATTCTTGGATAAATATCTTCATCCTCAGACTGATAAAGAATAATAGAACTAAAAGGCAAAGGAACAAGAACAGCATCACAAAAATTCTTCTGAACAGCAAAAATTTCACAATTGTCACAATAAAAAATTATTTTATTACAGTTAAAATGTTTTAAGTAATAAAAGAGTTTTATGGATCCGTAACATTTAGCACATAATCAAAAATCATTTTGATAGAAACATCTAGATAAATATACTATAAAGATGATCATCCCTTTGTCATAATTTTTGTTTTGAAGATACATTTTGAATATATTATCTACTTACTTCTATTTCTTCATTCTAATTTATTTCTCAATGCTGATTTACATCAATTTCAAAAGAGTTTTTAAAGTTTATTTCATTTTTTAAGATTATGGAATTTATTTGGTTCTTATTTATCATTTTTATTAATTTATTTGCTTGTGCATATATACACAAGCAAAAACTAATTTATAAAATACAGGGTGTAACAGAACTCTCTGCCAATATTTTAAAAATAGATTCTAGAATCAAAAATAAGCTTAAAATCCTCTATAAACGTTTTTCAAATTCTGCTTCATTTTTGAGATCTGGCCTGCCAGTAAATCATATAGAAACTAATTTTAAAACTTCCACAAAAAAGATACCACTGTTTGGAAAATAATCAATGGTATCCTTTTGTGTTACCAACACATCCAAACTGAAAGTTTATTTTAAATAAAGTGTGAAAGAAAAAACAAGAATTGTCAAATTTTTTTAAATATTGAGATACTTATGCCATTTGATAGCTAAATATGGACTTAAATGGGTGAAAACTGAAGTGGTCCAATAATTAAATGAATTTAAAATGTCAGAAAGAAGGTTAAAAATGGGAAAGTCCATATTGCATAGTATAAAAACTGGGAAAGTCTATTTTAATATGACAAATAGAGGACAGATAAGTAGATTTTAATCTTGCTTTGTTTTGTTGACATTAAGAACAAAATGTTTTTTGTAGTTTGTATGAATTACAGTAATAAATAAGTTATAACATTATAAACAATGTCTTCTGTTAGTGACTTGTGTGAAATTGTTGACAAACTATCAATATTTCTGTTAAGGTATGTTAAAAATATTTTGTTTATACTTAATGCAGGTATGTACTGTACTTACTATTGTTTTAATACAATACTGTACCTCCAATCAAACCTATTACCATTCTTGAAACCTATCCATCTCAAATTTTCTTCTCATTCCCATGAGATTCGAGATACAGGTTCAACTTGTAATTCATCCATGAACAAAGACTGTTATAAAACAATTTAAACTAAAAGTCATTGAAGAATTTTAGTTTTTTTGACTTTTTGTTTTTTTACAGATCAATTGGATCAGAGAAATTTATTATGGTGGTAAAAAATTGCTGATCCCAGTTTTTCTTCATGATGATGACAATGATGAAAAAATGTGTGATAAGTGATAGCGATGAAAGCTAGAAAATTTGCTAGAAATGTGGTTCAAGGAAGATTGAGCTAAGGTCAACAACGGACTTCTTAAGAACAGTTTTTGATCATCACACAATTTCAAAATTCAAAAATAGTGATTAGTCTTTATGTTCTCCAGATTTAATGTGCACAAATTTTTTCCTGTCTTAAAGATTATATGAATGTCAATAAATTCAAGAAATTTGAAGAAATTGAAAAAATTTCATAGAAACTACAGTATTTAGTCAAGGAGTTTTAACATCTGTAATGAATCATATTTTGGAAAAAGCAAGATTTTGAGAAGACACCAACAAAGACCATTCATAGAACATTATTTTTTACAATTATTCTAAAAAACAAATTCCATAAATTAAACCACATCAGCAAAATTTTATTTAAAAACAAAAAATTTATATATATATATATATATAAATCTTCAGTAACTTTTTTACAATCTCCTTAATAAATTCCAATAATGATTTACCACAGTCTACACAGAATTCAAATTCTTTAATTCTTTAAAATTCCATTGTAATTAATTAAATGTAAAATTTAAAATACTTAATGAAACATTAAAACATTATTTGATACATTCAAATTTAAAAAGAAAATAATAGATAAATTAACAAATAACAAAATAAAATGTACTAAATACACTGAAGCAACAATGATATAAATAATATAATAAAATAAATAAAATAAAATAAACATAAAAAAGGCATCAAAATATAAGGGCAGGTACAGACTAAGAATTTTTATATTTTAATTTTTGTTTTATGTAGAATTTCCAGGCAGAAGCTAATCCATCTGCATCCCTGGCATTAATACAACCATCCTTTAATTTACTTTTATAGATTTCAATTTTTTCTTCGTGTAAAGCTAATGATGGGGAACGCATGGTCTTGAGGAATAGTTGCTTCATTCCATTTAACTACAGAGTCCTCTGCTTGTGCCATACTTGACAAAACTGTGTTATAGTACTCTTTATTAATGTCATACTTGTGTTCCTTAAGTCTAATAGCTAAATTACTTCTTGTGACTCCATAGTCCTTATTAATTCCTAATTGCTGATTTTCGAATGGAATTCTATATACGCCCACTTTTTCTTATGATAGAAGGTGTTTAGTGTTTTATTAAGAGTTTTAAAAACACTGAGTTTGATATTTAGTTATTATTATGGCGGCACCAGCCAAGAATTATAAGGAGTATAGGAAATTGGCATTGAAGCTCGTAAGGGCAAATAGTAAACTAGAATTTCTTAAGCAGTGTATGCTTAACAAAGTCTATCCAATGTCCATTTATAGAATCAGTATTCCAAAGGAGTGTGCTTCGTTGAAAGACAAAAATTAGGAAGGATTGTCTATGTAGGTCCATCAGATTGACAAAAAATAGGAAGTATGGAATGTTACAAGAACTTATTGCATTAGAAAATGAAATATACATGAATGATCCAGGAAGACTTAAAGAAATCAATAAAAGAGTAGTCAAATTGACATACCGAGTATACAGGGATTTAAAGAAAAGATATATCAGAAGAATGACATGGATCATGATAAAACAAGTTTCAAAAAAAAAAAAAAAAAAGAAAAAAGAACATAAACCCATCACCATTTGTTTTATGGGACCAAGTAGGCATTCCAACCGAAATTAAGAAAATTCTCCAAAAAGGGCCTAACTTTGTTCCTGAAGACAAACTTATGGCAAATTTCAATGGCAGAACTGGAAAGAGGAATCTCAGAATTCAACGATTTAGAAAGTGATTTTTTCAGATGGAAGACTGTTCTTAAAGACCATACCCACAAAACAAAAAGCACTGAAATGAAACAGCTTAAGTATGCAAAACAATGGTTAAATGACAATGACTTGGTCCAAGCACAAGCTAACAAAAGTAAACACCTAATCATCATTAAAAGACAAAATTACAACAAATCCTTAGAAGATTACATTAAAAGAAAGGAATGTGAGCGGGTCAATGAAAAAACTGTTACAAACATAGACAGAAGGGTTAAAAAAAACTTGAAAGAGCACCATTAAGCTCCATATTAACTTTCCTTAAAGGATCTCATAACCCAAAACCAGGGATGCCAAGATTATTTGCATTTGCAAAAATACATAAAGAAGGCAAAAAGGTCAGACCTGTGGTTGAGAAATGCAAAGGACCCACATACATGCTGGTAAAACATTTACATAGATTCAGATGAACTATGCAGCAATGTTCTCATTGCACAAAACCCGACAAATGTAGTAAAAGAATTACAGGAATTAAGTTTACTTGATGAAGAAGTTGGGTCAGTTATGGATTTTGAAAACCTATATCCATCCATAAAAATAGAATCCTGTTATGAAGCTTTAATGGAATTTATGCTCCACATAAAACCAGAAATTGGTGCATTTGCAAACAATATGATGGAATTACCAAATTGGTACGCTATGAGTCCTTCTTCACTTTTGGTTAACAAGCATACAGACAAAAAAAGGGATACCTATGGGAAGCCAGATGTCAGGATTATTACGTGAATGTATTCTACATAACTTGGAGAAACACATTATTAATGGGTTCAGAATGGATATTGTATTTTACAAAAGATATGTGGACGATGTGTGCATTATTTGAAAAACCGGCAAGAGGATACACGAGTTTGTACAAGTAATCAACAACAACAATGATGATGGATTAAAATTTAAACTTAAACAAAAAAGTCACAAATGGATACATTTCTAGATATAGACATCCAATTGAAAGGAGATTGTATAACAACAGATATTTACGTGAAACCAACACATAGTCCACTTTACATTCCGGCTAACTCGAACAACCCTTATGGATACAAACTGTTGTGCACTTTTCGTGCACTCATTAGAAGAGTGTATTCATATTGCTCTAATGTACTAGACAAGATGAAGAAGATTAATAGAATCAAAAAAATAGCCTCAAATTTTGGATATAAAAAGAGTACAATAGAAGAACTAATTAAAAGATATGAAGGAGGCAAAAAATTAACCCAAACAAATCAGTTTAAAATCGCTAAGTTCACTTATAATAAAAATTCAAGGGCATCATGAAGCAAGTATCAGACAAAAAAGACTCCAAAATAGTTTACAAAAGAGCTCCTAATTTGTATAGTACAGTGGGTGATTGGCTAATGAACATAATCCATTCAAAGACTTTGTTCGCTATTTGAATTGTACGTTAACCGATTATTGATTTACCATAGGTTTTTTATGGGAATTTGATTAGTTCGTTCTGGAAACTCCAAAAAATAAAAAATATATACTTTCTTACTATGTTTATTTATATGCAATAATAAAAATACATATATACACAGTCTTGCATTTTTATTAGTCTTGCTTTTTCCATTTGTGAGAGTTAAAGAATCTGTCTAATGTCTATTGCGTTTCTCTCTTCTTCAGGATTTTTCAGAAGTAATTAATAGCACTGTAATTGTAGAGATCCCCAAGCATATTAACCTCAACCTGGTTTGGATGCCATTCTAAGACTGTTGTTCTGACATCTTCCCACTTCTTCAAAAGATGTTTAACAGCAGATATAGGCATTAATCCTCTTTTTTCAGAAGAAAACATATCTCTCCGAGTTTCTTAGTATTCTTTATTCAAAAGTTCTTGGCATTCTTATGTCATCAGATCAGTTTCAGGTTCCATTATGAGCTCTTCAATGTTCTTTATTTCTCAGATGTGATTTTTGTTACTCCTTTAGCTGCTTGAGTTTTCTTGATTATATTGTATCTTTCTTTGATAAGATTGAACTGTGGCTACTGTAGACCAGTTCAAGCCATACTGCCCAGTAACATCAGACATCTTCTGCCCCCTCTCTACCTTTGCTATTATACTCTCACCTCAAAAATAAAAACCGACGCAAATCTTAATGAGTGCCAACCCGACAGTCTTGCGAACACTATAGAAGAATTGTTTCTGCCAGAAAAATAAAAGGGTGGAATTACAAGGGAGAGTTTCGAAGTTCAGAGGAAAACTATCCAATCGGTATAAACTGGGTTGAGAATCGACGTCGACGTGCTCTGAAAAGTTTCGAATTGTTGCCTGAAGACAAGGAAAGACCAATCGGTATTCATTTTTTTACGTTGCTTCTTGTGTTTGTTCTGTGAGGTGTTCATTATCCAAACATGTGTTTATTGTCCAAACATGAAAATCTTTTGCGAAACTGTTTGTTATCTGATTTGTTCATTAACCAATCACCCACTGTATTCGCAGAAATGATAAAGACATGCTTAAGAAAGAAGAAAAAGTGGGCATATATCGAATTCCATTTGAAAATCAGCAATTAGGAATTAATAAGGACTATATTGGAGTCACAAGAAGTAATTTAGCTATTAGACTTAAGGAACACAAGTATGACATTAATAAAGAGTACTATAACACAGTTTTGTCAAGTATGGCACAAGCAGAGGACTCTGTAGTTAAATGGAATGAAGCAACTATTCTCAAGACCATGCGTTTCCCATCATTAGCTTTGCATGAAGAAAAAATTGAAATCTATAAAAGTAAAGTAAAGGATGGTTGTATTCATGCCAGGGATGCAGATGGATTAGCTTCTGCCAGGAAATTCTACATAAAACAAAAATTAAAATATAAAAATTCTTAGTCTGTACCTGCAATTATATTTCGATGCCTTTTTATGTATTTATTTTATTTTATTTACAGGCCTGGGAGTGCCATTTTCCCTCTGAAAAAGTGAGAAAAGTGAGTTGAAATACAGAAAACGTGAATAAAAAGTGAGTGCAATAGTGACAAAACAAAGTGAAAGCACAGAAGGAAAACTCAGCAAAATAGCAGTAAAAGTTGTTATTTTCTTTTTATTCTGTTATGGCTAAACACATTTTAAAAATTTCTGTAATACAGTATATATATAAATACTGTATTACAGAATTACAGTATTTACATATTCTGTATATACTGTAATACAGTAGCCACTCATTATATCGCACTTTTTTGATCCCCCAAATTTTAAAAGCATTTGAGTCAATAAATTTTCAATTACCAATTGCCACTGAATTTCTATTTGCAACGAAATATGGTATTTTATTTCTACTATTGTCCTTGAAACTACTACTGAAAGTGAAACAATAAATTTGTCAAGATCTAAATATGTAGAACAGGTGGATAGATCAATTATCATTTGTTTTCTTTTGATATAAAAGTTGTTTATTTATTACTTTTAAGTACTGTCTTCTCATTTACAAGATTCTGTGAATTTCAAATTTCACACCTTTATGTGAATTAACAGTATTGTGTCAATTCAGGTAAAGGTGTGAAATTTCGAATTCACCACATAATGTGTAAGGAAAAAATTTCTTTAATTCTGAACAGTTCTAAAATTTTTATACAGTAGTAACTTTATTTTGCTTTTTAGAGAATTTTTATTCTGTAATTTTATAAGTTTTGGTGTTCTATTATATATTCAATAATTATTTTTTAAAATTTTCAATTACAGCATTTATAATTTTTATTGAAAAATATAAACTACACGAATTTCCAATAAGCGATTTATATAATACTATACAATAAAATTGCAATTGATATTTTCTTTTTGTATTGACATTATTTCTCTTTCAATGTCATTGTTAAAGAAACAATAATGCTAAATGGGCATTCATGGTATTGATGTTTACGTAAACATCAATTAATACGATATAACCACAAATAAAATTCAGGATTGAAAAACTAAGCTTATTTTATATCAGAAACACTTGCTGATGAAAGAAGAGAGATTCCATACCATGTATAATGTTTAATAAAAGCCCAGAATTTTTATTACTCGGTTATATTGCATGTTTTTCTGTCTTCCGATAATGAGTGGCTACTGTATTTCCAGTAAATCATGAATGCTTAAAAAGTCTTTGGCTTCTGTAAATAATCAGTCGTGAAAAATGATGTTCTTTTATTAAAATTATTCTGGGTGTTTTCAGCTTCCTCTTGCTTTTGAACACTTAACACTAATAAGCATCACATGTGCTGCTCGTACTTCATGTTCTTGCTGTTAATAGCTTTCCCTAGTTTTTTTGTTTGCTGTTTCTAACAAAACTTGGCCTGTCGCATGTATTTCATTTTCTTCTACATTTTTCTGGTTCAAAATGTTTCTGTGCTCTTTTTTTTCTGTTTCTCTTATTCTTTTAACTTCTTTTCATTTTCCAATTGTTCTTGATAATTTCTATGCACCAAGGGAGCTAATTTCAGTAGTCCTTTGTAATGGGTACAAGGTGTGGGCTCTGGTTGTACATGTTTAGTCCCTCCTTAACAATCGAAACTGAATTAAGCATTCTTTCCAACGCTGATGCTCTATCAGGAGAAAGTGCCTGGTGTAAAATTGAACCTCTCTCTCGCTGGAATGGGATTTTCAATGCTGATTTCACTAATTTGGCTAAACTGGGATATTTATCATTATCAGAAACTGTTTATTTTTTAATGCTTTGAGATGTGTAAATATTGATTTCAAAATAAAATAATATATTATTTGTAATATATTTATTTTAGATTTAAGTAAAATAATATTTTATTAATGATTTCATAAATAAAAAGGAACTTTTTCCTGCAGATGAATAAAAACCAACATCATTGCAACATTCTTAACCTTTTAGGAAGTGTGTGAAAATTTTTCTCACAAGCAATCATGTTTTGTACTTTTTACAACACTTCAAATCTTTTAATTTATTTGGTAAATTTTATATGTAAATATGAATTTACATTTTAATTTACTTTTTTAGTCTCTCAATTAATGCACAATTATAATCAGCATAAGAGAAAAGATTAAAAAATGGATATTTCACAAGTAAAGTAATCACACATTTTATGAAAATAATACTTACTATATGGAATAATTATACTTGTAGTCAATTTAAACATACATTTAGGAAGATATAGATGTGATTTAATGTTAACAATATGCTATGAAATCATTAAAATAACTTTATTTAACTAAAGTTTATGAAATTATTTAAAGATAAATCAAGTAAAAAAACATTTTTGTAAATGACAACTCCATAACCCGATTGTTAATTAAAACCAAATAATCTGACAAATTATTAGGCTATAACAAGGATAACTAAATGGTCAGAAATTAAATAATTTGTCTAGTGGTAGGAGGTTACTCTACTATCGTGTTAATTTTAATAATTATATATTTTGAATTTAAAAGAAGCAGCAGTGTTGTCAGCTTGAGAGATTAATCCCTCTATGTAGCGTGTTTCCCCCTGCAAAAAGATTTTAGTGATTTTCTTAGAAAAAAGCCAATAACGCAGGGATGCTTAGAATACTCATTTTTAAACTCCGTAGAAGGAAATTCAACTCCAAAGAACTAGATTTTGGCTAATAATGAAAATATGACATAAGTACATAACTTTACTCAACACTGGCTTCTGAATTTGCAATGAGAGGGACTTTTTTTTATGTGCATAAAGGATTTTTTCACATATGTGAAATAAATTTTTGTTTCCTATAACCTAACAACACTGAAGTGGCAGTTGCAATTTTGAGTCCCACTCAGAGACGAGTATTTTCTTCCAGAAAATTCTATTCTGATAGTCCAATAATTCAGCAGATTGTTTGGCTTTAAAATTTTTTTTGATTTGTCCCACATCTTAATTAGGCACATGAAAATGACCAAAAAAGTGAGAAAAGTGAGGATACTTCAGAAACGTGAGTACAAGTGAGAAAAGTGAGCAACTCCAAGGCCTGTATTTATTTTATTATATTATTTATATCATTGTGGCTTCAGTGTACTTAGTTCATTTTATTTTATTATTTATTTGTTAATTTATCTATTATTTTTGTTTTAAATTTGAATGTATAATGTTCGAACGTTCTATCGTTTCAATTTTAAGATACGTTTGAACTCAATTACACCTGAGGATGGCCTATGCCATGAGGCTGAAAACGTTTTTTATTAAATAAACATTTCTCAGCGATGGAATGTGTTTAATGTTTCACTAAGTGTTTTAAAAATGCTGAGTTTGATACTTAGTAAAATTTAAAAAAGAAATTCGTATAATATTCATTAAAAATTATAAATAATCAAATTCTGAAGTTTATTACTCTAAAGAATCTTTTTGAATATTTTTATATGTTGTTCTCTATACACTGATGATAGAATGTTGAAAATTTATAAAATATTTTAAAATTGCAATACTCATAGGAATATATAGTAGTAATAAAAATATGTTTCATATGCAAACAATTAATATTTACTGAATGTTTATAAAAATAATGTTTTATATTATGTTTAATACCTACTTGGAGAATATAAAGCAGTTCGAGAACTGCTTCTTGACCACAACTTTGGTTTTCCATCCGATGCAGTCCCATCAAGTATCTCGTTAAGATTTGGTTTAGATAAAGAATTATTTTTTGTTAAATCCGTTCTTAAATCTTTGCACAGATCATTATCCTTATCAATTGCATTCCAATCTACTTCTTGACCAGAAATATTTGAAGGACTTTTTTCAATATTACAATTTAGATTTCCCTCCTCTTCCGAAATAATTTTATCACCAGTTGTACACATTTTCTTTGCTAATGCTTCTTGAGTCTCTTTTTCCAGTTGTCTAATATCATCCATGGTTAATTCTATCCATTCATCTTGCCAGGCCCATGCTTGGCGATGAGCTCTGAGCATAGTCTTCCTTAATGCTACAAGAAGTTTTGAATTATTTAAAGTATTTTCAAATAAATTCAATATTAATAGAAATATTTATCTAATATACACAAAATCAAATGTCTCCAATCTAGCACTCACAAATATATAATTTTTGAAAGAATTAAATCATTTTCACTACTTACTGTACTTTATTTTAAGCTTTTTGTAGGAATCATGACAAACTTTGTATACATAGAAACAGACTATTAAAACACTTTTTTAATCTCTTAAATTTAAAATTTAAATTGAGACTTAAAAATTCATATGATACCAGTCCATAATTATAGGCAGGTGGTGCACTGAGTTGTATGTGTGATCTCATGTGATCTCAATTGTTCTTGACAAGAATGGCATTATGTAGGATCAAAGCTTCTGTTTCATAATTTAAATAATGTAATTTATTGGTTTTAGCTTTATCTAATTTGTAATAAAACATATTACAAAATCTAAAGGCCTGAATAGGTTATGGGCCCAAGCCACACTTCTAGAACACTCAAATTAATACTTTAATGAAGTGAAGATAAGCTTTTTTCTAGAATAGACTTAATTCATAACCCAATAACTCTGCTCAACCTTCAAAATGAATACATAAATGTTTCAAATAGAAAAATTGGATATAGACAATTACAATTGCCAGAAAATGCAAGTGGAAATGCTTTTGATCCAAAATTACCTTTGGAAATATGTTGAAGAACCAAAAGATGAATGTGATAAAGAATGGAACAATAAGGAACCAAAAGGTTTTAGCAACAATTATTTTAAGCATAAAATCCTCATAAACAATTCATTTAACAATTTAAATATTTTATTTACAAAGCATTTTTACAAAAGTGAAACATTTAAAATTTAATGCTACATGTTAGTAATAACTTTTACATTGTAAAATTTATTTACTATTGTTCAAATCTTTCAAATATTTTAATTTGTCATTTCTCAGGCATTCTTGAAAAACAAAATTTTTTTAGAAGATATCTCTATTGCAGTTTAATAGCATTAAAATTACTTAGAATGCAATAAAGAATATAACTGTAATCAATTAAATTTATATTATTAACATAATACATTAATATAATTACTGCATTTTTGTAATATGAAGCATCTTTACATAAAAAAATGAGAAAACTATAAAAAAAGATTTAAATAATCTTTCACCATACTCCACTATGTAAAATTATCAATACTGGAAATTAATAAGAAAACTAAACACTGCAGCTCTATCACTTTACCAAAAGATTACACAATAACCATCCAAATACAGTAAGGTCTTTTGTTTTGTTTTGTCGTTTTATGAAGACTCACATCAATGAACATTCAAAATCAATAGCAAAAAATCAAAAACACGACAAAAAATGAAAGACAAAACAAAAACATAAACACAAAATGTCAGCAGTGTAATATTGCAAATGTTAACAAATTTGGTGATATTTTGTTGGAAAACTTACGACACTAGAGTCCCACTAGTCCGAACTAATTGCGACCGAGCTCTGTTCGGATTAGCTGAATAATTGAAATAATGCAGAAGCAAGCAGTAAAAGAGGTCTGGTTTATATAGATACAACACCATCAATGACGTCAGCATTCCAACTTTTATTCACCTGATTTGTACTCAATAGAGGGTGCAAACAGTTAATAAAAACAAATTTTGTAATTTTGAAATGGCAACTTCCCTTCATTTTTTACCTTAAAATTATTTTAACTGTAATAAATGTTTTTAATACACAGTCCAGGATTCCAATCAGTTGACTGATGCTGGATGTTTTGAAAAGGCTGGACAAGGGTGAAAGTGCAACAAAATTGGCAGTAGAGTTTGGAGTGGGCAAAGCCACAATAACTAACTGGAAAAAAACTGCGTTAAAAACTGTGAAAAAACTTACAGATATTACTGTACATCAGTAATATCTGTAAGTAAATAAACTACACACACAACCAATATCCAGCAAGAAAAACATCTTCATCCATGTTGAACAGGAATCATAAGGCTAACTGATCTTTGCAGTTCAAATGCAGCTGTTAGATCAAGCAATTTTGTGCCTCTACTTCAGAAAAATCAGTTGAAAATCTACAAACAGCAAGGCCCTCACAATGTTTGACAAGCTTGATGAAGCCTTATTCACGTGGTTCACTCAAGAAAGAGAAAGGGGAACACCCATAAGTAGACCTCTTGTTAGAGAAAATTTCCTCTCCACCGACTGAAACATGTTTGGATTAGCGGTGTTCGGACTAGCAGAACTCTATTGTATTTTGATAACCTAGCAATTCTGTTTTTTCTGAATTATATTTACTATTGAGAAAAAACTGGAATGATTTGACATATTGAATTAGGCAAGCATCATTCTAATGTGTATAAAGCATTAAAGTTGGCATCTTTATACAATTTAAACAATAGCAACCAATTCAGATAAGATAAAGCATTCACGATTAAAGTGTTCATGATTATTGAAGAATTAAAGAAAAAGAAATCTTAAGGAAAAGTTAAAAGTGCTGAAATTCTAACAAGTATTTTTTTCATTTTTTGTTATTTAACCCTTTCCCTGCCGTTTGCCACGCCCCCTTATTTTGTAAAACGGCCAAGGTCAAAATAGGTAAATCAGGCAATATTATTTTAAAAATTCACCAAAAATTAAATTATTATTTGATTCATATGAAAAAAATCACATATATTTATCAATATAGTTAGTTTTAAATACGACATTTTTCAATAAAGTTTGTTTGAAAAATTTATGAGAAAAAAAAAATAATATATGATAATTGACATTCAAACTTGAAAATTTGTTACTTTTTGTCAAAATTAACATTGTCTGGTTACTTTATTCTTATTGTCACTGAGCCAGAATGACGTAGAATATTGTTCTGTACAATTTGATATTACATTTATGCACGTACGTTTATTCGTTGTGAAATTATCGCACATTATATCAAACATTTGTTTGAAATCTGAACTTTATTCTGCTTTCATCTAATATAATTAACTAATATACTTTATTCATTTCATATCAAACAAGACTATATATTTTTGTAATAAACATATGATTACCAATAGCAATAGATGTAACATTTGCTAATATTTTAGATTTAAAAAAAATTAAAAATTAAAAATTAAAAAAAATATATAAAATATCAGAACTGAAGGTCATAACTTAAATATTTACGATATATTAACATATTATAGCTGAATAAACTTATTATAGCATAAATCAACTTATTATAGTAATATTATTGCATGAATATGCTAAAAATAAAATAAAAAATTATCAGAAAATGAAAAATTAAGAAAAAATAACCGATAATTAAAATTTTGTAAGTCGACAAAACACCACCTGGACAAAAATATGTAGAATGAACGATAAACAAGACGATGCCGTCAAGTGCTGACATCTGTTGTCGATAAATTTTATAAAAATCGATTGTTAACAGGGTAACGATCAATCGGTACCCTGGCCGTTTTGCTAAACGAATAGGGTAACGATAGATCGGTACCCTGGCCGGGAAAGGGTTAAAAAAATTAATAGCATTAATAACAGTTACTATCAACATTCATCATAAACTTAAAGTTTTATCTATATAAATAAAAATGTACATGTTTGTTTGTTCGTAATAGCTAATCTCCGAAAGTTCTTCACCAATTGCTTTGAAATTTTGATACAATGTTGCATTCAAATGCGCACGTGTTTTTATATAATATAGATGTCAAAATTCCCCCGCACAGTAAGCCTTAATTTTGTCTCTCTCCCCTGCTGGGAGAGGGACAAAATTAAGGCTTATCTTGAAGAACTCGACTTCTATTATACTATTTTAGATGCGGTTTTTTGTGTTTTTGATTGCGTTTTAGTAGAGTATGTCAAGAGAATGTACACTAAAAAGGAATGTTTCGAAATTCCCCCCGCAGGGGAAGTGTTATACATTTATAATAGATACATTTTGAGCCACAGCAACGCGTGGCGGGTACTGCTAGTTTCAAATATAAAACTAAAATTATTAATATTCCAAATTCATTTACAAAACCAATTCAATTATTATTTGAATGTGAGTAACTAGAACAGAGACATCTAAGTGTGAGAACTTTTACACAACAGAAATTATTTCTTACCAATATCATGAATAAATTTTTCAATTTTACTTTGCATTCCCCAATATTTAAATTCAACACGACAAAGTTTATAAGCACACATAATTGCCTTATTACTTGAAGAATTATTTACACAATCCTGAGAATACTCTTCTAACCAATTATCAGACAAAGGTCCCCGACCAGTACTTGCCGAAACATAGCATTTGGGATCTTCTTCTCTTTTATAGTCCGAACCATATAACTGGTCTTTCACTACATCAATAATATCTGTTTGAAAAAGTAAAACTATTATAAATACTGACAATGAAAAAAATTTAATAAAATCTTATCACTAGAGTTTTTAAAAATGTATTTGATGAATGATGTTACAAAATCACAATTTTATTTTTATAAATTAAAAATTATTTGAAGTCAGTACTGCATAACTAATTATACAAAAGAATGACATTTTTCACAAAAGTTTTTCTTTCTTTCTTGTTTTTTCCCTTCATTATTAGAACACTTAAAATTCTTGATGTAAATCTTATAAACCAAGTTTTAAGAAATGCATACTGCATTTCAAATATGATCAAATAAATTTAAATCATCACATTGCAAATTTGCAGACCTTATACACAAACATATATATCCATATTTCCACACATGCAAATATATCTTTGATAATTTGTCTTATCTCTCTCAATCATAGTAAATAACTTGATAAATTAGCATATTTTACAAATTTTTAAAATTTAAAAATAATTTTGCAATTTTCAAGAACAATTTTAGTTAGATAGCCAAATGATTTAATAATATGAAAAGAACCATTATCTTAGACAAGAAAACAAAAAATATACATCTCTACATTTATGTTTCTTGATCAGTTTTCTATTTTTATTTCATATACAGTACTTCTTAATTTATACATTTTGAATTTGGAAAAAGGAATTTTAATATCATATTATAAAATAATCAAGTTTTACTTTATTATTTCATTCAATTTTTCTAATGAAAACAGTAAAATAAAATTTCATTATTTTCATCTTAAAATGTAAAATATAATGAAAGTAAAAATCAAATTCAAATATTTTTTTAACTTATAGATATTTTAGCATTTAGTATATTATATTTATATCACATAATATAACAGATGCCTTCATGTAATTATTAATAATAAAATATCTGCAGGATAGCAGATCTCTCTCCCACACTGTTATCTTTAGTAATATAACAGATGTTTCCATTTGATTATGTCATATATGTTTGATATTGAATAAAAATATACAGTAAAAAAAATACATATATATTAATTTGATTTTTACTTGTCATTGAATTTTTTTATAAGGGAAACAATGGAATGAAACTTTATTATTTCAAAATATAATTATCAAATCAAATTGTTTATTTATAATAATAGGGATCACACTCCCATTAAAGGGGAATGCATTGTTTTTAGTTCTCTAAATTTGAAAATAATACAAATTGAAAAAGTTTATTTTTTTAAACCATTAAACTAAATAAACATAAAAATGATAACATCTTAACAAGGATCCTGTTAATTACTTTAAATTAATATAGCCAGGAAATAATTGACATAATCTAAATATTCATTTACATCAATAAAAACAAATTGTTATAGTGTTTTAAGTTAAGAAAATTATATTATAATTATATAATTAATTATTAATTATAAGTTATAAGAAATCAATTTATGCAATTTCCAACAGCAAAAATATAAAGGATTTGGCAAGATTTACAGAGATACAAGTTGTTTTATGAATCTCAGCTGGGAGCTGCTTTTTACCCAAATAGGATTCTGGAGTAATTAAAGAAGCTGTACATTGGAAACCTGCAATGCACCTCAGATCCTGTTAACTTCATATAATTCTCATATTTTTTGTATACTAACAAAGATTCTTCCTTGCCATCACAATTCACAGCAGCCCAACTAAGATTCATAAAACACATTAAATGATTGCTGAACCTAAATAATAATGAAAACAGAAGAGTAACATTATATATAATAAACATATTTAAAAATTTCTATGATACAATTCCAAAATAAATATATTTTTTACAATTTTTATTTACTTTACGATATGCTAAAGTAAACAAAAATTTAAAAAAATGTATTACTGATAATTTTACAAGTTAATTTGATGTCCTCTGTTTTCAGATTAAATAAGAGACTAATTTGTCGCAAAATATTATTTTTAAAAAATTATCCTTTTCATTAAAATAACAATCTTTATCCAAAAGATGGTCACAACCAATACATTCCATGACAACCTGACCTAAAGGAAAGTCAGTTAATTGTGGAATGTATTCCAGAATATAAAAGTGAATAAAAGGTAACTGTTTCAAGAGACTATCTTCAATTTTAACCGTTTAATATAAAAATATAATTAATTTTTAATAAAAAATAATATAAAATTTTTTGTGTTTTTGAAAATTTCAACAAATAACTATTAAGAGTGTATATTATGTATATATAGTTATATGCATACTCAGTAAAAATAAGTTACTTACCAACAATCCTACTTTTTAGATCATTTCCAGATAACTGAAAAACATTTTCTTGACTGCCATCATCATTGAAATATTTTGTTTCAATTTCTAAGTAAAATTTCTCAACAAATGGACAAGTGTAACGCGTTTTTGTAAAAGGATAAGCATTCCAAGCTTCTTCTTCTACTGTTAATGCTGACTTTGGTAAGAGAGATTTGAACCAACCTAAAATGTATTTATAAAATAATCTATTTGAAACAAATATTTAAAAACTTTTATCATTAATTTGTATGCAAAATAAATTATTATTAATTACATCTATATTCATATATCATACCTTATTATTCAACTACTGAAACTGGGTGTAAGTAAATAAACTACACACAACCAATATCCAGCAAGAAAAACATCTTCATCCATGTTGAACAGGAATCATCAGGCTAACAGTTCTTTGCAGTTCAAATGCAGCTGTTAAATCAAACAGTTCAAACAGAAAAGATACTTGGAACAGGTAATTGCCATCCATATGTTAAAAGAGGGTGATGGGAAGAGGGTTGTAAGACTAAACTTTGCAGATTAACTTTCATGTGGGGAGAAGGAGTCTACTTCTCTAAAGGTGATAGCTGCATTTTTTCTTGTAACTTTATAAATTTTTAATTGTTCTAAATATCTAAGCTATTCTTTGTAGGAGGTGTTATGTAGGAGGTGTGTTTGATTGAAACGTACATTATGTTGGGGTCAGAGGTGAAGGTTACTAATGTAGTGTTGTCAAGCCCTTTCATGATGGAAATCCCATGTTCTTTGAGGTGTTGTTTTTTAGGATGAAAACATTTGCTTTCTTGTAGTTTTTCTTGCTAAATATTGGTTATATGTGTAGTGTTTATACATATTACAGTGGTGCCTCATATAACATACTTAATCCGTTCCAGATGAACGTCCATTAAGTGAAACGTCCGTTATACGAAATGCATTTTCCCATAGAAATACATGTTAAAACATTTAATTCATTCCACAATATAAAATAACCATACTGTATCATTAAAAAAATGAACACGGGGCGTGTTCTTTTATTCCTCCGCGTAACTCTGCGTGAGCGGCACTCATTTAAAAATTCTTGCGGAACGCGTTCCTAAATTCCGGTGTGAGTGCACGCAGTGGAACGGCAAAAATGCCCGCTTGTAGCAGTAGTTTACGGTGGAAAGCAACATGGCGTCCTCCATGGCTCAGATAGTTTCGTTTCCAGGTCTATTATGTGGTTTTATGAATGAGAATTTATAAATTGTGAAAGCGCGAGTTAGCGCATGCGGTGATGTAAGTGTTTTTACGAATTTTTTTTCGAGGCTATTTTGAATGCTCTTTCAACAAATAATCCATTTTATGGTTAAATTTTACAATTGGAACCCTTTGCCTTTTAAAGCTCATATTTTAGAACTATAGATTCCTCCATCACGATACTATCAATAGTGCGGGTGCCGCCATCTTTCTTTCACCGTCGTTCCTAAATGCCTACGAACAGCAGCGCACTCCCATAGTAGCGGAGACTCAGAGCGACCACTATTAAAGAACGCACCCATGGAGTAGTCACCAATTATGCCAGAAAGTCCGTTGTTCACAGCCAGTCCATTGCTCGAGTCACGTAATGGCCAAACAGAAAGTCCGTTGTTTGCAGCATCCGTTATTCGAGGCATACGTTATATGAGGCACCACTGTATATCACTATTTATTCACATTCATAGAATATCATTTTGTTGCTTATAAATTCATTAAAGCTTTATTTAAATCTTTATGAATTTCAGCATTAATATGGGATTTGGTTTTGGGGTCCTTCTGTTACCAGTTGTGGAGTTTCAATGGGCTTTTTTGACAATAAGCATAATCTACTTATTGTCAGAAATTTCTAAATATAATCATTTATATTCACTATTTGAATTTATGAATAAGCAGCCTCTTATGTAGCTGGGGATCAGAGAATAGAGAAAGGAATGAGATTCAGTTGGAAGAAGTCACTCAACATAATTAACTTTATAGAAAGATGTTTTATTTAACAAAAATGAACATGCTCATATTGTAATATACTAACAGAGAATGAGTTCACAAGTTACAATTTACATGATTGACATCACAATACCTCTTAAACTTAATTTTATGTCCCATGTTGATAAAATCATAATAATGAAGAGTTCCACATTGGTATTATGCTATAAATTCTCATGGAGAAAGGTTGAAGGAGTCCAATGGAAAATGCACTTAGAAAAATGGATGACAGCTCTTTAAGGAGATAAGTCCAGAGGCCCCAAATAATAGGGAATAATTCTTTCAAAAAAAGAAACACCAGTCTGAACATAACAAAAGGATGGGTGACTATTTCAAAATTGGTAAAAACTGAAATATTCTTAGATGATATTATCCAATCAGAGATTTTAGGATAATACATCTTCTTCCCATTGAAAGAAGAAGATAAACCCCCAACCAAAATGTTTTCTATCCTTTGACACACTGATCTGGAACACACAATATCTCACTCTCATAAGGCTAGTAAGGAAATTTGAGGTATAGTTATATGAAATAACAGACTGCAGGTTTCGGTTTCTGTTATACAGTTTTTATTAAACTTAAGACTTGGACATAATGCTTGTATAATAGTGCCTAATAGTGCTTGTATAACAGTGCCTAATTCATTGGTTACCACCAAAGAATTAGGCACACATTGGACCAAAGAATAAATGTAGGTCTAGTTTTTCACTATTATTTCCCCTGCTTCTCCATTACTTCAAGAAATCATTTTGGTATGAATTTATACTGATTCTTGATCACAACTTTGTTGTAGCAGCCTGATTAATGACATCAATAAATTCCTCATAGTTGTACTATTGATCTTGGTATATCTGCTCTTCAAAAAATGCCAAAAATTTTCCATGATAGACTTCTTGCAAGCAATATATTCATATTGGCATGGAAAACCAAATGATTCATCTAACTTTATGTATTGATGCATTATTTTGCCACTATATCCACTTTTTACAGCCAAACTAGTACTTAACCCATAAGAGAAAGATGTGCTAAAGATCCTCTAGATGTTCGCACTCAATCCTTAACTTTTGAGGTCTCCCACTGAAATGGATACCCTTAGAATTGTAGCACTTCCTCATATTGCTGATGCATTGCATGATGGTTGAGTACAGTATGAACATATCTAAGCACATGTGAGTACAAGTTGTCTGGGATATCCCAACAAACATTTTTCTCTTTCATCTGAAAAAATTACTATATTAAAATCAGCATCCAGAGAGAGATGGTGCCAGGCAAACTCTTGCTTATGCCTTGTAGTCAGACAGTTCATTCAATACTTTAGCTAAAATTCCCTGTTGCAAACCCAGTGGATTGTATGATAAGATATATTTAGATCCAAGGATTCATGACAGCAATGACTTAAGATGAATTTATCCAATCATTGTTTTTGCTTTCCACAACAAACATCCATCACAATTTTTTAGGACAGCAGGTTATCCAAATTTCTTTCCTATTCTGCTGTTGAGGTTATAGATGATACTGACAATAGAAATGTATGTCATTTCCTCTGACTTTTGCAGACTATGGTAATTCTCAGACAAGATCTTCACTTAGAAAAAAACCTTCCTCAAAATACATTCTACTGCAAAGAACCAAAGTAACACTACTTCCACAAATATGATATATTAAGGAAAATTTGATAATACACCTCCATAAAGCTATTTTTCCTATTGGTGGGAGAACTTATAGCCATACTTTTATAAGGATCTCACAGAAAAATCCAGAAACTTCAAGAAACTGTAAACATCTTATTGAAATAGTTTTGACCATACAAATAATTCTGGGTCAATTCAAATCCTTTTTAATATTCCAACAACAGACAGATGATTAACAACTTAAAAACCAACATGATATTAAAAATCACAAATACAATATACATTTGACATGAACCTTTTCTTTGAGGTTCCAACATCAAATTTGTTGGATCCTCTAAGAAAAGTCCCTAATATATACATATACAGATCAATAGCGATGTCTGTATCTTAAAATTTTATATTAATATATGTAATGCATGCAATGCAATGTTAATATCTATGAGAAATAAAAACACAATCTACTAAATTCAAGTTATCCAATTATGGATTAAATTATTTTATAAAATTAAAGCAAATTGTATTTTCAAAGTTATTATAAAATCTCTCAAATTTAAAACATAATATACTCACCAGGAAGATGACTGCCAATATGATAAAATTTGTGAGTGTACTGACCACTTCCACCAGGACCATCAGTATATGGTTCATTTACTAGAATTTCAACTCCGCTACCAGCTCCTTTTGATTCTTCCCTGCTTTTTTTCTGAAAATTTTTAAAATTATTACCTAATTAATATATAAAACATAGGATTTTGAAATTATTTACAGAATAATTTTACTTACAGCTATCATATACAGTTGAGCAATCCGGTATTCTTCCACGGTTAGTGGTAAAGGAATACGATATTCTTTGATCAACATGATTAATCAATGACTTTAATTATGCTGTTATATTTCTGAGGTAACACTTTCAATGAAGTCTTAAAAGCAAAAAATATAACTTGACTACAGAATCGGTAAGATTCATATTGCAACTAACAGACTAGATTAGCCACTGTAAAAATTAGTAAATATAATACTTGTAATCTTTGGTAACATTCTTGATACAGATGACTAGAGATGTCATAAAAAATATTAGAAGAAAATATTACAAAAAGGAAATGAAACCTGAAAATAAAAAAATTATATATAAATTTAAGTAATATTTTAGATAGGATAGAATTTTTCTTTTATAATATATATAAATAATATATTTTATTAAGTAACTTAAAAACAGAGTAGATGTGACGTCACGCCAACAATTTTACTGATTCAAGAGAAAAATTCACATAAAAAGGCATTAAAGAACATATTTTAAAAAACATTTTAATAACCTGCAAACGCTTTTGACGTATTTATAAATATCGTCTTCAGACAGAATCAAAATAAAATAGACTTTTCGAACAGATTTTTTAAAAATTGGAACAAAAATGGCATTAGCCGCTTAGAACATAACAAGTTTAAAAATAAAGAATTAGAATTAAAATACGTATAACATCATTGTGCATGCGCCTTACTGCACAGAGATCAAGAACGGCATTAGCCATTTAGAATATAACACAAAACAGAGTATTAAATTAAATTCGTGTAACATTGCCACACATGCATCTTACACTGCAGAAAACAGGAATGGCAATAAGACGTTTTTAACAAAAAAGGTTTAAAAATATTAAAACATTGTCATTCATGGCACAGAGAAGGCAAAGATAAAATACTTGCATTAGCTCCATTTCTATAACTGTTTGTATAGACTGATCCAAATCCCGGGCAACTGGTGAAGAGAGCCTCCCAAATGTACACCAAATTCCGTTCCTCACAGCACCTGAACATCACCACACGGTCCTAAAGTGGGATGTGGTGGTGTACAACCATCTTGGATAGTTTGGTGTCACAGCTGCCCCCTGTGACGGAATGTTGGTGTTCTGATATGCGGCTGGATAGCATCCTGGTGGTCGCCCCTATATAGTGGGTGTGTGCCCCAGACATTGAGTTTTCCATGGAAATAGAATATACGCCTGACTTTTCTAGGATCGAAACTGCATCCCTGTCATTACATAAAAGCCTCCTCAAAGTAGGGTGTGAGGTGATGGTTAAAAGCAAGGCATTTTGCCTAAAAGTACGGCAAATCCGGGCCGTGAAGCGACCACAAAACGGCAGAGAAGGGTAGACTACTGTCCAGTCTCTCGAGCTATGTAAGGTAATAGCTGGGGAAAGGGATCTTTTAACTCTGTTTAGGATATGGCTGTATTTGGTGGAGCCATATCCTGTCACACACACCACTGTGCAGATGATCCCCCATTCAGAGTTGGTAAAATGTTGTGTGGAAGGCACAAAAAAGGCTCTTCGGATTAAAGGGGCTATGGCCGTGTTAAACTGTTGCAGCTGAAAGACCATGGCAGGGATAATTGGGGGAACGCTACCTAATTTGTGGTATACGGAGAATGCCAAACCTCCCTGGGTCTTGGAGACGTCCAAATCTAAAAATGCAATTTTTCCCTCAAACTCTTTTTCCCAAGTGAAGCTGATAGAGGAGTATACATTCATCAGGTGACATTCTAGCATCAGAAAGGAGTCCTCTGTATCCTGCCACACCAGAAGAATGTCTTCCATGTACCTCAAGTATATTATGGGATAAGCAATTGTGAGAGGGAATCTAAAAGCCCTGCGTTCAAGATATCTCATGACTAATTCTGCTAATATAACAGACAGGAGGAGGTGGTGACGGGCCGCACTCGTAGGTATAGCCCCGGAACCGGAAAAGGAAAGAAGAAGTAAAGTTTGTTTAAGAAGGGGGGGTAAGGTGAAGGTGAAAAGAAGTGAGATAGGATAGTTGAAAGTTGTTGAGAAATCCATGGGCGCCTGCATTGCAATTAATAGGAATGATTACAAAGTACATAAATATTTACAAAGATGAACATACATTAACAGTGTTACAAAATCCTGTGGCGCGACAATTGAGAACTAATTTAGCAGTACGCGTACATAATACAAGCATGTTATTTCAACTAAAATTTGGATAATGCATTTTGCAGATACCATTCACGGTAGTAATATAAGGATTGGAAACCTTTAAACGGTTACATTAGGTAAAATGACACAATAAAAAACATAACAACTGCGATATGACAATATTGTCCTTAAAACTGCAGCTGACATGTAGCAATACAGTATATACACATAGTTTGGTGCACTTAACAGGTTACTTGTTACACCTGAGAAACAACATCTGACCTATAAAGTCAGATGGAAACATACAGTTTGGAATGAGTGCATAGAAAGCACGAAGAATGCGCTACCAGGGAAGACAAAGTATTTTTACAGTGATGATAACAGTAGAGCATATTTGACTGTGGAAACGACGCTACACTATGATAAGTATACCGATACTAAGACCTTGCACATAAAAAGAAGCCCACACAGAGGTACAGCTGGTGCACCCACAAGGATGCTCAGTCAAGGATTTTTATATCCAGGGCAAAAGTCTCAGGGCTTTGAAGATGTTGCTGTTGTTTATCAGAGTCTTACTGCGGCATAGCCATAGTTCATTCTCTTTTTGGATCTTGCTTATGAGTACCTTCCGCTGTGCGTTGTACGCAGGGCAGTGCCAGATGACACGTCCTGCATCTTCATCTTCGTGGAGGGAGCATGGGCACTTGCCGTCGGTCTTCCGCAGGAACCTATTGAGGTAACTGCGGAAGTTGCCATGCCCGGTGAGAAGTTGAGTTACCTGAAATGTGGGGACAAGATGCTTGCAGTGGCTCCTTTGAAGAACATCGAGGATGAAGTTGTAAGTAATCCTGCCCGTAGAGCTGTTGTCCCATCTTCCTTGCCAGCACTTCCATGAGTGATTGCGAATGCTTTCCTTTAGCCATGCCACCGGGGTGTGACTGTAGGAATGTCTCTGTATCCAGACAGGCGCCGAGCGGGCCAAAAGGTCAGCCCTATCGTTGCCCCGAACGCCAGAGTGTCCCCTCACCCAAGAAAACCTGATGCATATACTGTGCCGTAGTGTGAGCAGAAGGCTGACACTATCTTGAATTATTGACAGTTTTGTATTAAGTTTCTTAAGTTGCAACAGAGCAACACGGCTGTCACTTAGGATCGTAACCCTAGTGATATTATGAACCTTCTTGTTTTCCGTGATCCAAAGTAAAGCCTTGTTGATGGCCAGAGACTCGGCTTGGTTGACAGTGCAGTGACTGGCCAGCCTAAACCGAGCCTGGTGGATGTACATGTTGTTGTTTGCTACGACGACGGAGCACCCCACCCCCACGTCAGATTTCGATCCATCTGTATAGATACAGAGGCCGTTAGAGTATTGTCACCCTCTAGAGTGAATAGTTCATCAATAGTGGTGCTTGGATGGTATACAGAATACTGAGGGTTGTAGTCCAGCTTGTACTTAGACAGGTGCTCAGAAATGCATGTAGCAGCTGGACCTACATCAATTTGACTAATGACATTGTTAAAGCGATCAGTGGTAATAGTGCCAGTGGCCAGCTGAAGTTGATGAAACAACCAAACTTTCTCTTTGATGACAATGTCAATTGGGATTAGGTTAGCAATTGCCAGGAGTGCATCGGTCGGGGCGGTCTTGTAGGCTTTGGTTATCATAATGAGGGCAAGCCTCTGAACTGAAAGGAGCTTCCTCCTGATGTGAACCTTGGTGATTGAAGTTCCCCAGACCTCCGAACCATAGGTCAGGATAGGCTCAAGGACCGCAATGTATAGAAGACGACATGCAACACTGCCGTACCCCCAATGATTACGGGCTATAGAGGCCAGAGAGTGCATGACCTTGACTGCCTTTTCGTAAGTGTAGTAGACATGGGGTTTCCATGTTAGCTTGTTGTCCAAAAGCACTCCTAAATACTTGACTGTATCGCTTTTCTTGATTCGGTGTCCATCTAATCTGATGGTGGGCCCCTTATGTAGGGGAGCAGCTCTAGGGAAGACAACACAGCTACATTTCTCGTAGTTGATTTTTAGTTTCATCTTGCAGCACTACGTTGAGATTTCTTGCAGAATGCTATTGGCCCTGGCTTGCAGGACTAATATAACAGACAGCAGTGAGCCCATTGGTACACCCTGTTTTTGCAGGTATATCCTCCCATTGAAGTGGAAGTAATTGTGTTGTGATGATGAGTAAGGCTTCCCAAATCTCTAAAACCTGCTGCACAGTGAAGTCCTCCTTGATAAACAAGGTGTTGGCATGCATCACTGCCTCAAAATGCAGTACAGAAGGATATAATGCGACAACATCTATTTTGTAGAAGGTGTATGTATCACATTGAATAATCATGTGTATGTATCACATTGAATAATCATGTGTATGTATTCTATTGAATAAATAATATATTACAAAATTGCAATATATTATTTATTCAATAGAATTTAGAAATATTAAAAAGAAGCTATTTTATAACAATTTAAAGTGAATAATCTTAATCAACTGTATTGATAAAAATAAATAATGTTTATGTGTAAAACAAATATCAATACATTAATATAATTTGTTAGGAAACAAAATCTAGATAAATTAGATTAGTAAATCATTTTTTGTGTGTTTTAAAACACAAAAAATAAGAATAATAAGAAATTTCACAAAATCAACAATACAAATACTACAACAAAATTTATTAAAGTACTTTTGTCTTCTCTAATATTGGAAGCTTCATAGTAAATAGTTTGTAATTTTAATTGTATTCTATTTACAGACGAAGCTTCCAATGTTAGAGAAAGGAAAAGTACTTTACAATATTAAAATAAAATATATTAATTATTGTTGTGGAACATTGTTTGAACATTATTTAATAAATCAAGCTTTAAATGTATCTATTCATCTTCAAGAATTTAATTAATTAATCTCAAAATCCTTCATTTTTCATTCATGTCTGACTTAAATGGCAATTTCCCAAATGAATCTGAAACTCTGCCAATCTGTAATTAGTAATTTCAGTCATCAGCATAGGCGAGTTTTCATTAAGGTTACATTAATCTAGATGAAGACATACTGTCCTTACTGTCCTTCTGCATTAAACAAGTTTTAAGAAAACTTTAAAGATAGAAATTCTCAAACTATTCATAAATAAATACTGCATAAAGTATTCTACATCTGATAATTTCAAACAACATTGGATTTTTAAGTTTAAGTTTATTACTTATTAATAATATTTGATATTACATATAAACTGCTATTTTTTATAAATCCAATAATTTAATAATTTACAATAATTAAAAAACTGAATAATTATACTTAATCTAAATAACTGTATGGTGTGTCTGTGTAAGCATTCTATCCAAATTATATTTCATTAATTCTTTAAAAATTTAGTATTTCAACAATAGTTTCATACATATACGACATAGGGTAGATGTACCAGTTTTGGCCAGCGTACCAGTTCTGGCCAGAAAACAAATTTAACTTAAAAATATAATAACCACATATTCAAATCTGTCCAATGAAACAAACTTTTATTGTTAACTGTTCACATAGTTAACAATAAAAGTTTGTTTCATTTGTGATTATATTTTTAAGTTAAATTTGTTTTCTGGCCAGAACTGGTACTACACTGGCCAAAACTGGTACATCTACCCTACAAATACCAGCACACTTGAAATTAATGAATATTTACTAACATTTTCATCTGTTTATAACAGACATCTTCGGGCATATGATGCAGAACAAAATGGCAACAAGTGATTTTAATGTAGCTGTTTTGTTCTGCATTATATACCTGAAGATGTCTGTTATCAACAGATGAAAACATTAATTGGTAGTTGCGTATGTTAATAACTGTCTAATATTGGGATAGAACAAACAGTTTCATATATTCTATCTTATCACTTTTCAGCTCTAATACATTAAAGCTAAATCTATATCTCATGAATTAAATTTAACTTATAGGACAATAGTTACTCTAATTATAAAAGAAAATAAAAATAAAAATCAGAAATTCTTTTTAGTGTATTATTTTAAATTTTAACTTATCCCATTCTATAAAAAATAATACTTCAAACATTTTTGAAACAGTTTTCATTTTAATGTTCACTATTATTAAAATAATAATAATAATACTAAAATAATATTAAAACTAAAAAATTTCAAAAAATCGTACTCCTAGAGCCTATATCCGATGTGACGAAAAAAATAAAAGAAAAAGTTCACCTAAAAAAATTTCACCTGTTCATTTTTTTAATATAAATTTTGTCAATAAATTTAAAAAATTGGAAACAAATTTTTAAGTATTACATTTCATTACAATTGATTCCTTTGTTCAAAGGGAGAGCCAGCAAAAATAATTCTTAGTATACAAAGAAACATATAAAATGGATTCGATGCCTTTCATTTATGGATTCAATATGAATAGAAACCTTTAAAAATCAAACTGTATTTTTAGTTCAACAAAATAAAAAAAAACCTTCACAATATTTTCTTTATCAAACAGTATTGCTGGATAGTTTCCAACAGAATTATTTTATACATTTATAGTTTATAACAATTCTGTTGGAAACTATCCAATAGAATACATTGGTTTAGTGCACAGAAACAAATAATAAATTTAAAGGATGAGACTGGATATGTTTTAAATCACCAAATCTGTTTAACTGGTATTTAAACATATAAAAATCAATAAGTTTTCAGATTATTCTAAAGTGAAATTTATGCAGTAATCCCTCCATTTACATTTTATGTGAATTAACTTAAAATTCAAAACTTTTTCAATTGAATTAAAGTGATCAACTTTAGGGAAATAATTAAAAAAAAGACTATGTAACTATTATTTATCATCAGTAATCTTTTATATAGAGGTTGTATTTAAAAAAAAACTTTAGTTAAAACTTTTCTACCACAGTAAGAGTAAAATACTGTAGTTGAGAATTTGGAACAGATCCTTATTTTAAACAGTTTTCCATGATTCCATTTACATACTGTTTTTCTGGAACTAATTACTTGCATAAACCAAGAGATTATTATATAACTACAATAAACAAACATCCTAAATCTAAAATTCATATAAAATATTCTGGGTAAAATCTTTATCCAAATAAACTAGCAGTAGAAATAAGATTTATCTAAAGATTATAAAAATCAGTTACATTTTGTATAATTAGTTATGTAATTACTACATTATATATTTGTCGACAATGTGCCAAGTTTTGTAAACTTGGCACAATGTCGATAAATATATCAAGTAACTGCTTTGTTCAGTTGACAGTTGTCTGATTTATTTGTTTGTAAAATCAGTTGATACCAAACATGATCATGAATTTTCTAGAATGCAAATTTTGCTAAATCATCATTTCAACTACCAAAATGATAATTTTAGATCATAACCTATATATATTGAATATTAATACAAATAATATAAGAATGTATTTATGTATATAATTTATAGAACATTAAAAATATAGGGAAAACAGAAAAATAACAATTTTGATAAGTCTTCATTAATTATTATCATCCTCAAATAAAATTTAAATAAATATACATATTAAAATTCCTTTTTTAAAGTTTTGTCTCTTTTTGCCCTATGAGCACTAAGAGGGCCTTTTTATAAGGTGACCAAATTTTAACATTGATGAAGCGGGACAAAATTGACAGGGCAGAGTAGTTGTCTTGTTGAAAAAAAATTGTTCTAAGCAACAACATTTTGTTATCAAAAAATGCAAAATTTGTATTGTATTATATTTTTTTAAATTTCAACATATGTAAAATTTACAAATATAATAAATATACCAGTATATCCTCTTATAAATCTTTAAAAACCATTTATTCTTTAGCATATTTCTCAGTTGAGTGAATTTTTTTAGTAGATTGCTGTCGTTGTTCAAAATGTCATGAAATTTTTCTCAAGAATTTGTTAAATTATATTTCACATATAATATGGCTTTCAAAGTCCAACACTCAATTGTGATTTACCAGATGTCCACACTTTATTTACAGTAGAACAAATGCGTGCGGCACTAGTTCCTGGTAAGGACAGCTTGTATTCCACAATTTTTAATGCATTATTATATGGAACATAGTTTGTTTCAAAATAATGAAATATTTCTAACTGTTTGTTCTCTGTTGAGATTTTTGCTACCTGTGACAAGTACCTATGACAGACTATATTTTAACAATTATTTCAATCCTTCAATCTCTTTCTAAATAATAATAATGCTAACTTGTATTACTTTTCTTCTGAATTTGCCTTTAGTGTCACTTTATTTATGTAATTTTTTTTTTATTATATAATACTGTCGTAACCAAAATGAACCCCAGCCCCACCGCTAGCAACAGAACGATACAAACCAATGTGGTTACTCTCGCTAGTCGCTAGCTTTCTAAGGCAGCAACAGACAAGATCTCCGCACAACGTAACATGCAACGAACAAAATGTTTGTTTGTTTGGACAGCCTGTGAACACATGCTGCTCCATTGATGCAGCTGCACTCCCCAAACCATTTTCTGTCGGTCTTTGCCACAAACACAAATGGTTTTGTTGGCGCAATATTGTTTATTTCCGATGCTCATGCGCACCTTAGTACTGATAAGTGTGACATAAAATGATCTTTACGAAACTTAAACGTAAGACATAAGTTTATGACACATAATTGACAAAAACTTAATCTTTCCAAAACTCGGGACTTTTTTAAAACACCGCAGGATGCGAGACAAATTGTTAAAAAGCGGGATGTCTGGTCACCTTACCTTTTTAACAAGCCCATTATTGGTTCAACCAGGCCCACATTGGGGCAGCCAGGTGGTAAAGGCCGGACTCAATTTATCTGAATGGTCAACCACCAAAAAATTGCTGGGGTTTTTCAACCCATCCAGATTAAATCCCAGATCTTCCAGAACAGTAGTTGCCACCTTAACTGCTAGGCCAACTGTCTATTAAAATTCTTGCAACAAAAGACTTTTATGTATCTAAAGACAACCAGAAAGACTACACCTTGATAATATAACAAAATCATCAAATCAAAATCTTCTATAATGATATATAATTAAATATTTTGACTTCTACAGAAATTGACAAAATAAATCCATTTTACATAAAAAAAAAATCATGAGAATGAATTGAAAAAGATTCATTTATATGATTTATGTATGATGACAAACTTAACATTTCAATTTGAAGTAACATTATTAAATAATTAGTTTATTCCATAGCTGAATTTAGAGTTGTTTCATCGTTTAGACATATAAGTAACTTTTTTCTCTATCAAATAATAAATTTAAAAGCACAAGGCCCTAAACCAGTGATTCCCAAAGTGGGCACTACTATCCCTAGGGGCAGTGAGTAAATCTAGGAGGTGAAAAGCAGGAGGCACTGGATGCAGAGTCCTGACCAAACAGTGATCATAAGCAAGGAGTTGGATCGCTGACAACCTTTTCCTTTCCTGTTAAAAACGGGTAATAAACATTGCATTTAATGGTTTCCAGATGTTGAGAACGATGTAAGAACAGAAAGTGAGTTTCATAGAAAAACTTTTCTAAGATTATTTCCAAGTTTTCTCACACAATGGAAAACAGGTTGGGGACACTGGGTGTAAGTTTATGGAACCAAGGAGGCAGTGGCTTGAAAAAGTTTGGGAATCACTGCCCTGTCCACAATATGAAGCAAAACTTGGTTGATTCATTAATTAACACATAAAAAAATTTCAAATAGTGAAATAATTTTAGTATCAAACTGAAATTTCAGCTTCTAAAAATTCTCAGAGAAAATTATTCTGAGTTTATTATAAATATATAATAATTTTAATCTAATATGAATTAATCTTATATTACGTACTAATTAATTTTAAATCTATCTGTAATAACAGTAATATAATATTGTGTTTAAATTTACATAAAACTCTACTGTTTCATATCTGTTTTCTTTTATTTCAAAATTCAAATCTTAAAAAAAAATATATTTTCAGAACCTCAGATTCCATTTTCATTTCATTTTTAATTAAATTTTCACCAGATAATTCAAATATAAAATGAAATTCAATTCATAATCCATAATTTCTAACTGTAGATTTGAGTTTAGATTTCATATATTCCACATGTTTTGCATTTAAATTTAAATATTTACATATCTAAGATCTTTTCTTACTTAAGATATTCAAAAACACAAAAAAAAATATTTTTGCATTTATGTAAAAAATGTTTAATTTATAAACATTTGAATTTTAAATTCAAAAATTAAAAATGTTAAATTCAACTAAAATACATGTCTAGAATTTGTGCATTTCAAATGGAATCTTAAAACATTTTTATACTTAAATTTATCAGAAAGAAGAGTGATATATAAACTAAAAATACAATACAATACAAGACATTGAAATCATTTTTAAATTGGAAAAAATCAGTCTTGGAGAGAGTATATAAATGCTAAATATCAAATTGTATGGTACTTAAGAGAAAACACTTTCTTCTTCCTTGATTATTACTTATTATATTTTTTTTATATTTAAAAAGAAACAGACTTCTTTATCGAAATGGTGTTCATTTTTCTAAATTTGTTACATGGGACAAATGATTGCCACATTAAATCGGGTTACATTGCCACTACTATTAATATAGCAATTAAATACCGAGTAACTTGGCACTAGAGATGTTATCTAACACCTACCTCTAGTAGCAAATTTCTCAGTAATTAATTATTAGCAGCAGCAGCAACAGTAATATAATCCAACTTAATCCAGCAATCATTTGACTTTAATATAATTATCAGGCCTTAAGATATTTATATTAGTAACATGGAATCAGAACAAGATGAGGTTATTTCATCATTAGTGTTCTGTTTACTACGTACATATGTTGAAAAATTTAATTTGTATTTCTTACATGCATTTTTATACTAATGTATTTGATGCACATTAATTTTACAGATTCATTATGTTTTTTTAAAACATAAGATTATTTTGTTTTTGCAGAAATATTTAGCACTAAAACAATCTTCATTCAGATTAGTAAGAGTATATAGGTTTTCTTTTTTTATATATATTTGAAATCAAATAAATATATTTTTTGTTATATTAATTTGAGATCATATATGCTATGTTCATCATACTTTGTCATATATCTTTTTAAAAATTTAATGCTCATTTTAATCACTTATTAAGTATTATTGTTATGATAAGCTAATTATCATTGAATTTTATTATTTTTTTTAATTATTTTTGCAAATCAATTATTTGACAAATAAGAAGTGTAAATCCTTAAATAAATCATTATGAAACAGTTATTTGAAATGAAAAGTAACAAAACTTTGTAAGTCATCTTTGCTGTTAGTTTAATTTGATTTAATGGGAGAAGGGCAGTTTCTGTAAATATAAAAGATATACTCTCTTCATTAATCTCTGGATAATTAAATATAAATATTTTGTCAAGATTTTTACTTAAAAGTTTCTAATAAATAAAAATGAAAATAATAAATTAAAAAATTATCAACCCATTTAATATTAAATCTGGTGCTAAGTTTTGAAAAGAAATAAACTAAAACAGAGGATTATGAAAGTTTTAGTATTCTTTTGATGAAGGTTGCATTGAAAAGATAATCATTAAATTATACAAGATTTCAAGAAGAAAATTTTAATGAAGTGAAGATGACATTAAGAAGATGCTGATGATCCTTGAAAAATTTTCAAAGATTTTAAATAAGAGCTTGTTGACAAAATATGTAAAAAAAAAAATGAAATTATTTTTAACTCAGTATTAGAATTTGAAAACTAAAAGCAATTGCCACAAACAAGACTAAGTATGTGAATCTTAAAATCCATACTCATTGAATATTCTTTTCCTCCAAAAGAAACTCTCTAAAGTTTTTAAGTTAATTATATATACCAGAAATTCCTGTGACTAACCCACAAATTATTTGTATTTTAAAGTCAATTTGAAAAATGGTGTTGATTATTTCATGTATAAATTGCAATTATAAGTCCATCCAACAGCTTTTCTTTTGTCCTTAAAATTCATGAAAAATCTTTTACATTCCACACACATTTATCTGTGTCCAGAATTTTTCTGGAAACATGTATATGTTTGCCTTAGCTTTAGTTCTATCCCATTTTTTGTACATTAATCCACATTTCAATTGATTTTTTACACATTTCTACTTAAACTTGTATCTTAAAGCTGATAAACTTTCTATATAATGATTCTTAGAGAACTATTTATAATCTGACTGTCAATTTTAGTATATGTTAATTAATTCTGTACAGTGAATAAACATTAATCAATTAATTCTTGAATTAGAATCATTGAATATTATATGAATCTATGCACAACTTAACAAAACATTAACAGCAATTATTTTACACAACACTTATTCATTCTAACATTCTAATAACTTCTGGTACAAATTTTATTTTAGTTTCTTCAACCTGTAATATGCACATCATTTAAATTTTCATACACATTCTATTTACTGTTCAAACATTTTTCAAATTCTATGTAAGGTAAGTTGCAGTCTTCGTTCTGTTAGCCATAAAGGAACTACATTCTTTGAAGAAAATCCAAAGAATGAAGAAATCTGAAATTTGCCATCTGCTAATATCTAGGAATGTTACATGAAACTTGGTGTACCACACTATTAAGGACTAGTTTGGAAATTCTAACCAGTAACACTACAGTAGTGGTGACTGATGTCATCGGTCATAGCCGGTTATTCCAAGTAATTAATGCATTTTTAAACACACTAGTTATTTTATGGTGTTCAATATGGCAGAAAGTCAAGAGGAGATGATATTAATTCTATTATTGCTCTCAAATATTGATTCAGAATGATGATGATTCAGATTGTATGCTACTACACTGGATTGAACTAAAAAACTTACTTTAAGCCTGTTACCGGTGTGCCTCACTTAAAAAACCGTTACGAACGTTTTCGAACTATTAAGTTCTTCTTCAGGTAACTGACGACCGTTAATCGAATGCAATTCGAATAAAATCCTACTGGAATACGATTCCGAATTCTATCGCTTGGATCGGTGACGTCATCCAAGCATGCGCTCCTTTACCAGCTGTGTGCTATCTTAAGTTCTTGTTTATGAGTGCTTGCCATGCAGTTGACAGGGCAATTTCGTCTTTGTTGTTGATGCAGTTATCTTCTCTGAGAGTAGCCATATATATGCAAAGAGCTTCTAGCCATCTAAGATGGTGTACGCATTGAGTTGTGCGAATTAGTTTGGCTTGATTGAGTAAAGGTTCTACTTCCGGATCTGAGGCATAGATAGCTAGAGCGGTGGTGGACCTCGCGTGTAAAATATCACTTGCGTGTTCTTTTAGTCTTACTTCCAGGGAGCGCTTCGTGGATCCTACGTAGACCAGGCTTCTGTCCGTTCTATGGTCCATAATCGGGATGGAGTATACCCCCGGAAGTCTTTCTTTGTTGGAAGTGTCTTTACCGTTCCTTAATATATCTGAAATTGTAGCGCATCTTCTATAGGCGATGCGGATATTCTTTTTCTTAGCTATTGTTCTGTATATTGCTTTAAGGTATGGATTGTATGTGACCGGTATGAAACTAGGTGTAACTTCATTGGGAAGCTGGTTAGGTTGTAGTTCTTGGCGTTGCTGTTTACGGACCAATTTACGTGTAATCCCATGGTAGCCGTGATTCTCGGCTATGTGTTCTATACGTTTCAGTTCGGCTTGGAGAGATTTTGCGCTCTTAGAGACACACTGTTTAACATCGTTAATGACAGCTCTATGCATCAACAGGTCTTAGAATTGGCACATCTCTTATGTTATAACTCCTTTTTCCAATTCAATGGGGTCACATATGCCCAGGGTAGAGGAGTCCCGATGGGCAGCCCCATCGCTGGAGATCTCTGTGAGATGGTGGTGAGACAATTGGAATCTAAGATCATCACGAAGTATTTACCGAACATCTTACTCTATAAAAGATACATAGATGATATTCTCATCCTGTGGAGGCTGAAACCCGACATATCAGAGTTCCTCGATTCATTCAATGATAATCCTTATGGCATGACCTTAAAGATAGACCAAGCTCACGCTTCAGAGGCACATTTCCTCGACATCAACATCAAATTCAACCAAACAACCACCCACACGGAAGTCTACCGCAAACCAGAGGCGGAACATCTCTATATACCAGTAGGATCCTGTGACCCGCCACACTATAAAACGGCAGCCTTCAACGCTTTAATTAAGTGGGCACATACACACTCGTCCTCCCAGAGATCTCTCCAAGCCGAACTGAAACGTATAGAACACATAGCCGAGAATCACGGCTACCATGGGATTACACGTAAATTGGTCCGTAAACAGCAACGCCAAGAACTACAACCTAACCAGCTTCCCAATGAAGTTACACCTAGTTTCATACCGGTCACATACAATCCATACCTTAAAGCAATATACAGAACAATAGCTAAGAAAAAGAATATCCGCATCGCCTATAGAAGATGCGCTACAATTTCAGATATATTAAGGAACGGTAAAGACACTTCCAACAAAGAAAGACTTCCGGGGGTATACTCCATCCCGATTATGGACCATAGAACGGACAGAAGCCTGGTCTACGTAGGATCCACGAAGCGCTCCCTGGAAGTAAGACTAAAAGAACACGCAAGTGATATTTTACACGCGAGGTCCACCACCGCTCTAGCTATCTATGCCTCAGATCCGGAAGTAGAACCTTTACTCAATCAAGCCAAACTAATTCGCACAACTCAATGCGTACACCATCTTAGATGGCTAGAAGCTCTTTGCATATATATGGCTACTCTCAGAGAAGATAACTGCATCAACAACAAAGACGAAATTGCCCTGTCAACTGCATGGCAAGCACTCATAAACAAGAACTTAAGATAGCACACAGCTGGTAAAGGAGCGCATGCTTGGATGACGTCACCGATCCAAGCGATAGAATTCGGAATCGTATTCCAGTAGGATTTTATTCGAATTGCATTCGATTAACGGTCGTCAGTTACCTGAAGAAGAACTTAATAGTTCGAAAACGTTCGTAACGGTTTTTTAAGTGAGGCACACCGGTAACAGGCTTAAAGTAAGTTTTTTAGATGATGATTCGACAAGTTCATCAAAAGATGAAAATGAACTTGTAGAATTTTTTTACCAAGTATCGGAGAAAAATTTCTTTGTTTAGTTTATACTGTGAAATCAATAATTTTGTAGCATTTACTAGCCACGAGGCTACTGTCTTGCCTCATCTGAAATTTGGATGACATGGCTTTTCTGATCTTGTTGCTTTGTGTCGCAGAAACAAAATGTTTTATTTTCTCTAAATTTTTAAAATCACAGCCACATTTGTCACATAACACAATTAGGGATTGCAATTGCTGGATCCTTCCATCCAGCAATCCAGCTGAATCCAGCACATTCTTCGGCCTGCTGGATCCAGCGCTGCGGATCCGCAAATACTCAACTTTCTAAATAATTGCGCAAAAGTCTACGTTGTCACGTTGCCGCTTTGCTAACTACTAGACTGCTACTAATTACTTACTCACTACTTTACTAACACTAATAATTAAATTACTTATAAATAAACTATACCTTAATCAATCCAGCAAAATTTAATAAAATAATAACGTAGTCAATCGCTTTTAACGATCTTCCTCAGTTACAAAAAAATACAACATTAACTATAGAACATAAAATGTGTTTGGAATAAATATAAAAAGAATAGTGCTTAATTACATCCCATTTTTTTTAAACAAGATACATAGATGTACTGCCAGGTCTGATAATTTTCGTATTGTATACCGATGTAATCCCACTGTTTTCAAACTTTTAAGAAACAATAAAAAGAAAGAGGACCGGAATTCAACAACAGGTATATATTCGGTGCCTTTACACAACCAACGTTTGAATTCCAAGCTTGTTTGTGTGGGTGCAACGATGCGCAGTTTAAAACAAAGGCTCAAGAGCACAAATATACAATCAGTAAGAACCTTGACAACACTGCGCTGACATCATACACAAGACAGAAGGATGTTAACGTTCAATGGGATCAAGCGGTAATTATAAAAACGACGACGAATAGGCAAACGGTCAAACATCTTGAGAGATTGGAAATCTGCAAGGCGCACATGACAACTGGTTGTATAAACCATAGAGATGCGGACTCATTGTCTACCATGTGGAGATCCTTTTACATTAATTAATGTTATTAACGGACAATGCTGGTTTCGTTGGATCTTATATACAGGGTGTTTTTTTTTTAAATTGACATCTCAGAGACATACATCTTATATACAGGGTGTTTTTTTTTTTTTAAACTGACTCAGAGACATCTGTAGAGCAATCTAACAGCCGGACTGTCGCCAAATTTGGAAGAGTGACTAAGGACAACATGGGAAAGAGATTCCGCGAAGAAAATAGTAATACCCAAATTTGCCGGTAGGGGGGGATTGCTCTACATATGTTTCTGAGTACCGTCAGTTTAAAAAAACACTGTGTATATTAATTCTGTGTGTACCGTCCTTGTAATCCAAATAATGATTCTGGTAGATGATCATACAGCAATTTTATATTTGTATTTAATTTTTCCACTATTTATTTTGTTTATCTATATTTTGTCCGTTTGGGCGTTTTCCGTTAATTTTTATATTTATTCCGAACACATTTTATGTTCTATAGTTAATGTTCTATTTTTTTTGTAACCAAGGAAGATCGTTAAAAACGTTTTCAAACGTTATTATTTTATTAAATTTTGCTGGATTGATAAAGGTGTAGTTTATTTAACTTATTCTACTTCCAGTACATAGTTTTATATACTTATAAATAACTACAGACTAATATGTAGAGCCTATATATGAAAACTGGTAAGACTGATAGCCACTTAGCCACTGATTATCCGTCCTTACATTATTATAATATATTAATATAAATTAATCAGTAGAATTACCTTTGCTATTATTTAACTTAAAGATTACATTATAATTATAATCTAACTAAGCATTTAAAGTTAATTATCTCTATCTCAAGTGTTAAACCAAACCAAAGTTAAGTTTACTATCTAAATGTGTAAGAAGTTTTACTGATTTTATAGTGACCAGTCTAAATAATAAAAGCTTCTTAAGTATTTTTTTAAAATGTTTTATTTCATTAAAAAAAAAACATAAATTGCAGGATAGATAGATAGACAGATAACACTTTATTGCACCAAAAACACATCCACGCTAGATCCACGCTGGATCCAGCTGGATTCAAAATACTGCTGGATTGCAATCCCTAAATACAATATATCTGCCATCTTGTAATTCAATATAACTGCTGTAAGCGCTTTGTCATCTTGGTTACTTTGGTAAGTACTGCAGAACAACCAGTGATGTAATAACAGTAACTTTTAAATGCAGTTGGTTATTTAGGTCACATTTTCTAAATGCCTTGGTAACTACCTGCAGTTACTGGTAACACCGGTTACAATTTCCAAACATGCCCTAAGAGGTATGAGGAAACTAATGATCATCCAAAGTGGTCATCTGACTCAGAGAATGCTTAAGGCTGAAGAGCTAAATAAGAAATCTTTCTGAGACCAGAGAAAGCTAGCCTTACAGCAGTGGCATAGCGTAGTGGGGGTGGCAGGGGCAGCCCACCCCAAGCAGCACTTTTAGGGGGCAGCAAAATTTCATAATAATAATAATATCTTGTAAAAATTTGAACCATTCCATTTCATATTTTTGTCGCACCTACGATTTGGACCGATTGAAATGAGCACAGAATTTTTCATTACTTATTCTGTGACTAAACTGGGGAATCCCCTTTCTTTAAATGAATGTATAATAATGACATCTTGCTTATTGTAGCAACAGGCAACATCGTCTGTACTGACTTGTAGGGATTCCCCGTATATTATTTTGTGCTTGGATTGTTTATGACTAATATTCAGCAAGAATGACTTCTATCATATAAAGAATAGTGTTCAATATTGCATAATAACACCTGCAAATTAGATTACAGTATAGATAAGTCCCTTCAGGGAAGTCTGTGAGCAATGCTTTGACAATTCAAAGAAAGTTTCATTGATGAATTGTTAGTCGTCCAATTCACATTAACTTAATCGTATATATGTATGCGGTTTTCAAACTGTGATTTTAGTGCTCATAAGTACATGTAATGATTGTTAAATTATTGAACTTTGTTGAAAAATTGTATTGTTCATGGTACGTATACATTCGACTATATGCATATTAAATTTTTGTAATAAATGTGATTATTATATTGTAAAATATATATACATGACTTTTATTTGTAACCTGTACAATACACAATAAAGATGATTGTTCTTGCCAAAAAGTTCTTTAGAATTACTGTATATTTTAGTCTTTTAAATTGATACACCTAAATAAGAGGCGGCGAAATTTTTCTCCGCCCCGGGTGGCTGACACCCATGCTATGCCACTGCCTTACAGATGAATATTTCAAGATAAACCATTCATCTAGCACTGAAAAAGCATAGTAGCTAATTTTCAAGTAATATTTTCTAAGCAATAATTGGTGAAAGAAACTGAATTTCAGCATCCCATTGGATAGCTTGATAATTACAATGCATCAAGTCTTCAGTATAAAGAAAACTTATCTTTTGTTGAGCAGAATTATTATTATTTTGATAGCAGGAAATCCCATACAAAATTACAATCTGTCCTCAACTGCTTTATAGCATAAAGTTATTTAAAATAAACCCTTCTAACCTTTTATCTGGTGTCGTTCTATTTTTAGAATCGTTCTATTTACAGAAACGAAAAAACGTTTTCACAGCCCCTCCTGGGCTCTTCTTCAGGCTTCGTCGAATAGTCTTCGTCGAATATTGATATCAACTTTGAAGGAGCTAATATACTTACATCAGTATACCGAAAGCCTAGCACGTTCCACACATATATTCCTAGAAATTCATATGATCCGTTTCAATACAAAATAGCTGCCTTCCGAGCATTAGTGAGAAGGGCTCATACGCACTCCTCTACAAAAAAAGCGCTCGAAACGGAGCTCAATCATATCCAAAATATTGCTATAAGCCATGGATACAGCAAAGCTCTCATTGAAAAGTTGTCTAGAAGACATAAGAAGTCCCAAAAGGAAAATAATCAGACAGCACAACCATTGAATATCAGACAGGAAGAAAATGAAAGAATATCTATCACATACAATCCAGTGCTGAAATCCATTTACAAAACCGTGGCCAACCTACAAGGAATTAACATCGTGTACAGAAGATGTCAGATTCTGTTCAGAATATTAAGCAACGGCAAAGACCCACCAAACCCCAGAAAGGCTTCCGGGAGTATATATGATACCACTAGAAGATCACAGGTGCGATAGACAATTAACATACATTGGTTCCATGAAACGTGCGTTAAAAGTGAGGTTAAAGGAGCACGAGTCGGACATACACCACGGTAGATACACTACGGCCCTGGCGACGTACGCGTCGGAAGAGGAGATAACGGCGGACCTGCATGCGGCAAAAATCATTATACCCAGCTATAACCCACAGCAATTGAAATGGCTAGAAGCCATGGAGATATTTAAGGCTGGATTACGTAGCACCTGCGTTAATCATGAGGAAATGATCCTATCGAGTGCATGGCAGGTTGTACTAGAAAACAGTGTTTAAAGGGAGGAGCATCGAGCATGCGCAGTACGAATATCCAGCTGCTGCACGTGCTAATATTCCGAAAAAATTCAAATTGAATATTTATTCGAATATTAACGGCCTATTCGACGAAGCCTGAAGAAGAGCCCAGGAGGGGCTGTGAAAACGTTTGCGTTTCTGTAAATAGAACGATTCTAAAAATAGAACGACACCGGATAAAAGGTTAGAAGGGTTTATTTTATTATTACAAGTTCCGGTGCATAGAGAGATTATAAAGTTATTTACTTAAATTTTTTAAAATTAAATTACATTCCAATTTTCTAAAGTTCAATACATAGTTTCATTCTAGCTTTTTTTAAAATTAATTCTGAAATAATAGTTTTTATTATAAAAACAATATTCTTAAGGTAAAAAAACAAATAAAATGAAAATATTCTCATTTAATTATGTTTTTATGCAATATTTACAGTCTCATTATAGTAATGATAATTTCATTAACTCAATTTTCCTCTATCCCTTCCTCTTGAAGTTATTGAGAGCAATTATATAAGTTTAACTGTGACATCTAATAAATTTTGTACAGTTGCTGATAATGGAGACATAAAACTAAAAAAAAAACATTTAATAATTTATGCATTCTAAAAAAAATATGATTGAATACTTTACTGAATGATAAGTTAGTTTCATCTTTTGATTTTTTCCAAAATAAACTTTTCTGATAAAATATTTTATAAATCTATCTTTTAAATGATATTTTTCAAAATTTATAAAGATTTGATGGACTTATATGCTAGCATATAAGTTGATCTAGAGCAGTCACAAGCAACCCACGACCTCCAAGGTTTGACGACGAGGCGTTTTATTTTTCTGTTTTCTATCTCATACCATTATGCAACTTAAGCTGAAATTCACATTGGATGTCACGAAGAACATTCAAACTAAATTTGGCCAGTGAAAAGATAAGAATAAACAATATACTTCTAGGTTGCATATCATCAAACATATCTTTTAGTACTTGTTTATTGTTGGTTATAGAATATATTGGCACTTAACAGGCTTAAAACCTGCAACTCCAGAAGAAAAAATGTATGCAGCCCTCCAGTTCTACAAAGGTCCTTGAGTCCCTTCATCTGGACAAAGTTGCTCATCACTGATCTAGAGCTCATAACTGCACAGCATGCCAGATGAATTATGTTAATCATAATTCTTGAAAATCAAACATTTTCATAACCCCTTCTGGACTCTTCTTCAGGCTTTTTTCAATTCAAAACAAGCTGGATCTTAAAATTCAAACATAAAATCAAATGGTAAGAGAAGATTTCGAATAATGAGACCTTATGTGCATGCGTTCCCTGTGACATGTTTAAATAAGATCAAACATTAATGGTATTCATGTCGTTTCTTGATAATGATATTTAATGGTTGATCTTATTAGTCAGTGCCTGGCACATTTTAATTTATCACTACACCCGACTCATACAAAATGGAATATGGACAACAAAAGCTATAAAGACTCCAAGCTACTACTAAAAATCTTCAGTAAGTGTAAGAGAACTATTGCATATCTCTGTAAGAAAAATACATTCAAGCCAATACATCAATAAAATTATGCCGTGTAAAGAGTATTAATAGTTTACAAGGCATAGTACTATGGTAATACTACTACATATGACAAATGACAGAGAAATGCTATAGTATATCTTTGTTTACACTCTGTCATTTGTACCAGTGATCTATGGTAGGAGCATCAGCTGTTGAAAACATTTGATGTAGATAATAGTACAAGCTTCTAGCCCAAAGTTAACTAAACATTAATCAGTTAGCCTATTATTTGTGGCTATAATTAGAACTGATAGATATGATGTAGAGTTAATTTTTATTGGGCTGCAATTTAAAAATATTGTAGACCTACAAATTCTCACTGTCATCTGTCCGTTTTTCCTTAATCTCTAGAACAAACTTAGATAGATGAAAGACGAGACCAGATATGATAACCTTAAGGGCAGAAGGCCCTGATTAACTATATATTAACTTCTGATGAAAACCAGAAGTCATGTTACTTTAATTCAAAATTTTCCCTGAAAGCAGTTAATAAATGACCAACCCAATTCTATTGTTAAAGGAAAAGTATGATATACAGGGGTAAGCCAGAACTAATTTGAGGTGGAGAGCATGTATTTTAAATTAAATTAATGAAATTAATTCATAAAACATAATAAAAATGAAAATATTCTCATTTAACTAATACAAATAAAAATCTCCAAGTTAAATAAATTCAGCAAACATGAGTTTTAATTGAAAACATTTGCAACTTGCTAGAATTTGGTTAGCAATTGTTAGCAGCACTGTTCTGATTGTTTACCACTCTGGTAAAGTTTCACATTTTATATTCACAATATAAGTTGATCCCAAATTTTGGAGGGATTTTATAAGGCTTAAAAAGTCAATTTATAGACAGCAAATATGATATAACCATATTAATCTATAGTAATTATCTTAAAATTACAATAATTTGTAATATTGACAAAATTTCCTCTTATGTCATCAAATATCGATATGATAATGTACCATTCCTATATACTTGCTCTTTACATTCCAATTAGTGATAATCATTTTGAAAAATATAATGTAATTCTGATATATAATTTGAATACTTTATTGAAAAATCTAATATCGATTGTTCTCCAGTTTGGTTTAAAATCCAGCTCACATTATGACAAAAGTCACTTCAATAACTTCCTCTATCATCAAATAGTTCATAAATTGTTTTCAATATGTATAATTTTTCTAGATAATTATAATAATTTTTAGACTTACTGTACTTGGCTATTCTTTCTCTCAGTATGGTTCAACTAACCTCTAAATTGTCACATAATCATTTTAATAAACAGAAGAAAAACTGACAATCATTTTTACAAAAGCAAAACTAGATAATTAATTAGTTTAAGTTCTTAATGTTCTTTAGATTAATTTTCAAAAGATAAAAATCTGGTTTGTTCAAATATTCCTTGCACTGTAAGCTAAACTTCTAGATAATACAAAACAACTTTCTCACTTTTTCTAGCAAATTTTAATTTAAATGAACTTATGTTTTCAGCAGTTTTATTTTGGCACTAGGTTTGTTAAATTTAACATATAACTGTAATTTTGTTTGATGTTTATTTATATATTTATTTTATTTGAAGTGCATAAGTTTAAAAATCCCAATTTTAATAATACCGTGACGTCATAAGAATGCGAGCAAAGATCAAAATTTTAAATCTTATGTTTGAATTGACGCTCGAAATTATGTTAAATCCGAGAAAGGTTATTTAAGATAATTTAAACAAACTAACATTTTTAGCTAAAATTTGCTAGAAAAAGTGAGAAAGATGTTTTGTAATATTATTAAAAAATGCATCTGATCTATATTATACATCAAATAGTATATACATATCTTGTGATATAAACTGTATAAGGTGAATTTGAATAAGGTAGACTATAAATTCACAAAATTGGATTATTAGAAAAAACAAAAAATTGTATTTTCTATATCATTAAATGATTTCAGTTATATTCTCTTTAATTTTTAATACTAGCTTTGAATTATCCAAATTTATTACTTAAAAATTAATTGTATTTTTTACTCTGTATTTTGATACAGGTGTTTATTTCTTACTAAAAACATTTTTGAAGGTTGTGCTTTGTTTTCTTCAACTCTTATTCAGTAAATAAAGACAAGACAGATTTTGAAAATGTTCTTAAAAAGAAACAAACAGTAGATTAATATCTAAAATTGGACTCAAAAAACACACGTATTACAAGATAATTATGTATTTTTTTTCCTCTAGTTAATTTACTAAGCTGTTAGATCCTACATTTAATAGCATAAGACAAGTTTTGCAATGAATAAACAGTACGTAATGCAACTATACGTCAACGTAAATATTTAATTCACGTCTCAAAAATGACGTGAAAACTCTAGGAAAATTTCATAAATATTACATGAAGAAAATAATATATACCCACGGTGGCCAAACTGTGGCTCTTGAGCCACATGCGGCTCTTTTCTAGTATACTTGTGGCTCACTGAAAGATACTTAAATTTATACCAAATTTGTTTTTTTTTTTTAATTTTGCTTTTATTATTTTTTATGTATGATTCCTGGATAATATAAAATAAATAATATATTGTTTGAAATAAAAAAGTCAAAATATGGTAGCGTTATACATTATTTATTAAATAACATAATACGTAAAAACATTAATAGAAAAAATAATTATAATTATGGTCATTTAAAAAATGCAGCGTGTCGACTGTTATCATTATTTGGGTCAACGTATGAAGTTGAATATATTCTAATATGAAATTTATTAAATTGAAATTTCGTTCGCAGCTTACCAATTCCCATTTAAATGAATTGCTCAGAAGTGCCGTTACAAATTACACACCAAATTATCCAAACTCAGTTTCCAATTTACAAATTCATCCTTCAACTAGTAAAGACTAAATATTAAATGATTTCGTTTTGTATTTTTTTTTTTTTTTTTTTTTTTTTGCATTAGTCAGTCGATTTATTGTTGTTATTTTTAATAGTAGTGCAATCTTTTAAAGCTTTATGTATCAATGTGATTTTTTTTTATTGTTATGCAAGTTAATTAATAAATGGGATTTTTTCAAAATTGTGTTAGTACTGTTTATTTTACTATATAAAAACTGACCAAATTTGTCTTTAGCTGTGGAAAAATATGTATATATGTATATGTGGCTCTTCAATGAATTCTGTTTTCAATATATGGCTCAAGTTCTAAAAAGTCTGGCCACTCCTGATATATACCATTGTTTGATACATTTAATTCACATTAACATAGATTAAATAGTAGCTTGATCTATGTTAATATGAAGTGAAGAAAAATCCAAAGTAACTAATTATAATTATGTTAAAAGTACTACTTTCTTTTAGAATGATATGACTATTTTATTTGTATAAATTGTAAACTTTTGAAACACATTAATTGATCAAAGAATTGCTTCACAAGTAAAATAAACAGTACTTTAATGGAAGAAATTAAACTTTGACACACACACCTTACGTTTTTGTGAACCAATATTTATTGTCTTACAAACATTTTCAACCTGATTTACAGGTTGTCATCAGGTACTTTGAATTTTTCTGGAACATTTTTTGTATTGGTTCTGGGTTCAAACGATTACGTGAAAAAAAATTCAAATTTTCATATCTGTTCGAACAATTTGTACGTATAATACAAATACGTATAAAAATGTTAAATTGAACTAATTAAAATATATATATAAAAGTAAAGAAAAATAAAATTAAACAAAAAATATAAATATGTCGACACAATATACTTAATTATATCGACCGAGTGCGTGTTATGTAATATATTATATTGGGTTATTATTGATCGTACACTTTCGTGCCGACAGTAAACCTGTGGCATCTTTGTGGTTCAAACATTTGCCGGTAAGACTGAATCTATATATTTCAAATTTTTCTAGTCATTGCTAAAGATGGTGAGTGCACCGTTTAACAATCTTAGCCTCATTCCATTCAACAACCGAACCTTCTGTTTGTGCTAATCTGGATAGTGCTGTATTATTGTGCCCTTTATTTATATTGTATACATGCTCTTTAAGTCTTTTGCTCAAATTCCTGGTGGTGACACCTATATACTCTTTGTTTATGTCTAGTTGATCATTTTTATATGGTATCCTGAACACACAAGATTGTTCCTCCTTTTTGATCTTATCCTTGTGGTTTCTAAGTAAACTATAAACTGTGGGAGCCCATTTGTATATTAATCTTGTATTCTTGTAGTTGGCAATTTCCTTCGTGATATTGGACATTCCTCTGTTGTACATGAATTTAGTAAGTTGTTTGTTCATGTTCTCCTTAGTCTTCTTTTTGTTAGGATCCAAGTATGATCTTAATAACTCCTCAACGAAAAGCACAAACAGAAAATTCGGTTGTTGAATGGAATAAGGCTAAGATTGTTAGACGGGTGCACTCACCATCTTTAGCAATGGCTGTAGAAAAATTTGAAATATATAGTTCCAGTCTTACCGGCAAATGTTTGAACCACAAAAATGCCACAAGTTTACCGTCGGCACAAAAATATACGATCAATAATAACCCAATATAATATAATATATAACACGCACTCGGTCGATATAATTAAGTATATTGTGTCGATATATTGTATTTTTTGTTTATTTTATTTTTCTTTACTTTGATACATGTATTTTAATTAGTTCAATTTAACATTTTTATACATATTTGTTATTTAAACAAATTGTTCGAACGAATATGAAAATTTAAATTTCTTTTCACATAATCGTTCAAACCCGGAACCAATACAAAACACATTCCAGAAAAATTCTAAGTACCTGACGACGACCCGTAAATCAGGTTAAAAACATTCATAAGACAATAAATATTGGTTCTCAGAAACGTAAGGCGTGCGTGTCAAAGTATTCAAAGAATCCGAGCGTATATCGAAAAAGAAGATATTAAACATTAAAACATTAATGCTTCGAAACCTTTCAACTCCCTTTCAAAAATGCCAACTAAAATACATCGAATTAAACGACGATAAACAAACAATTTTTCAATCATTTTTACCAGTTTTTAATACGTAAAAGGATAAATTATTTACGATTTGCATTAACCTTCCGTTTCGACTTTTAAGTACTAAAAACCCGACAAATACTAAGTTATGCAGGCAATTAACGAACGTTTTACAAAAATTCCATTTTAAGAGGCACATATACTTATCTATAAAAGCTTTATAAACTTAATAACCTTTAATTAGTGTTTATTTAATATAATAAACATTAAATACTTTTCACCTATAAAATATCGAATTAAATCAAAATGTACTCAACAGAATTATCAAATTTGTTTGTTAAACACTTTACAGCCGAAATACATTGCAGATAAGTCAAAAATACTTCACAGAATTCAAAATTGACTAATATAATTATATAAGTAGCATTTATCTTACATCATCATCATCACCATCATTTCAAAACATTTAAATTTATTGATCAAGATGAATGATTTTATCAATTAATTTATCAACCAATCAATACGATACCTTTGTTTTCTACCAAAGATTCCATATCTAAAAGAAAACATCGGCGAGAAAAGAATTCTTCCGATTTGCAACTATCATCTGATCATCTTGAGATCGCAAACGAAGATGTTTGTCGTCATGGAAACCTTATAAATGCGCAAATATCCACGCGCATTCGTAGAGAGATTATAAGATTATAAAAGAAAAATTAATTTTACAAAAATCTTTTTTGTCTTTGCTAAATAATTGGATAATTCATAATCGCGAGTGACGCGAATTACTTCACTTCGAAATTATTTATACATGGCGATAATACAAGCTGGACGGTCATTCGATATAAAAACATTTTTTTCAGAAAATTACAACCGAAACGGACGATAAATCACTAAAAAATATATTAAAATTTATTTTAAAATTATTGTTACATTTTAGTCACAAATGTTATACGAAATGTTATTGAATAATTACGTTTTAAGATTTTATTTTGTAATTGGTTAATTATTTTATTTAGAAATATTAAATTTTTTTATATTAATTTTCTTAATTATACTTCTACAGCATGTGGAGATGAATGGAAATTTATTTCAAAACAAACCTTTTTTTATTTTATCATGTTAACCAATCGAGATCGATCAACTTCTCACTACTGCCCTCTCTGTAAACGCCGTAAGATAGATATTCACGTCATAGTCTAATTGAACCTAAAATGAAAAGTTTAAATATCGGAATCTTAATATAAATTACTTTCTTATTGCGTGTAGCTTAATTTCATGCTCGCAATAAATAATCTCCAATTAATTATTTTTCTAGAGCAGAAACGCAGTTAATTTTGATGCGACACTCGCTCGTTCGTCTACCCTTAAAACTCGTAAGTTGCTCAAAAGATTGAGAATTGTGTTATGATGTTTAGATTATTCAAATTCCATTTCAACTAATCACAACATTTCGGAAAAAACTCATTTGCAGCAATTATTAAAATGATATAAAAAATCGCATAACGTTTAAAAATATATAATTTAATTTGATATAAAATAATTTGTAAGCTATAAAAGAAAAAACTTTTATAAAATTAAAAACAACAAGATTAAATTGTTTCTAATTTTTTAATTTGTTTTGTGGCATTCAGCTTTATCAAATATAACAACATAAAACAAAAAATTCTGATAACAAATCATTGACACGAAATTCTCTAGCACAACTTTGGCTTTTAAATGATCTTGAAAGTCGCAAGCCAAAAGTCAAAAGTATATCGAAAAAAAGTAATTTTGTTTGTATTCTACATTCGTAAAAGCAGTAAATAAAAATTAATCATATTACTAAGATATACGAAAAATAATCTTGGAAAAGAGGAAAAATGTAGTGTCACTGTGAAAGAAATGCACATTTAAAAAGATGATAATTGCAATATATAATAGAAATGAAGATCGAATATACCGTAATAAGTTAACTGAAGTCGCAGAAACAGTTTATTACCGTAAACGCTTGGATATCGTTTTGACAAAGCTTCAAAGTTCGGAAATTGACGAACATTCTAGATTAACATAGTTTTAATCTTTTTAACTAGAAAATGGAATAATTCAGCTTACGAAACAGGAGACGAACCATTTGATTCGGGTACCACCAAATTTCAGATCATTTTAACGTCATCACTAATTTTGTGAAATTTTAAAAAAGGTTTTCCTAATTGAAAACTTGATATTGTCAGTTTTAGGGGTTTTTGTTATTCAGATTTTTGCAAAATAATCTAGCACTCTTATAGCAGAACTTTTTTAAAAACTGTCTCGTTATGTTATCTAAAGTAGGCTGTCCATCAGTGGCCAAGCGGTTCCGTGCCCCGGACACTGGGATTCCGGTCGTGGATTCGCGCCTGGCCACGTGGAGTTTTCCGGGTTTTCTCCACGTCAGTAACGCTTGAATAGGAGCCTTAAAAAGACCTTTCGGAAGGCATTCCCCTAGGCAGATCGCCCAAGTGTTGCGTTGCCTTAACAAAACAAATAAATTAAAGTAGGTTGACTATAACATTTACAATCAACCGGGGACACGTATCGGAATCAGAGAAAATGGGGATCTAAAATACATTGAACTTCGATTACTTTTTAAAATTTATTTATTTATTGATTGATTAATGATATTATATTAACATATTAATAAAATTATTTTATTTAAAGATTGATTATTGATTCCATAATCACTTATTAATAACGGGCAAAACCGGGGACAGTCCCGGAAATCGGGGACTTCTAGTCACCCTATCTAAAGGCTTATGCAATCGATTCGACATCGCTTAATGTAAATATTAAAACGGCCGACATTGTATTCGACGGATTGGAAATTCTTCTTGGACAGTCTGAAAGTGAAAAGAAAACTTGTAAATTACTCCATGTTATAAGCCTGCGTATTTTAAAAGATCTTACATAATTATTGATTCCAGTAATAATAATAATATTCAAATTAGTTTTTAATTTAAAAAATAATTTTTATTAAGTTTTTTGAAAGTACACTTATTAATTAATAATCATCGCTTGAAATTAAAAAAAAATTATTTTGAAATTTATATGGGAAGTTTCCAAAATCAAAATTTTGAAATAATCTGAAAAATTTTAAACATTTACCGATAATTCAAAGCAATTTAATGTAAATTAATTATTTCTGAAGAATTTAACAAAATTAATTTTCGAATTTACATGGAAAACTGTTTTTTGTTGCTCACTAGGGGGATCGGTATTTAACAAAATGGCTGCTGTTACGAGGGTTTTCTCCTTGAACAAATCGAGTAAACTTTATTATTAATTTATTTTCATTCCTTTATTAATAGTAAAATCTCTTTTAGCGTGTAGTATTAATATTGTTGCATTATAGTCAGTTAATGTTTACCTGATTTAAAAAAAGTTCAAGGTGAATCAATCAGTAATTGACCATATACATATAATTAATAAACAAAAAATAACTGATGTATTACGGAGCAGATTCGTAGCATGCACACACACATCTTTACATTCCAAATCATATGCACTGTAAATCCAATTGTCAGTTTATATACATATGTTCCATTCTACTGTACAGTACATGCTGCATATAGAATATATTATTCTGTAAGTATACATGTGATCAGACGTCCCACTGTAGGACTGTTCCGTAATTATATTAAAAAAAACTCCAATATTCAGACCATGAACTGCGAGCCAAGATGTGTTATATACAAGATATAGCATAAAAAATTTAATATCTAATTGTGCAAATCAATTATAAAATGAGTTGATCTTTGCTAATTATCCGAGTTAAAAAAAGTGGGGTTAAAGTAAACGAGGCTATGCTCGGAACTATAGTTAATTGCTTGTTGTTGCCGTATGCCATTTTGTAGACGAGTATATGCGGGGCTGTCCAGAGGGTAATGGGGTCCTAGGGCAAAATACATATGGGACTTTATAGCATAAAGAAGTAAATGAGAAAAAGCGTTGTATGGGGACATTTTTTTTTTTTTTTTTTTAATATGAAGGCAATATATACGTGCAGAGCAGAAGTGTACCCATGGGTAGCCTGCTCTCAGAAAAATTGGTGGTCAGGAAATTCAAAAATGCAATATTGCCGAAATTTTCTGAAAATATATTACTGTGCACTAGATACGCTGATGACATTCTCATCATATGAAATGACAAACCTAATCTTATTGCCATTCTTAAGTATTTCAACAACAACCCTTGGCTTATCATTATGTGTTGAACAGGAGAGTTACGTTATGCATTTTTTTGGATATCCATATCAACTTAAAGGACTGTCATCTCTCTAAAGTTTATTCTAAGGATTCATATTCCCCTTTTTATACTTTACAGTTTACATGACTCTTAATTGTTACATAGTTTCACTTTTTGATCTCTTGTTAAGAGAGCCTACACACATTGATGAGAGGAGGATGAAAGGGAAAAGGAGTTATCATGGATCACGTCATTGGCAAGACAAGCATGGATACCTAACCACTTTTGTTAAAACATTCACAAGACAATGTCAACAACCTAAGAACAGTCCCTTGCTACATGAAAGACAATTGATGGTGATGATGTTCAAATAATAAGACACTTTCTAAAATCTATAAAGAAATTGCCAGAATTACTAATGTTCATATAGCATAGCAATTATCTCTGATGATTTTTACACTCATCAGAAATGATATGAATCTAATATCTAACTGTTACTCACTGGGGTTTACACAGTCCCCTTGTGTGATGACAGAATTAACTGCACATTATTATGTATTGGTATGACTGCAAGGGGTCTTGCTATGAGAAGAAAGAACATGAATATACTATCAGAAAGAAACTTTATAAGGCCACAGCCTTGGCCACTTGCGTTCAAAGTGAGGATGTACAGTACTGTACATGTTGGTATACTGGAACACTACGCAGGGGGTCCAATAGTGCACATGTTAAATATCTGGAGGCCATTGAAATCTACAGGGCACATAAGAATGAAGTAGGAATTAATTTTAAAGAAACAGACACACTACACGCAGCATGGCAAGCTTTCTTTGAACTGACATAATATTTTTTTTTCATTTTTTTATACCTTGGATAGTTCTGACGAATAGGTTATATATATATATATATATTTATTTATTTATATATTTAATTGTTCATTTAGTACTGCATTATATGTATTGTACCTGAAGATGCCTGTTAGAAACAAACGAAAATGTTAGTGAAGATACCGTTTTTATCCATTTTGGACTCTTATGATTTTTCTGTGTAGTATAGTTTGAGCATCATATTCATATCTCACTATATGTTGGACAATCCCTATGACATATTAGGCTCATCTATAATTAGTGTGATTGATACAGTATATCCCATAGTATACAGCATGATAAAGCTTGCCATTTTTGCATTTGTGAATTTTCCTAGTGTCTTAAATCAGAATACAACTTGGATAAATAAAAATGAAAATTTTTGAAAACTATTAACATCTGAAAATAAATAACTTACATTAAGAAGAATTTCTGCTTTTTTCTTTTTAAAGTAAGAGAACAGATTTTATAAAATTTAAAAAAAAATTCTGGAAAAATCAGTTAATGTTAAAATATGTTTTTCAGACACTTACTTATTAAACATTTTTGTGTAATGGTCAGTTATTGGCTGGTTTGCTTTATATATAAATTTAAAAATCATTAAGTGAAACAAGATCATCTTAATTTGTTTGCAGTTAATGTAGGTCGTTTGCTTAGTCGATCGTTAACGACTACGACTGTTCGTCCTTGTTACAGTAAGTACTTTTATAATTGAATGTAATGTAAATATTCTGAGATTATTAAATAATCATTTCACTTTCACTTAATTTATATTTATTTTGTACTGTTTAATTCTAAAACAAATACTAATCTAGACTATGACAAGAATCTGATACAAACAGAGCCAAAATTTTTTATTTTGCTTTGCAGACACTAACAACAGCTTTCTTAGTGAGCTTACAACAGAATGGTCATGTAATGAGAATTACTATAGGTGCCAGACAAATGTAGACCAAATAGTCACAAGAATATTCGAGGATCTGATGGAGGATCTGATGCTAATTAGATCCAGTCTTTTAAACATAATTATGTATTCAAGTTACATTAATAACTGATGAAAAACTTTTGTACATTTCCAGCAATGCCATCAATGTAAATGAAAAGCAAATGGTTTCAGCCTTGTTCAGGGGCCAACATCAGGCTTCTATAGAAGGTTCTTTTCTTTTTTATTTGTTTTTTAGACAAAATTTTGGAATTTGGAGGTCAGTTTTTTATCAGTTATATAATAGTTCGAACTTTAAGGAATAATAATGTTTTATATACATTCATAACATATTTTTGTTGACTATGTACAATTGTATTCAGACTTGTTTATTTTTAGTAGTATAATAATACAGTATTTATATGTAGATGAAAATTGCCTACCATCTACAGAGATGGATTATATTAAAAAGTTTATGTTGATAGCTAGGTAGCCAAGTTGTCAATTTGTCAGTCTACCACTTTGAGGGATCTGGGAACAAATCCAGATGTGTCAAAAAAAACCCCAGTAATTTATCAGCAGGTGATCATTCCTGGATTAGTCTGGTCCCATCTCACCACTTGGCCACCCTGTTGTGGGTTTGTCCAAACCAACAATGAGCTTGATAAAAGTCCTCTTAGTACTCATGGGAAGGAAATAGTAAAGAACAGTTTTTTATATTGTGTTTTTAGTGTCAAAAGTTACATATAGTTCATTACAAGAAATAATGTATATTTTTCAAATTTATATACAGTGGTGCCTCGTATAACGTATGCCTCGAATAACGGATGCTGCGAACAACGGACTTTCCGGCATAATTGGTGACTGCTCAATGGGTGCGTTCTTTAATAGCGGTCGCTACTCCGCTACTACGGTGCATCTCTGCTACTATGGGAGTGCGCTGCTGTTTGTAGGCATTTAGGAACGACGGTGAAAGAAAGAAAGATGGCGGCGCCCGCACTATCGATAGTATTGTGATGGAGAAATCTATAATTCTAAAATATGAGCTTTAAAAGGCAAAAGAAGGGTCCGAATTGTAAAATTTAACCATAAAATGGATTATTTGTGCAAAGGGCATTCAAAAATAGCCTCGAAAAAAATTCGTAAAGACACTTACATCACCACGTGCGCTAACTCGCGCTTTTGAAATTTCTAAATTCTCATTCATAAAACCACATAATGGACCCGGAAACGAAACTATCTGATCCATGGAGGACGCCATGTTGCTTTCCACCGTAAACTACTGCTACAAGTGGCCATTTTTGCCGTTCGACGGCGCGCACTCCCACCAGAATTTAGGAACGTGTTCCGCTGGAATTTTTAAACGGATGTCGCTTGTGCAGAGTTACGGGGAGGAATAAAAGAACGCACCCCATGTTCATTTTTTTTAATGATACAGTACGGTTATTTTATGCTGCGGAACGAATTAGATGTTTTAACATGTATTTCTATGGGAAAATGCGTTTCATATAACGGACGTGCACTTGGAACGGATTAAATACGTTATACGAGGCACCACTGTATATATGATCAAAAAGTATCTGACCTTATCTTTTTTTCCTTTGTAAGTGTTTGCAAGCTGGGGAGAAGACTATGTCATCATGTGACCTTGGATCCTACTGCATATGTGTGAATTTTGGTTGACTGCATGAGTATTCTACCCTGCAGTCAATGTCAGGCAACCATGATAGTTGCATATATATATGCTTTTATTGTCACATTAGTGATTTGGCAGAACATGACAGATCCTGATTTCATGAAGATTGTGACAAGAGATTAGACCTATGTGTGCTGGTACAATCCTGAGAGAAAGGCACAATCATCCCAGTGAAAACTTCCATGGTCTCCATGACCAAAGAAGGCATAGCAATCACACGGCAATATGAAGATTGTGTTGACCATTTTTTTTCAACCACTAGGGCATAGTTTATCATGAATATGCCTCTCATGGAAAACTGTGACAAAGGAGTATAACCTGACTGTTTTACATTACTTATGAAATGCTGTAAGATGCAAGAGACCATAGCTCTGACAGTCTGGTGGTTGGTTCATTACCATGACAATGCTTTTCTCATGGATTGCATCTCATTCAGACATTGCTTGCAAAACAGGGTATTGTACAGGCTCAGCAGCCTCCTTATTTCTCAGACATAGTTCCGGACAAATTTTGGCTTTTTCCCCAAACTCAAGATACTACTCAAAGGAAATAGATTTCAGGATGCCTAGATGATCAAGACTAACATGACAAAGTGCCTGATGGAGATCTTGATAAATGACTTTGAAAAATGCTTCCAACAGTAAAATGTGTGAACTCATTAGGGGCCTATTTTGAATAGAACTAGTGTTTGAACCAAATATATATACAGGCATTTTTTTTTCTGGCTTCAAGTTAAATACTTTTTGATCAGACCTTATATATTTAGTGATAATATGTTTAACTAATGATTTACTTAAATAATTTAACAATTGAACGAATATAGTATAGTTTGAATAATAATGCTTTCAGAAATAATCAGTGAGGAAGATCCGAGCATGAAATGGAAAGACATTACAGATAGAGCTGCCGTAACTCTGTTTTGGACTGAATTATTCCGAGGTCTTTAATGTTTTTATTTATTTTTAGATGTCTTATTTATATAATTACATTATTTGGTTAATGTTACATATGGTTCCAAAATGGCAGCTCGTCTTTGATTCTGGCAAATAGAAGAAAGGAAACACCGGGGACGCACATTCTAACCTAACCTATTCTAATAATTTTGTTGGTAATAATTATGGTAATTTATTAGAATAGGTTAGGTTAGAACATGCATCCCCACTGTTTTCTTTCTTCTATTTGCCGGAAGAGATGAGCCGCCATTTTGGAACCATAGGTAACATTAACCCATTATTTTAATTTTATGAATCAAAATTATTTATAGGATTGGGGATAACTCTTGCACACGTATTTAAAGAACCTGCCACTATAAATTATCCCTTTGAGAAAGGTCCTCTGAGTCCTCGATTCCGAGGTGAACATGCCTTACGTCGTTATCCTTCCGGAGAAGAAAGATGTATTGCTTGCAAGTTATGCGAGGCAATATGTCCAGCTCAGGTACATTAAATTTTTATTATTTAATATGCACTATTGTGTTATAGGAGGGATACCCTCATATAATACAATAGTTATGTTCCAAAAAAGTGCCGTATTATGCAAATCCATGCTATATGAAACCAGAGGTCTAGTGAAAAATGTAGAGTTAGATTTCAAAAGTTAACAAAAGTATTTTATTCTTTTTCATTACTAAGAGAAACATGCTTATTAAACAATCAATAATTAACTAACAATTACAATTAAAAGTACTGTATTACATTTTAACAAAAAAATATATAAAAGAGACTAAAAATGTCTTCACTTTTGCCATGTCCAATCACCAGGAACAACAGTCTTCCACAGCAGAGACAACCTTTCTTTAGAGGCTACGCCTCTGCAAAAAACATGCAAAACAGTCTAAAAGTTCTCCAGAGACTGTTTTGTATGTTTTTGCAGAGGCATAGCCTCTAAAGAAAGGTTGTCTCTGTTGTGGAAGACTGTTGTTCCTGGTGATTGGACATGGCAAAAGTGAAGACATTTTTAGTCTCTTTTACATATTTTTTTATTAAAGTGTAAATTCACAGCTCTTTTTTTACAAACAAAATACTATATTACATGCTAATATTAATTTTAGTTAAATGAGAGTATTTTTTTTTTACAAAGTATTGTCATCATCTGAACTTTTTTGTTGATATTGATCAGAAATATCAGTAACATCTTCATTTTTTTATCATAAAAATTTTTATGAAGACAAAGCAAAATAAAAATATGTAATTAATTGAAAATTTGTTCTAGCTGGTTGCATTTGTTTAATCTACTGAATGATTTTTTTCCAGAATTTGTGTTCAAATATCAAATTGAGTTGGGAACAGTTTGCGTACTGTGATGCTGCTGTATTTCATTTGTCATTTTTACAAATGATTACTTACCTACAATTTAAAAAAGTTTAATAACACTTACCTAATGTTTAAATAAACTTTACTAAATTCAAAAATTAATCTATAAAAATAAAACACAGTGAAAGTCTTAAAGGTTAAGGTCTGAAAGCAATGACAAGGGTTGATAGGAAAGCTAGGACAAGAAATAAAAAAAAATTATCATCAATTTTCATTAAAGTAAACCTGACAAAAGGGACAAAACAAATTGAAAATTTCAATAATCTAAAATTCATGGGCAAATTTGAGGCAACATGCATGCATACTTGAATTTTAAAAAATCCAGCAATGAGTTGCTTAACTTTGCCAGCAACATTTGGTGGTATCATCTGTTATTATATTTTATTTTTAAAAAATTTTTATATTTTTAACTATTATAAAATGGCAAAAAACTCAATTTTGAGGGTAGGGAGTTTTACAAAAAATTGTAAATGCTAATAATGAGTAAAATTGTCATTAAGTCTGACCCTACTAGAGATACATGTGATCCCTTTATCTCTCCACATCTTTGACCTTTAATCACTAAAATTTAATAGTATCAATCCCCCTAATAAACAAAATTTCAGACATTTTCGACAAAAAGCACAGGTGTTATTAAACTTCAAAGAGGGTGAACAAAATTGTCTCTCACACACAAACATTAACATCCATACATACAGAAAAATTCCCTGAATTCTTTTGCATTTCTTGATGTTTCAAGATCCCAAGTCCAAAAATGAAAAATCTGATGGGTCACTTTTTGACTAGTTGCCCTCTGTTACACGTAACAGCCAGGAAAGTAAAAAATATTGAATAATGGTGTTTACACTTAAAAATTGTGAAATTTTATATGGAGGATTTCCTAAATTCTTAAACTGTGTTAGAGCAAAACAATGTTGTAGAAATGCTGTGTTGTACAAGGGATACCTGTATATAATATCAATAAGACATTGCAGTGTAGTAGAGTAAAGTGATGATAGAGGAATTATTTATACAAAACAAGTTTTCTGATTTCAATTGAAAGAATAGATGATATAAGACATTACATCAACTTCTTGATAATATATTCATACTCAGAAGCCAAAAAAATTGTGTTGCCTCTTCCTTGTACTATTATCACTCATATAACTGATGACATCAAAGAACTGAGATGTACCATGATCCAAGAGAACTTTAAATTCAATTAGAAGCAACATAAAGAAGCATTCTTTGGCAAAATAGTTTCTATTATTGAAAGCATATCTTGTCAAATCATTATTTACATTTTTTATGAAGGGTGGATATGTCAACTATACTTCTTACTGTAAACTGGATGAATTATAATTCTTTCTTCCACAAAAACCTTGACAATCCAGTGTTAGGTGTTTATACAACTGCTAATGTTTTCAACCTTGTCGAGGTCTTCATCAGGCACAGCACAAAGGTAGTTTCAAATGCCAGTGAATGGAACCAAGAAACCGAAGCAAATTCTATTCCAATTTGGTGTGTAATGAAAATTCTATATTTGGGTGGATATGTAATGAAAATTCTATATTTATTCATATTAATTTGACATAAACATTTAATGCACATGTAACACAGAATTTAGTTCAAAAAATGCTTATTTTAATTGTATATTTGATGGAGTATGTTTTATTGAATAAAACATGGAAATTCATAAATTATCACTAAATTTATTTACTATTTCTTATAAAATTATTGTTTATTGGTTTAAATGAAAATAGCAATGCCAAGAAAGGCAATGGTTGCCACCCCTGAATTAAAAATAAAATATTAATAAAAGCAAATTAAAAGGAAATGACATAAGAAAGAGAATGCAGGATTTATTATGGATATAAGCTGTTGGTATTCTGAACATACTCGAATTGGGTAGAATTAAACCATTATATTTAATTTGAAAAAAATTGGGTAAGCCAAGCTTGCATATTATTACTGCAGGAAAGGTTGTATAAGGTAAGTTGCTTAATTTATTAAGAAGTCTGAAGGTTTTGGATATTCTACTATTATTATATTACAATGTGTTTGGCATGAAGAGGCCCATATAGTAATCAATTAAAGACGAAAATTAGCAGATTATAATGAGTATGGTACTTGACAGGAGGAAATGGGTTGACAAGGTCTACATACAGTTCCCCTCAGATGGATAAACATCTTATTATTTTATTTATATTAGGTTTAAAAACTAATTTTTTTTCATCAAAAATTACACTCTGTTCATTAAGCACATCAATACAGGGTAATGTCTAATTATTAAGTGTAAAAGGGAATAAGGAGTGCAGTAGCCTATGACAGATTCAGGATTTAAGGATATCAATTTTAAGGCTTAGTTTTTCCATTCTATTAGTTCTGGTAATTATGTCTCCTAGTGTAGTACACTAGTAAAGTAATTGGATTGGTTCTAATGAGTTTAATATCAACAGCATAGAGTAATACTTTTGATTTGATGGATTTAGGGAGCTATTTATGTATGCTATGAAGAGCAAATTACTTAGGACTGATCCTTACTGAATTGCTTATAGGGAAAATTCAGAAAATTGCAATCTTTTAAGGTAATCTGACAGCTTTGTGGCAAAACATAATTATATAGTTGTATTCATTATTTTAAGCAAAATAATTTGTTTTAAATATTGCAATATTTATAATTGTTATCAAGATTAAAAACCTGCACACTGAATATTTCTTAATTTATTTGTAACAAAAAATAGGTCAGTGAATAAGCTGAAAACAGTGTTAATAAATTTTGTCATTTGACTGTAACAATTAAAAATTTTAGTAGAATCAATATAACATTTCAATTAACATTGAATAAAAAACAGCCTGTTAAAATAAATAGAAATACCAAAATTATTAACTATTATTTTGATTATAAATAAATTTATATTCAGGCAATTACAATTGAAGCAGAAGAGAGAGAAGATGGAAGTCGACGAACCACTCGCTACGACATAGATATGACAAAATGTATTTATTGTGGATTTTGTCAGGAAGCCTGTCCAGTGGATGCAATTGTAGAGGTAAAAACAGATTTTAATACTTTAATTGTATAAAATGGCAAAATTCTTTAATAATTTTATCTTTTTTCATCCAGGGTCCAAATTTTGAATACTCTACGGAAACTCACGAGGAACTGTTGTATAATAAAGAGAAATTGTTAAATAATGGTGACAAGTGGGAAGCTGAAATTGCTGCCAACATTCAAGCAGATCATCTGTATCGCTGAGATTCAGTTTAATTAATAGTTGACTTAGTAAGTTTTGTATATAAAAATTTGTATGTATAAGTAGAATAAAACATAGCAGTGTAATTTAACAAAATAAAAAGTAATTTGATCATTAAAGTAATTATTTAAAAGTGTTTTTTATGCAAAGTTAATATAAAACTATACAGTTTTTATTTAAGAAGAAGAAAACATTTTTGAAGACATTTTTATAATTTGTTTATTCTAAGATTATGGAAATACAAAAAATTAATGTTTAGAATCCTCAAAAATGTGTGCTTTTACATGATCTAACTTTTTTATGATATCTTGTCATTAATATATAATGACGTACAGCAGTTTTGGTAATCACTTATCAGACGATACGGTAAAAGTTATTACAGCAATTTCTCACTTAACATTGTTAATAGATTTTTGGAAACTGCGACATTAAGCGAAACAATATATAAGACTAAATGATACAAGTAAGATATTATTTGGTTAATCTGATTGGATCATGTTGTAACCTCCAGCATTTGTTTCCACATAGAATCAATTTTACTGTTTATAAAGAAAATTTGACAATGATGATAGTAAATGATTACAAGTGTACTTACATCTTTCCATTCTTTTCTCAACGATGTTATAACAAAATGACATTAAGTGAGGACTTGTTTGTTTAAAATCTTCATAAATAATTTATATAAATGATTTAGAATAAATATCTTTACGATTCTTTTGATTATTCTTCATAAACAAAAAATATAATATTGTAACGAACAGTATGACGAATGAATGTTTTAATTTAGGTGCTGGATGAAGATAAAAAAATATATTTTTAATATGTTTATGTAATACATGAAATGACTAAATCTTTCAATTACACTTTAACTACACAACCAGAATTACAGTTTTTGACATGTTTATTGCTTTTGACAATAAACTATTTATTGTCAAAAGCAAAGCTGTAATGTCAATTTTGTAAAACTTGATAAAATATGTACTGTACCTTTTTAAAAATGTAACAAACATCTGAAATCCTAGTAAAAGAACTTGAAACGTTCATTATTAAGGAATAAAATTAAGATAATGACCAAAAAATTTTTGATATGTAAATAGTTTAATTTACAACTGAAGAAGGCTAAACTATTGGGTTGTTCGGAAAGTTCGTAGCGATTTTTAAGAGAAATAAAAGAAATTGTTTTAATACTAAAAATATACTTTTATTCCATTATGTATGCGCCATTGTTTTTAATGACGTGTTGCCATCTATGGGGCAGCTTCATGATACCCTCTTCGTAGAACTTTCCAGTTTTTTCCGCGAAAAACTGATCCACGTGGTTTTTGCAAGCTTCCAAACTATCAAAGTTTTTATCATGAAGGGAATTTTGTAGAGAACGGAACAAATGGTAGTCCGACGGGGCAAGGTCGGGTGAGTAAGGGGGTGGGGTAAAACATCCCAGCCTAGTTCCAATAATTTTTGGCGTGTTCGTAAAGACGTGTGAGGTCTGGCATTATCTTGGTGAAACACAATGCCTTTTCTATTGGCCAGTTCCGGACGTTTTTCTTTAATTGCCATGTTCAGATTATCCAATTGGGAACAATACTTATCAGAATCAATTGTTTGATTCTGTGGAAGCAGCTCATAGTACAGGATTCCTTTCCAATCCCACCAGACAGTGAGCATGACCTTCTTTGGATGAAGACCGGCCTTTGGAGTTTTTAATGGTGATTCATTTTTCTTACCCCACGATCGTTTTCGGCTGATGTTGTTATAAATGATCCACTTTTCATCACCTGTCACTAAACGCTTCAGAAAAGGGTCATTTTGATTTCGTTTTTCAAGAGAATCACAAATGGAGATGCGATCCAGTAAGTTTTTTTCCGTTAAGTCGTGAGGTATCCAAATGTCATAACGATTCACGTATCCGAGCTTCTTTAGATGTTGAAATACAGTACTGTTTGATGACTTCACTATGTCTGCAATCTCTCGAGTTGTGTAATGAGGGTTTTCATCCAATAATGCTTTGATTTGGTCCTCTTCAATAACAGGAGGTCTTCCTGAGCGAGGAGCATCTTCAAGGCTGAAATTACCCGTTTTAAATTTTGCAAACCACTTTCGAACAGTTGATTCTGATACAGCACTCCCACCATAAACATCACATATCTTTTTTGCTGTTTGTACAGCATTTTTGCGTTTACGAAAAAAGAAAAGAAACAAGTGTCGATAATGCACGTTGTTCGCATCCATTTTTGCAATGAGCCAAATTAAACGCTATTTGAATAATCTTAACGGTTTTTTTGTAACGGACGCGTCTCAAGGTCATTTATCGTAATATTCATTGGTTTGTACAATTCTAATCATTTTTGCGTCAATCGGTGTCTCAACTGTCGGCTATCAAAAATCGCTACGAACTTTCCGAACAACCCAATAGTTATTTGACCAAAATGCATATTATAAAAAAGATGTATGTTATTGAATAAAACTTATTTCTAAATGAAATAATTACAGGTATACCTCGCCTTATGTTGGTAATTGGTTCCAGGAGAGGTGACGTAAGTCGAAACTACGGTGGAAAACGCCAATAACGAGCACTTAAAGATCGCTAAATAAGACGACAACAGAAACACAGATGTTTTCGTGTTTCGTTCTCTAGGATTTATGATGATTATATTAACATTTACTGTAAATGTACATATTATAATATGATTTTATGCGCTTTTAACGCTTTTCTAGCGATGTTACGACTTCAGTGTTTGTGGCGGACGGATGTAAAGTCGAATAAAATGACTTAAACTCAATTTTTATTTTTCCGTATACTTTTTTGACAAACTACGTATAATCGGGAACGACGTAACTCGAAACGACGTAAGTTGAGGTATACCTGTATTCACGAGGTCTCAATTGTAAGTGGTTATATGATAAATTCTGTAATCTCAACCATGCTATTTTAGTGTTTATATTTATGAAAAAAACCATCCTTCTTTGTTTCACAATAATTGTTATTGGTAACTATCACTCAAGAAATAGAATAATTTCATTTTGTTATCATCTTTAAACCAAATTTATAGTCGGAACAGTTTCATTTGCCATAAACATTTTCAAGTCTGTTTCATTATCAGATATCCTTATATAACAGATTAGAAAAACTTTAACATTTATAACAGTTTTTGGATTATCTCTGCGACAGCAGGAAGTAAATTTACAACAATTCTAACAGTATAATTTGCATTGGGGTGATTCTATGAACTGTTGAATCTTCTAAAATGATCCTCTAAAAGTATGTTTCTTTTCTAAATGAGAAAATAAATTTTATTTTATTTATGAAGAAAAATCTATATAATTCAGATAGAAAATAAATAAATATATATTGAAAAAACAACAAAATGATTTAAAAATACATTTTTTACAGTTTTGTATATTAGCAAAATTTCAGATTATGATAAATTTATTGATTACACATTATAGTATGAATGTTATCTCTAATGCCACTAAACAAAATTTTAGAATATTTTCCAAGTAAATGCCTTTAGGCAAAGCCGTCACACCAGAGGAGGGAATTTTACGGACTTCTGAAACAGGAATGAAAAGAAATTAAATAGAATAAATGTGTTATGACGAGAACTCTAATATCCTCAGGATAAATATTTATATCTATGTATAATAATAATCCAATGGGCCATGCATAGGAAACATGGCAAAGAGGGTAATGATCAACTTCCTCTCATTCTCGTACGATGATATTAAATACGGGAAGATACCGAGCTCAAATACTTGCGGGCCACGTTAAATTCTTTATACTTCAACCTGGCCGAGGGGAGGAAGATTTACTTGTCTGCGATTTTTTTCGGTATGCTATTTGTGGGATACCTTATTATTTTAAGATATCGAGAGACACATAAAATTGAGTAGTAGTCTCCTGTTTTGAGGGAATGATCAACTTTGGACACCTAATTTATGTATTTAAACAGAAACACATTGTTTTTACTGAGATTTGTTTGTATTATTATTTTCATTCATATTTTCTAAATAAATCAACAAAATTCAATGAAAATTTGAATTGCAGACAAATAGATAAAAGCAGTAATTTGTACAAAAACAAAATATAGGAAAAATTTATTTATTGAAACTAATAAATTTGATTATAAAATTAAAAGAAATATTATAATCTGATCTGACAAAACAAATTGTTTAGTCTTAAAAACATTTTTTCCAAGTACAGTATAACAATTACACTGTAATTTGACAGACAGAAGGGAAAGCTCTCTATTTATGAGACAATAGAACAGTTTTTGTATTTTTACATCATTAAATGGCTCTCCTCCCAACCTCCACCTGCAATTGTAAAGTTTATAATCCTTATTTTGATAAACATACAATTACCAGTAGGTTTAGATAAATTATCATTAAGGTATGATATCTTCCAATTGTAATATATATTTTTAAAAAAATGTATAGTTACTTATAAGATCACTGTAGAATTTTATTACAAAATAAGATCCTGACATTCAGATCCAAAAACAAAAATACAAAAAAAAGAAAAAAACAGAAATATTTTCCTAGAGCCAAATCTGTAAGAGAATATCATTTTGTACATTTTGCAAGATTCGTGCATATAAAACTCACATCAAATTGTGCACATACCTTGTGCTAGCAGTGATGTTTTATGAGGTGCTCCATGTACAAGCATTCCTCAATCTTCTTTGGCTAGAAGTGTTGCACATGCAGCAGCAGTACTCCTTTCCACCTAGTATCTTGTGGACTCCTATTGGTCTTCAGGGATCTGGTGGGCATATAGCTTTCTTCTGTTCCCTCCAATCACTCGCCAGGTTCTCAATTACCACCACACGATACGAATGTCGGTATCTTATTTTGCTTGGGCCTCCTCCAAATTTTCTTTGTAAAGAATTCAACATCATCCTGGCTATGATATTGAAAGCTACTTTCTTCCAATACTTCAATGTCCTCCTTTCATCCAAATATGCATATATCATCATATTGAATGTATCAACCCCACCCATAAATTTATTATATAATAAAACTACTCGTGGCTTTGTTTTACCTTCCTGTGCCTAACAATTTAGTCTTTGCGTGTCCTTGCATGGCCGAATAAGAGAAGAACAGGATTATTTTGTGATTTGTTTTCCTGGAAACCACAAGCTAATATCAGACTAGACGGCTGTTTCCCAAAACTTTTTAGGCCACGCCCCACTTTAACATTTCTAAAATCATCATGTCCCCCCATATAATAATTTTAGTTAAAAATTTATTTTTGTTCTTTTTAGTAATACGAATGATAATTTTGAAAGCGATTTCTTACAACTGTTGTCAAAACAAAGAAACGAACTTTTAATAAATAAAAATAAGATATTTTTAAAACTTAATTTAATTTGATTTGTGGACTTGATGCTTTTTACACAGCGATTTTATATCTGGCTCAAGCTTAGTTAGCTTAAGTCTCAAATCTCCACGTTGTGTTATATCCAGACGATTTCTTTTTTTTCAGTCAAAAAATCACTCACAGCACTAAAGCCACATTCGGCTAGATATGAAGATGAAAACGGTAATAAGAGTTTTCTTGCACATTTTGTGGTATTGGGGTATTTTGCTTCTGTTTCATCGCAAAGCCATGCCATCGCACCTTTAATATTAAATAGAGTTATTACAGATTCGTTACTTTGCAACTCCGCGAGTTCTTCTTGATATTGCAGATTGGATATATCAGCTAAATCCACCAAAACTGGTTGCACCATCCATGTCGGAAAATTCATTTCTTTTAAATCAGCAAATCTCTCTTTAAAATCCGTAATTAAAATTTTTAAATGATTAACAATTTCAAGTATTGCAGAGTCAGAAACATTACACTTGTTGAGCCAATGAAACTGTTCAAAATTTCTGTTACTTAAGTGTTTCTGACTTAATTCTAGATTTTTAACAAAACCAAATATTTTTGCTTTGGCATCGACCAGTGTTTTGCTTGGTCCTTGTAATTGCTTGTTCAATATATTTAGCTTCTCAAAAATATCGGCTAAGTAACTTACATATGCTTTGCCATTTGTTGTCAATAAGAACTTCATTTCAGGCTTATCAATTAAAAACTTTTTAAGCGAATCAAACAACTCAATAAATCGTTTCAAACAATTCCCTTTTGATAGCCACCTTACTTCAGTGTGTAGTAACAATCGTACATGGCCTTCATTTTGCTCCTCACAAAATAGCTTAAATAAGCGCTCGGTTTTAGCGCTGGCTTTTATCGAGTTAATGCATTTGATAACTGCATTTAGTGTTTCATGGAGGATAGGAGACATGTTTTTAGCCACCAAGTTTTCTTTATGAATAACGCAGTGAATAAGGGTCATTTCTGGATTATCAGCTTTCATCAATTGTAAACAACCATTTTTCTTGCCCATCATATTGGGGGCACCATCTGCAGCACACGAAATAACATTCTTCATGGGGATCTCATTGTCATCCAAGTAGCATTTGAATATGTTGTAAATGTCTCTCGATTTGGTAGTGCTTTCTAATTGTTTACAAAATAGCATTTCTTCTGCAAACTGTCCACGTTCAATATATCTAACATAAGTGATAAGAACGGCCTCACTGTCTCTTAGAGTTGACTCGTCCATCTGCACAGAAAAATTTCTGGTTTTTAGTTTCAAAACAAGTTGTTTTTCAATCTCATCGCCCATCTCGTCGATCCTTCGGCTGACAGTATTGTTACTAAGAGGCATTGCTACTACATCCTCGTCATCTTTTTCTAAAACGGTTTTCATAAAAGCAGAAATAGAGGGCTTTATTAGATTCTCCCCTATTGTGTGGCTCTTCCCTGATTTAGCAATTAACAAAGAGATTTGGTAACTAGCCTCTTGGATACGACTATTTGTTACATTTCTAGACGTGAATATTGAAGTAATTGTCGTCCTTTTCTCGAACTTTTCCTTCAATGTTTTGAAGAAACTTAAATCTGAATTAATATAGTCCTTGTGTTTGGCCTTCAAATGTGCTTCAAGCCGACCCAATTTCATAGATTCGTTTGTCAAACATTGCTGGCATATTAAGCAAAACGGCATCCTCTCATCATTAACTGCTGGTATGAATCCATATTTCAGATATTCCTCTGAATATTGACGAACTTTCTTTTTTGTTGTTCCACTCATTTTTTATGGGCTAAAAAAATAAAATTTTGTAAAAATAATTCAATGTGACAGAGTAAACGTAAATTAAGAAAAAATTGTTTTTGTGTAGATATACATTTTGCCGCAAGTAATACTAGGGATAAACGCAAGCCCTGAAGATTCCAGAAGATTAGATTGCGGGAATTAAATTCTTATGGACTCCTTTATCAAAGACACTCCTATTAGAGATATTCAAACTAACAAAAATAGCACAATTTATTAGTTTATAAATATTATCAATAGTTTTAAACTTTAAAAACTTATATAAAAAGTTAAATGTTTAAAAAATAAACAAAAATTATTCAATACGTAAAAATTATATTTATACAACATGTATCAATAAATTCATTTAATCATATAAATGACAGACAATTAAAAATATTACGACATATAGGTGTTAAAAATATAAGAGTTAAATTCTTAGAAAAATTTTGCAAAAACGTTGTGCGACTTTAAAAGATACAAGATTTCTGCGACAAGAGATACAGCAAAGAGGAAAAGCTGAAAAGTTACAGTAGTGAACCGAAAATCGGAATCAATTGGGGACTGGGGTTGTTCAGATTAGGGATTTGTTCCGATTACGGTTTATGTACGAAAAAATATATTAACCTGTCCGATGTTTAAATTTTTCTCCGTTGCGTGTCGCTTCGTGTTGAATTTTCGTCGATTTTAAGCCTAACGAAAATTTTTATAATAATAATCGAGGCTATCGTATCGTTAAAAATTATTTCTGCATTTTGTACAAACAAAATAAATATATTGAAGAATATAAAAACATGAAAATTATACTTTAGAAGTAAATTTAGTATCAAAAATGTTCGATTCAGCACGACACAGTACGACTGAAAATCGTGCCGATTACCGGCGATTCCTATTACCGGGGTTCCGATTTACGAGTCTCTACTGTACTTGCGGACTCTAATAACAGTTTAGGTTTTGATACCATCTTAAAAATTATTATAAATAATTAAAGTCCTCTATTTAAAAAATTGCTTTTTCATATTATTAGTCACCTAAAGCGTTGCGTTAAAAATGCTCATAGCGAAGGGGGTAAATTATGTCATGTCAATTCTCAAATTGCCCCCCTCCAACCAGCAAATTGCCCCCCTGTGGGGCGTACGCCCCACTTTGGGAAACACTGGACTAGACGGTCTGGCTGACCAAAAAATTTTTTAACTGGTAGTAAGTGCTTTCTATTTCGACACACTGTAAGTTTTCAAAGAATACAAGGTGCAAATAAAGGGAACTGAAGTGAAATAATTATCGACAAAAACACAGCCCTGTAGTTATAATTCCCAAGAGCCAATAACTGCCTAACGACAGTATACCCAAATTGAGGCTGGACGGCCAAGCAGTTGAGGTAAAAAAAAATCCCAGGTCCCTCATAGCCTATTGCTATGAGGGACCTGGGATTTTTTTTTAAAACTCTTTCCACCCTGTGGGCACTAAGAGGGCCTCTTTTTGCAAGTCCATTACGGGTTTGGCCAGGCCCACAATGGAGCGAGGGACAGGCTGACATTCGGTTGGATCACCCCCAAAAAATTCCTGGGGATTTTCGACCTGAGTCCCCTGCCATCTCGATTACTTGGCCGTCTTTTTTTTACCCAAGATTGAATCCGGACGGGTCGAAAAATCCCCAGGAATTTTTTGAGGAGTGGTCCGTCCGGATATGTCAGACCCCATCCCTTGCTGCACGGTTTTTCAAGCAGAAATGCTCGCTATTAAATTGGCAATAAATTGGACTAAGGATTCATATGACAATGCTTATATACATATATATACGGATTCCCTGTCAGCACTTAATATTATAAACAGTACTAAATTGCACCCAATTGCTGAGGAGATTAGACAATTAATACGCTTATCTAACTGTAATTATACTGTTACCTGGGTTAGAGCCCACCAGGGAACAACTGGAAATGAAAGAGCTGACACCTTGGCCAAGCAGGCTGCAGAGAATACCTCTTTGATAATAAACTATAATAAACTCAGTCAGCGTACCTTACGACGAATGTTATGGGAAGACACAATGTACAATTGGCAAGATAGATGGAACGAAAACAGAAGTCATATAACTTATGATTACATACCGGATATACAACAATTTTATAAATTAAAATGGTTTACCCCGAATTATTATACCACTCAATTCTTTACTGGCCATGGGAAGTTCGCCAGCTATCTGGCCAGATTCACTAATAGGACATCGAATGAATGCCCTACTTGCCATATCATAGATGGCTCGAAACACTACTTCTATAATTGTGTAATGACTGAGAGAGAAAGACAAGAACTAAGGGTACTGATGGAGGAGCTTGGTGTGAGATGGCCATGCAACTTATCAGATATTTGGATAAGCAAAAATGTTTACAATGCTTTTATAAAACTTGCCAAACAAACTGTTAAAATTGCAAATCAACTCATATATAATTAGTATATCTTTAGTATAAAATAACTTGGTGTATCATTGCTTATATTCAATTCCATTTACATACTACATCCATTATTGATATTCTATACTCAATTTCTCTTTAATAAAAATGTCTATACTTTGAGTGAAGCGATGACCAGGTGCTTTCTCCTAATCAACTAAACATTAACTATCTTAGTGATTGCCCTACGAAAGGAAGTACTGTATTAACTATATGTACTGACAGAATACATTTGTACTGGCGAGTTCTAACTACCAGCTTGTACCGCAGCCTGTTTTATTAATTTGAGTACTAACAGAGCACACACTAAGAACGGCAATCTGTGTACTGATAAAGCACACTCTAAGAAGTGTAATACTCACCAGCTAGAAATGTACTTTTAACAGCTTATGATGGAACAGAGAAATTACTATGTCAGTGTCAACCCTTACGGGTGAGATGCTTAACGAACAACCTACGTTATTAATAAAACGTTTCGATGGAGAAGTGCTCCTTTGATATTGAACTTATAGGTGTGGTGAACTACTGTAATCTTCAATGGTCCTCGTTGGGAGCAAACCGACCGACCTTTTTTTTTTTTTTTTTTTTTTTTTACAGTGGTGTTCATTAATTTCCTTCAACGCGCTTGGCAGGTTTAGTGAGATCAACATGTCTATAATATCTTTCAACGAATTCTAGACTTTTAGTTTAGCTTTCTTAATTTACCACTTAAGTGCCTCAACGTCCTCCAATGTGTCTTCAGTATGTTCATAAGTGTTTTAATGTGCTTCGTATGCATTAGTGTGCCTAATAGGCTTAGTGCTTAGTGTGTTTCAATGTTTAAATCAATTCAATGTGCTTGAGTGTGTCTCAACATATCATTGTGGTGTTTTCAATGGGTCAAGTGTGCTTCGAATAAGTTTCGGCAAGCTCCTAAATCTGTGCAATGGGTTTTCTCTGTGTGCCTCGATATCTTAGTGTTCAGCGTGTTTCAAGTAATCAACGTGCCCTGATGTATACGACGTGTTTTTAACTGTAGTACGAAATTTCAGTTTTTTGTGGAAACCAATGTGTTTATGTTTGCTTCAGTTGTGCATTGAGAGGTGCTGCTTTTAGGTCGTCCCTTAGTGCGTGAACTCTACATCGTCTGAGAGTTGCGCCTTGTTAAAGGCAAAGTGTCTTAAACTATAGACATACTGGATCACCTGTAGACCACTCATCAGGCATTCTCCATTTTGGATCTCTGCTTTTCCTACAGGCAAACATTTCGACATTTTAATTGCTGAATAAAACTATGACTACCACGGATGTGCCTACAGTTTTCAGCAACTATAATTACCTATAATAACTATAATCTTTTTTTTTTTTTTTGTTTTGTTTTGTTTTTTGTTCATTTAATTTATTCATTTAAACACTATGAATTATTATTACAAATACTATATTGTTCTTACATATACATATGTACTTATTCTATTTATTCTTTAATTACTTTAACTGTACTAATGTATATATATATTTACTCAATGTTACTCTATTTAATATTTTACAAACCTCTCGGTAATGCATACGCGGGGCCGAGAAATGTACTTTTGTACCTAAATAAAGAATGTATGTATGTATGTATGTATGGACCCCATCCCTCACCACCCGGCTACCCCATTACGTGCTTGGCCGAACTCAAAATGGGCTTGCAAAAAGAGACCCTGTTAGTGCCCACAGGGCAGAAAGTTAAAAAAAGTTATAATCAGTGTGGCCACCTTTTCAAAATTGCCGACCTGGACAGTTTAAAATTAGATACGCACAATGTCATTTTACAGCCAAGAACTGAACAATGCTCATGCCAGTTAAGTCAGTCGGGGACTTGTGTTGGAACAAACCTAATATTTGCAAAATACTCGCAAATATGTTTATAAATTTATTTTGTTTTATCATAATTTCACAATTTCTACGAAAACCAGGCAAATTAATAATTAATCCGGACAATGAATTTAAAAACAAGCCTGGTGGCGACACTAGTTATAATCTTATATAAGAAGTAAAAAGAACGGATTTTCTAAAACAAAACTGCTAAAACTTGTAGTTACTTCTTTTCCTTTAATTAACCGAAATGAACCTTTCGGAATTCAAACGTAACACAGCACTAAGTTGATCACGTGACTAAAACGCGCCCCGGCCCGACCGTCTTGGCCTCCATCGGCCGACTGATGAGTGACGTACGCGTTCGAACAGAAAGCAGCCATCATTGGTCAGTTGTAGCTAGCGATAGGTAGTGTAAATGAATGACACTATAAATATGACGTCAAAACACTAAACACGTTCCGAAACAGCGTTACCGTAGAGGGCGTTCGGCAGAAAAATGCTCGACAGCTCCAAAACTGTTGGGTCCGCTGAACCTTGGTGACTGTCTATTAACGCCTTATCCACTGCAGTCATCCGACAGCATATTTTATAGAATTATATTTTAAAAATATATTTAGCATAATTGTTTATAGATAATAATCAGACTTTTAAAAACGTAATCATAAATAATAAATAATAATTAACCTAGATGGTTATTGTTGAATTTATCCGGTAGAGGTGTCGGGTCGCTATTTAGATCTTCATGGTGTTGTGAGGTTTGGTTATTTGGAATTCTTTGTTTCTTTATCAAAAGTAGAAAAATAAATAATATAAAATGGCGGATAGTTCGGGAGATCAGTCGTGGACCGCCCAATCATTTCGACAAAGTATAAGAGGCAAAATGTAAGTAATTATATCGATTCACGCCAATGAATAATTATCATTGAATGAATATAAACAATGTTTTGAAGGAAAAGTCTCTTTAATTTATAAAAATATAATTTGTTGTTAAGTTTATTTAAGTTTTTATTACAAAATTTCACTAAAACTTGATATAAATGATTTAAAAGGAAAGTGGATTTAGCTATTGTGTACATAGAATGAATGCTTTTTTTTTGTTTCAGTATGGCATACTTTCAAACCTGTTTTTCAATGTGAAAGTTGATCAAATAAGATTTTAAATAAAAAATAAAATTAAAGTATCAGGCACTTAATTCACATACTTGAAAAAAAAGAGAAAAATTCTTATGTCAGTTTAAAAAGGTATCTAACAACATAATTCAAATTTAAATTGATGTAGTAAGTAAAGGGAATTTGAGATTTTGGTATACTGAGATTTTATATCACAAAAATTTATATTGGCTAAATTTAATTATACGTAAAATGGAACTGTAATTTGATAGTTCTGTTTGTGTATTAAATCCCAGTACATGTTATCTAATACTCTGACCACAGATACGTGCGCGTGTAATATGAGTAATTATCGATAATCGTCATTTATGCCTATTGAAGTATAATCAATTGTATTTCGTTAGAAAAGGTAGAAATAAACTAAAAAAGTGTGCCTCTAATGAACACCAGATAATCAAAGATAAAGTCATAGAAATTGAGATGAATTGCCCATTCCCTTTTAGCAGTTGAATGTAGATAATGTTTACCTAAATTACTTGTATTTGTGCTTTTGTTGAAGATTGTAACTTCTTAATAGACTATCAATAATGCTGTTGGTATTTTATTTTCAATTTAAGTATAAGGGCTGCTTAAATTGATAAAAACAACAAACATCCCAATACTGGTTAATATTAATCTGAGATCCACTATGTTACAAAACCAACGAACCAGCATAAAAGAACTTCAGTTTGAGAAGCAAATGTTTTTGTCCATTTTTAAAAGGACGTTCTTGGGCTTGTGTTCTAAAATTTAAATTTCACGTTTTCGGAACGGATCGTAAACTTTACGTAGTCGTCGACGATTGGAGGATAGTTAATGGACACCGATTGGTGAAATGTTTGTATGTAGCAACTTGTGTGGAATGTGCTTCTGTTGAATTTATATATATATATTCTATGGGGATTGGGATTTTGCTATCCTCTTTATAGATGATGGTTTTTGACTTTTGGGCCATCCTGTAGATCTCCATTAACTCCAGATATCTGATATGTGATCTGTTTGCTTGTTATTTTTTTAAAAGTGGACGAAAAATGCTGTTTATGGCCTGTTCAATTGGGCCATAGACGGCATGTTTTCGTCCATTTTTAAAAGGACAATAAAACTTGCTGTTTATTGCCTGCTTATTGGTTCGTTGTTTTCGTGACATAGTGGATCTTGGACTGCTTAAATTGACTTATTCTAAACAAATTAATGTAGTAAAATTATTTTTACAATTGTTAAATTTTCTGTTATTTATAACATTATGAAATGCTGTATTTTTATTTTGTAAGTCATCTGAACATGATAATATATAGCTAAAATTATATTTTCAGGAATTTAATTTCTATGAACATATGAGAAATAGGACAGCTTGTTTAACATAACTTTTCAAGAAATCAGTTGAATCATAAAAGTTGGGGTTCTACAAGTTGGTGAACAATTACAGTAATAGAGTATTCGACGGAGAAATAATTCAAGCATATTTCAAAGTTCAATAAATAAACTGCTTAGTTGAAAAAACCAATAGTTTTGTTTGAAAAAAAATCTGATCAGACTCATTCTGTTTATTATCAGCTCCATATGCAGAATTTAGAAGAGTTTGTTCTAAGTTCTGTGTAAAGAGCTATGCCAAGTTCCAGACAGTTGTTTGATATTTTAAATCATAAAATATTTTTTTTTTTTATGTTTTTTTATTTACTATTTTACATACACTTAAACATCATTATGCATAACAGAACTTGGTACTGTTTTTACTTCTTAAACACTTCAAACTACTTATTTAAGAAAATCAAAATTCTTTATTATGAAGCCTCTTCTATGTGGCTCACAGAATTGTGTTTGCCTCAAAATCTGTTTGATCGATTTTGATAAAATGTTGCCATTTTCCATTGATTGTGATGAGGAATCCAAAAATGTAATAAAAAATGGGTCCATGACTTTGTTTTTTGAGATATAAGGTCATAGAACAAGCGTGTGTGTGACTGATAACTCATGAATTGTGCCATTTTGTCAGGCAATGTCCCAAGGTTGCTAGCACATCTATGGGCTTATAGAATTTAGTTCGTTCTCAAAATTTGACAGGGCAAGTTTGATGAGATTCAGTCATTTTCTATTAATTGCAATGGGAAATCCAAAAATGTAATGAGGGACCATGACTTTATTTTCGATATACAGTGGTGTCAAAGTGACAATGTCTGTGTTTGTGACACGATTGAGCATGCTTAATGGAATTTAGGCTTACAGGTCAAAAAATAAAAACAGCGTTGCGTGTCTAATGAAAAATAGGTGCAAAAAATGAACAAAATACAAGAAAAAAGCAATTGATTATTATTTTGGTAACCACTAAAAAGGATTTTGTAGACAGATAAATTTATCTGTCTACAAAATCCTTTTTAGTGGTTAAATGTTGCTACATCCTAAAAAATAAATTTATAAATTATTCCTTAAAATAAATAAATTTACCTTCTAATCCAACATTCACCAGAAGTCAAGAATCACACAGAAGACAGTTTTAATTCACAGATCTTTTATTTAAATAAAAGAGCTATGAATTAAGATTTTGGTTACCAAAATAAGTGATTATATGTGGTGAATATTGCTGAATTTTAGCTTTATATTAAAGCAATCAATGGTGATGGCTTTGGATCACCTTTCCATATCGGTAAGTGCAAGGATCATGTCTCCCATGGCCAAAAAGTACAAAATCGCCTCTCTTGTGGATGGCAGGTACAAGGATTGCCTCTTCTGTGCTTAATATGTGCAATGATTTCTTCTTTCTTTCCGGCTCTGCCTTAATTCTATCATGATATGACAAAGTCACACAATATTCTAGTATACTCTAAAATCCTATATGATGTATCTTCAAATCCATTGCTAAAAGTAATAGTAAATGCTATCCAACTTTGCACCACCTAAGGAATGATAAAAACCTCATAGATGACAAATGGAACAGTAGAATGTATATCATCCTGACTGTAAATAAGGAGACTCGTCAACATATCATATGCCAGTTACACCTAGATCCCTCAACAAGAGGCTCACTGAACACAGATGGCATTAAAAGAGGAATCAGCTACAGTTTTGTCTTCTTTTTTCACAACCTCCAGGCACAGAGGTAGATTGGCAGATGGCCAAAATCATCTGAACCATTTCTCACTCCTCCCACACCATCATCTTAGAAAGGAGTGAAATTTATGCTACGCCATTATCAATACATACTGTACATAAACATCAGCGACAAGGACTCCCTTTTCCCTGCCAGACAATATTTCATTCGGTCACATCAACCATAGCTGTTATAACCTACCTCTCCCACTTGTTTACTTGATCCAAATCTATCCCTTTATCTTCCCTTCTGAAACTAGTACTTCACTGTTGACTTTTGATGCCTAAGGATGATCCATTAACTAGGTTACAAATGTTAGAACTCTAAAATCCCACTAGCAAAGATGCAGTAATTAGTCTAGTTATCCCAGTGATTAATATATCATCTTCATTATATATTATTTATGCTCAGATTGACAAATTCTGAACCTTAATCTGTGGCTTTTTTTAAGTTATTAGAAAGTTTTATCTGTTAGTATTTATTTCAAGGAATTAATATTGCCAAACAAGTACTGTACCTAAATGTTGTTGTTATGCTGATAAATTAAGCTTAAAATTTACATACAATGTTATTTTTAATGTTTATACATAAATAGTGTATTTATTTGCATTAAACCACATTAAGTAATAATTTAACATTGTTTTTGTATAAATTTTATGTTTAATTTATTGTAATCAATTAATTTTTACATATTTTTGTGTATAAACATAACAATAACAATAAAGAAGCTTGTCAGGATACATATACAGTAGTCAGAAGGCTATGAAATATGTTGGCTTGTCATTGTATAGGATCTGGATTTGAATCTTATGTGAACTTCATAATTTATAAGTAATATGGAGTAGAATGTCAATTCCCACTTTGTTGCCCATTGTGATATTGCACATCTGGCATTGAAATTGCAGCCAGTCAAATAGTATTAATATATTGATATCTTGCTTTGGCAAATCACTCAATCCATAAAATTCCTCTTGTCAGAATTAGAGTAAATATTTCTTTTCATATATTTATGTACTAATTAAATTATTATTTGGAGATGCTGCTAACCAATTGAGAATTCATATCTTTGTTAAAAAATAAATTTGCCAATTATTAGATGTTTAAATGGTGTCTACATGATATAGAGAACTATTTAATAATCTAAATTATACTGTTGATACTGTTTGTAGTTCACTGTAATTCTCTGATATATGTATCACTCTAGAATAACTAGTTATTATCTTGTAATAACTGGTTATTCTAGAGTGATTACAATCTGATTTAATGAATCATTCATGACTTTGCCTTATTTCAGTATATTTGAAGTTTATTGCACTCAAAATTCACGATAGAGGATCTCTAATATAAATTTTGAGTGCAATAAACTTATTTATGTTGCTATATTTATTTGATAAAGTTAGGATAGGTGAATTTTTTAGATGCAAGCAATGGTACGACTGTACTTTTTAAGAAAATATTTGATGTTAATAGTTACAGTGTTGCTTAAAATTTTTTTTTAAGATGAGCATGTTTTAAAACATTATATAGATTAATTAGTAGAGTATATGATTTATAAGCCAAACAACTACTGAATTACATTGGGCTACTTCCGTGATTATTTTAAATTAATTTAGAAATTAATTAAAAATAATTGTGGAAAAGTAGCTCAATGTAATCTGGTAGTTGTTTGGCTTATTACTAATATATTGAGTTTCAAGATATTTGATCTATATGCTTAGTTTTGATAAACTTACTTTCTTATACTGAAAACTTTTTGTCCCCATTTCCACATAAAATAAATAAGATGAAGCAAAATGTGCTGTGTGTTAGACTTGATGCTTCTTGTTAGAGAGATTAGTAAAAACTAGTTAGACTCGTGTAACTGGTTATATAACAAAGAAACAAAGAATACACAAAGATTACACTGTCTCGACTCACGGAAGGTCAGCGCTGGAAAGGGGAGCGTGAAACGAGGTCACTGTCCCCGAGGGGTCAACAGCGCCACCAACCTTTTATTATGTAACAGAAGAACGTTTACAAAACATTGCGACACAATTCGTTGTACGTAACGATGTTGTATAACATTTAAGAATAATTTTGATCATTGATTCCAACACTATGAACAGAAAGTTCTTATGTAAACATATTCTAATTGTTTGAAAGTTAAGACAATGACGAAAATATATACATTTTCAAGTCTATTTTTTATCCATTTTCCACTAGCCACAGAAGTAACAGTTAAAATGTATATATTTTTGTCATTGTCTTAACTTTCAAATAGAAGATATCCAGAGTTATGTAACCATATTCTAATTGTATTTGTTAAATGTAAGGATATTAGGCAATGTGATTAATTGATTATGTTTCATATGGAGAAGTAATTCTAGTTCACTTTAAATTTTGAGATATTGATTTACATGTTTTTTCGTTTTACACATTTATTTTAAATTGATAATTATGTAAATGCTAATATTTTGATTATCTAATTGATTTATTTGAAACATACGAACTAACTTCTTTATTAACTAATTCATCCAAAATTGCTTTTTCAGAGTGTAAGATGGTATATTAACTGATAGGCTCATGCTATTTTCTGACATATTTGTTTGAAAGTGTAGTTTTTTTATTTTGACACTTTATCATTGCATATGGTTTATAAAACACTAGGGCAGGGATGGCAAACCTATGGCACGCATGCCCAAAGTGGCACGTATAGAGAAATCATCTGGCAGGTAACGTATCATATGATTTCGATTGACCTTCTTTCTTTTTCAATCATCCTTCTTTCAATAAGCTTTTTGTACATTTGTTCTAATTAAAGCATATTTGTTTAATTTCTTTAAATATTGTTATTTGAAGTCTAAAACTTTGGCACACACAAACATCTTTAAAGCTAAGTGTACTTACTATATGGCACGCGGGCTCAGAAAGGTTTGCCACCCCTGCACTAAGGCAATAAAGGTGTACTCCAGAAAAACTCTTTTGAGTGAAATTGGTGTCTGTTGAAATGATTTTTGCTATGGATAGTTGAAACATATCTGATTTGACTTTTATCAAATTATATTTTTAATATCAATATTGTATTTCAAATTATCTTTGAAATAACAAAGTACTTTCATTGTATATATTTTTAATATCAATATTGTATTTCAAATTATCTTTGAAATAACAAAGTACTTTCATTGTACTGAAACCAGGAGGCCATTACCCTTTTTGAGTTTATTTAACACTGTTAAAGAAGGATCAGTACTAAGGACAGACCCAGACCATAGTAAAATTGCATTTCTTCTGTCTATAAAATTGGATTTCTTGCAAAGGACAAATTGTTTATATCTGTCTGAATCAATAATTTCAAACTTTCTCTATAAAAATCATTTTATATGTATAACTCTGGAATATATTCAACAGATTATACACATGAGAAGCATTACTTTAGATCACAAGCAATAAATACTTTCATTGATTATGTAACTTTGAAAGCGTATTTTAGGATTCATACTGCTATTACCAAAATTCATTAAATTTTGCACATTTTTGTTTGGAAATGAATGTAGTGATTAAATCTTTTCCAGTTATATAATTATTTCTTAAAATGGATAAAAACTGCTTTTGATCAACATTACATAATAAACAACCACAGTAACATTTTTGGATATAAAAGACTATCAAAACTGAGTGTTAAAAAACAAATCATTAGTTTTAATGTAATTTTTCAATAAATTTGAAGTTTCTATTTACTAGGGGATCAGATTTAGACATGCTGCTGCCCTAAGATATAATGTATAAGTGGTATTTTCTCTCTTCTTTAAATAATAATAATTTTAAAATCATGAGGACCTAAGCTATAGTTTGTCTGGCTTGTGTAAATCTCACTTTGACCTAAATTTAACATTTCTCTTTCTACTTATTTGAACAAAGCTATTTAATCATTGTATAACTTTGTTTCTACTTAAATTTTTAAAACTTGTTTTTAAATTTGTCATAACCTGTTTTGTTAACATTTTACTGATTGAAATATTTTTAGCTGATCAACCATTATATGGTAAGATGGGTGGTATAAAAAAATTAAAATACAATAAGATCATACCTGTTTAACTCATTTTAATATTTTGAAATATTTAGAGACAAAATGGATATACGTTATATTTAATATATATTTCAACTGTATTTAATATGGTTAATTTAAATGTGTTTAAGTTAGCTTTTATTACTTTATTGTACCTAATTATTGTTGTCATTTGTTCTCACTCCATCATTAAAATTTGAAATTATTTAAATTGTTATTGCATTTTTACTTACTTGTAATTATTTTGTATGATAATTAAATTTCATAAAATCAAAAGATTTCATAAACTAATGAAAAATTTCCAATGAAAAATATTCCAGAACAATGACTGCTCTCATTTACTGCATTTTCAGATTTTGTTTTCTTATTATTGGATACAGTATTAGTGTGATTTGTATCTGGAATGTAAAGCTGAGCATCTTTTGTTATTATATTGCTATAAGTATTCATCTGCATCCTATTTTATGCAACATATTTCACACATTTACAGTTATAACAGTGCATCTTATCCTTTTTAAATATGCCAATAAGTACAAGTTGTTAAGGAATTATACAGTAAGTTATGTATTAACAAAATAAAATTTCGAAAAATTTTCAAAAAAATTATTCTATGGCTGCTAATTCTATGATTTTTTTTTTAATTTTCAAAATAATTTTTAAAAAATCATAGAATTAGCAGCCAACTTAAAAAATAAATTTAAATACAGTAGACCCCCCTACAGCACGGTAGATACGTTCCGTGTTGTACGAATCACTTAAATACATGAGCCAATCACAGCCCGGCACGTGTGCAGTTTAGGGGCTACGGCTGTTTGAAAGGTTTTCTTCCATAAAATTAAACGATTCTAGACTAATTTGACTCGACATTTCCAAAACACGTATAATTTTTTGGGAATAATCTGTATAAACTATGCTATAAACAAAAAATTGTAGGATTATTTATTGAGTGTGCACCGTTCGACGATGCCATTGCTTAAGCTTGTTTTCGTCGCGGAGCGACTCGTTGAACGGTGGGCCAGTGTTTCCCGATAAACTATTTTTCTGCGAAAAATTTGCTGAACTTTGGAGACATCATTAATATAAATATAATTTTTATGGCCATTAAATAATAAATGGTTTTTAGTAGGTCCGCTGCTTGTTTAAACTCAACGGTTTGTGCAATGTCTGCTATTGGTCCACATTCGACCAATCCTGTCACAACATGAGTCGGCGATGACGTTTTACCGTGTTATACGAGTCTTTTTTAGCATGTTATACGAACACAATCGCAATTTTTTTCATCATGTTATACGAATCTGTGTTATTGGGGGGGTCTACTGTAATGCATAATTAATAAACAAAATAAATTGGAAATATCTGGTGTTGTATATAAATTGTCATGCACATGGGCAAATAGTGTTCATTATTCCAATCTCCCGAAAAACCTTGTAACCGGTGCAGTCCAAGTTGTTACGCAAACGTTTTCGAACCCTCACTAGGTCCTTCTTCAAGCGAAATTTTCTTTTTCGACCGTTCCATCGAATACTATCCTCCCAACGGATAAAAATTCGAATCGTCCGAATTCCGAATCTAAGGAAACCGCGTGCTATCCAATATTCCAAAGTTTTCGTCCGACGATCACGTGCTTATCTTCGTGACGTAATCATCCAACGTCAGTCTGATCGTAACTTTTTTGATGCGACTTCTCCTTAAGGGCCCTTGTTTTATTCATTTGGCCCTCATTGTTTCGAACCGTTGTCTTGAATTAGAGCCTGCCACGCTAAAGATAGCTTCATCTCGTCCTTCGAATTGATTGGTTGGGAGTACTCGAAGGCTTTACAAATCTCCATTTGCTCCAACCATCTGAGGTGGTCCGTGTGGCGAGTGGTGGTGATGAGTTTTGCATTCGCGAAGTCCGCAGATATTTCCGGGTCCGAGGTGTAAATCGCAAGAGCGGTGCTTTTTCTGTTAGCCCCAATGTCTTGCTGATGTTCCTTCCATCTAATCTCCACTGATCGTTTCGTGGCGCCGATGTACATTAAATTTCTATCAAATCTATGGTCCTTTAAAGGGACCGCGTACACCCCTGGTAGTTTTCTTCTGTCCGGTTCATCCTTATCATTACATAGTATTTGAAACATCGACGGGCATCGTCTGTATGCTATGCGTATTCGTTGTTTTTTCGCGATACTTCTATATAACGATGCCAACCTGGGGTTGTAGGTTACTGGTACCATTCGTTGTGTTAGCTCTCCCATGTCGCCGTTGGGGGGTGGCGTCCTACTTGTATCATCTGCATATTGCCTCTCCAATCTCCGAATTAATCCATCAAATCCGTGCTCTTTTGCCAGTTCCCGCAGGTACCTCATTTCCTGTTCCCGTGCTTCTCGTGTGGAGCAGGGCATGTGCGCCCTTCTGACCAAAGCTCTGAACGCCGCGATTTTGTATTGGTAGGGGTCACAAGAATCCGCCGGTATGTAAGTCGGGAAATTTGTCGTCTTGCGGTATATGGAGGTATTAATGCTGTTTTCCCCTAACTCTATGCTCAGGTCCAGGAAATGTACCGCCGTCTCGCTATGCTGTTCCAGCTCAACGTTGAGGCCATACCGGTTGTCATTAAACTGCTCTATGAATACTTCGATGTCTATGTCCGTTTTCCATAGCACGATGATGTCATCGACATATCTTGCATATATGCTTATGTTGTTGTAGTACTGCGGAACTATCCTCTCTTCTAGTTGCCGAATTACCAGCTCACAGAGGTCGCCCGAGACCGCACTGCCCATGGGTACGCCTCTCCCCTGGGTGTAGGTAATTCCTCCAAATTGGAAAATCGAAGAGTAGCAAATCAAGTGTGCCAATTCCAAAATCTGATTGTGTAATCCCTCGTCGTTTACGTGTTGGAACAAAAAGTCTCTAAGTGCGCAAAAACATGGCGGTAGCTCAATGGATGGGTAGAGGGATCGGAAATCCATGACGGAGATCTGCTTCGGGCGTTCCATGCTTCTAAGAGTTTCCATCAATTCCCCCGAATCGGTTATCGAGCATCGGTAACCCTGTAAGTATGGCGCCAATATATTATGTAGTGCAGTCTCCAGTTTACGTGTAGGGGCGACTGCTTTATCCACTACTGGTCGGAATTTGTGCCCCTGCTTATGGGTTTTTGCAAAAGCAAAGAGCTTTGGTGTGTCGGGGGCGTCCACTACAATGTCTTTCATACGTGACAACTGCCTGTCTTTCATACCCAGTCTTGCTGCCAGTTTCGATTTCGAGAAGCATTTAACTCTGTTTTGGAGCTTTTCAATCTCGTTGCTTCTTTGAACCATACATCTAGTATCTTAATGTATTCGCGTAGCCCTGATTCATATGTTTCCTTCCTCATCACCACAAACTCGTTGGTCTTATCCGCTCTGAGCAAAACGATGTTGTTGGCCCGGAACCATTTAATTGCTTTGGATAGTTCGTCTTTGAATCGAATCTCCTGCGCGGAGTCTTTGCCGTTCCTAATCCTGCATGTGGCCATCCATCTGTGCATCTCTTTCTGAATTTCATCCATGCCGAGTATAACATTTTCGATGGATAAGGGGAAAACAGCATTAATACCTCCATATACCGCAAGACGACAAATTTCCCGACTTACATACCGGCGGATTCTTGTGACCCCTACCAATACAAAATCGCGGCGTTCAGAGCTTTGGTCAGAAGGGCGCACATGCCCTGCTCCACACGAGAAGCACGGGAACAGGAAATGAGGTACCTGCGGGAACTGGCAAAAGAGCACGGATTTGATGGATTAATTCGGAGATTGGAGAGGCAATATGCAGATGATACAAGTAGGACGCCACCCCCCAACGGCGACATGGGAGAGCTAACACAACGAATGGTACCAGTAACCTACAACCCCAGGTTGGCATCGTTATATAGAAGTATCGCGAAAAAACAACGAATACGCATAGCATACAGACGATGCCCGTCGATGTTTCAAATACTATGTAATGATAAGGATGAACCGGACAGAAGAAAACTACCAGGGGTGTACGCGGTCCCTTTAAAGGACCATAGATTTGATAGAAATTTAATGTACATCGGCGCCACGAAACGATCAGTGGAGATTAGATGGAAGGAACATCAGCAAGACATTGGGGCTAACAGAAAAAGCACCGCTCTTGTGATTTACACCTCGGACCCGGAAATATCTGCGGACTTCGCGAATGCAAAACTCATCACCACCACTCGCCACACGGACCACCTCAGATGGTTGGAGCAAATGGAGATTTGTAAAGCCTTCGAGTACTCCCAACCAATCAATTCGAAGGACGAGATGAAGCTATCTTTAGCGTGGCAGGCTCTAATTCAAGACAACGGTTCGAAACAATGAGGGCCAAATGAATAAAACAAGGGCCCTTAAGGAGAAGTCGCATCAAAAAAGTTACGATCAGACTGACGTTGGATGATTACGTCACGAAGATAAGCACGTGATCGTCGGACGAAAACTTTGGAATATTGGATAGCACGCGGTTTCCTTAGATTCGGAATTCGGACGATTCGAATTTTTATCCGTTGGGAGGATAGTATTCGATGGAACGGTCGAAAAATGAAAATTTCGCTTGAAGAAGGACCTAGTGAGGGTTCAAAAACGTTTGCGTAACAACTTGAACTGCACCGGTTACAAGGTTTTTCGGGAGATTGGAATAGTATTAACCCGGTGTGTATAGGTGAATTATAGTGTTCATTGTATTGGAGAAACAGGAAGAATGTTAGAAAAAAGGATAAAAGAACATGATACATCAATCAGACTAAAAAATACTCAATCATCTTGATTTATTCACTGTAACAGTAATTGTAAAATTAATAAAAATAACATTAAAATTCTATTTAGACAAAAAGGTATTGGCTTTATTTAAGAAGATTTAAAGAACATAAAGCAATTAAAAATACTAATAACTTAATTAAATTAAACAGCTGGATGATAATTGATTACATATGGAAAGATGCCATATACAGAAATAAAAGATGATACACAATTTGGTATGATCGATTTAGTGAAATTTTATAGTGGTTTTAGATGATTACGATTACTTGGCATGCTCTTTGTCATAGATGGTACCTATTGTAAGTTATTTATCTACATTCTAGAACCTTTATAACACAGTAACATAAACTTTAATGTTTTTGACCACAATCTCGGTCTTCCTCAGGTTTGTAACTAGTGAGATTTGAAAATGGAACATAGAACAACATGTTTAAAAAATTATTTTAAAAGACACGGAACAATTTTTTAAACATGTCATTCTATGTTCCATTTAGATCCAATATATATATATACTTTTTACTACAGTTCAAGAATTACTCAGTAACAATTTTAATTTCCAGATATATATAGAATCCAGTACAGTAGACCCCCCAGATATATATATATATATAGATATATATATCTGGAAATTAAAATTGTTACTGAGTAATTCTTGAACTCTAGTAAAAAGTCAGATTAGAAGGACATAACAATTTGTTTATTAGTCCAAAGAAAACTCTTTTAAGTGGCTAGATAAATAACTGATTAAGCCGGCTAATATTGCTAAATTCATTTAATTATAATAGTTGTGAAACTTAACATATTATAGATAATGTGAGGTTTATAGACTATTATTATTATGTTGAGTTTAATTAGTTATACTCGGTTGACATCGGTGGCTGTGTACTATGCTGGACCAATGTCAAGGCATAGTAACCAAAACAAGACAAAAATTAAAAAAGTGTGTCAGTATGTGTGTCTCTGTATTCAGGAATTTCCTAACAATATGACATGTATTCAATATAGTGGCCTTCTGTGGTGTGATGTATGTATTTCTATTCAATTGTAATGATACAATAAGCACCCTATCCATCCTCCACAGATTCCTTATTTCCTGGGTGAGTTCTGTGTACTTTCTGACTTTTTCAGTGCATGTGTTTTGTATGTTGTGAGTGTTGAAGCAAAGAAAGTTATCAAACAGTTACAATAAAATAAACAATTAATTACAAAACCATAACAGTAGTAATATAAACACAAAAATATAATATACAATTAAATGTAATCAAAATATAGTTAAGTGTAAATTACTGAACATTAACTTGTAGTAAACTGTCCAAAACATTTAAATAATAACTAATTTCAAATCTACCTATAAACAGAATAAGAAAACTAATGTTAGAGTCACTGCAAAATAGCAAACATGCATTAGCACATATGATGATGTCCGAGGTTCCCCCCTTCTTCGTTGCTGTGCGGTTTTTCCTTTGCTAGCGCAGCAATGCTAGCGTATGCTTGCTGTTGACAGAATTCAACAGATAGAGCAGTCATGCAAGCAAGAGAGAGCAGGAAAATGGATAACTGCACAACATGTTGTCAAGCGTCAAAAAAGAAATAATAGAATTTTATCAATGTAAGTAAATTACATGATTAATACATTCAGTATTGAAAAGAAAATAGTATAAAGTTGTACATTGTACATAAATATTTTCAGCTAGTTAAGCCTAACTAGTAGACATATTTTTTTCATGCTGTTTCCAAGTTTGGAATGAAAACTGACTGATTACAAGTATAAGTTATAATAAAATCTTTGTTCTATAGCCAATCCACATCTGTGAAATCCAAGTCATGTGGACTACTACAAAAAGAACAAGAGGGATTCTGCACTAACACAATTAAGAGAGCTTTTAGCTTCTGAACACGGAATCAACATCACTTGTAATTAATCCGGACCATGAATTTAATAACCGGCCTGGTGGCAACATTAATTGCTATTCTCCCATGATGCAGCACTTTTATTTGAGCAAACATTGTGTAGTTTGTGGCTGCTTTGTGTCTGCATAGCTTACCTAGCAAAAATGGCTCATAGCCTCATGGGAAAAAAGGCAGGGCTTTGGAGTGCAACCAAGAGTATAATAGCTCCCGCTTCCCATAGTTTGCAGTGGCTCTTAATAAAATTTTCACTGATTACCAAATAGTCTTCCAAACTGCATAAATTGATTTCACAAATATATATCAAAGGAAACAGTACCCTCCCATAATTTTCAAAATGAATGTAATGCAAACAACAAAACCTATCAAACTACAAGAGAGTTTACCTGTTGAAAGTTAAAAACAAACATGCAATGTCAATTATACATCAATATCTTTATTTTACAATTATATTTTAAACATTTATAAATTAATAGAAAAAACTGTAAAAGAATATAATGCTGAATATTTTTCCATATAACAAAAAATCTTTAAAGAAACACTCAAAATTACCCATTAATTCCAAGTAATAATGAAAATAATATCAACTCCAAAAATTCTTTAATTAAATTAGAAAAAAAAAGCAATAAGAGTCACAATATGAAAAACATCCAACAACATCTTTTCTACACAATTGACAAATCTTTCTTATATGATTATTCAGAAACTTCAGAGAATTGCATCTCACCTATAAATAGAATAAAAAAACCAATGTAAATAAACTTTCCTTGTATAGTCAATGGTTTCTCCCATTAAATTCTTCATTAAATCCCATTAAATTTAATAAAAAGAAGTAAAAATAAGTCAACATTAACTTTACAGTTTTTTCTATTATTATTTTATCCATGAAATAATTTATCAATTAATCCTTTGAATTAAGCTATATAATAACACTAGTTTGTTTAAGGTGTGTGTGTCTGTGTGTTAATGTGAAACTATATCAAAGCAAGCATTACTTTTAAGATGTTTGCTTTAATTAATGTATTGGGTGATCAAACAAAAGTAGAACCCATGAGATGTTTAATAAACCTTCAACACCTTCACCTATAGAGGTGAAGGTATTGAATATTTATTGAATATATACAGGTAAAAACTGCAGCACGTGACAATACAGAAATTAAGTAATTTTTTTGTTGTTGTTAATTTTCAGTTTTTGAATTGTTTGAATAAAATGAAGGATTTAAAACATTGTTTATTAGATTAAAAGTTTTCAAGTAGATTACAATAAGACAAAATTTGAGATTTATCAAATGTTTAATTGTTTGAACAGTTGATAAATTTCAGCCATATAAAATGCCATGAATTAAAAAATAAGCAAAAAATTTATTATGTTAACATTTAAGCATAGTAAAGATAAGCATTTAGTTTTTACTTAATAAATTCAGATTTCCTCATCATTCTGTCAAATTAGAAACAGTAAATTGAATAGTCAATAAAATGTAAGTAAAAACAATGTTACTGGAACAAAATGATTGCCAATAAAAGGAGTGCTACTGCCTTTATGAGAAATTTTTAAAATTAGTTACACACAAAATTAATTATCCTTACATAAAAAAAAAATCATTATTTCAGTTAAAAATCATTATTTCAGTTCTGTGATTTTTAACTGAATACATAGACAATAACTAGATACATTAATTTAAATAAAAAAATTAATGTATCTATCAATATTGTTTAGGAAGAGAGACCCTTTCACATATACAAATAAAAGTTTGATATGAAACGTGCTGTAATTTCTCAATTATTAACAATATATCTTTAATTATGATATCAATTGGGTATTCAATGTCAAACTTTAAGATATTAAGTTATGGTATAAAATAAAATATGCAAGTTTACTGCATTAAGTATATTTAATTATTAAAATATAATAAAATTTTATATTTTATGCATAACCAAACAAGATTTATATGCAATTGATTGTTTATTTTAGTTCTACAAAAATTTACATGTAGGCTGCTAAAGGCATACAAATCTATACAAAATATTAGTCAATGCTAGACTGTAATTACAATGATGAGGGCATTCCAATTGTGTTGGAACCAAAAACCCAGTCTTATCTATTATTCCACTTTTATGTAATTTCTTTGTTTTATTGCTCTAATGATAATTTCAGTTGAACAGGAAATCCTGCTCTTAGGGGAAGTTCTGGACAGGAAATCAGTTCTAATTAACATAATTTGATCTTTGTTCCCATAAGTTCCATTTTTGTCGATTGACTGATAACTACACTTACGTACAGATAATTATATTATCTTTATTTATGCTTCACAATATCAGTAATTTTAGTTTGTATAACATTCCACATTCTGTAACAGGATATTCTAAAGTAAGTTGTATAACATTACAATCTCTTAATGTTTAAATTAGTTTTTGTTTAAAATATTGAAATGATTAGTTATTCTTTTGTCAAGAAAATTTTCAAATCTAATTCAGCATTAACTATGTTCAAATAGAATAGTTTTAATATCTTAATTTGGTAGCTAGTTAATGAAATGAAAACCAATTACTTCTCTATCTTAGTCTGTTTTATTTCTTATTTACATTTTCATAGTGCCATTTATTACATTCTTTTTAAGTCAAAATTTTACTCAGCTAAAGTATTTATGATACATACCTATCTACATAGTATTGAGAACCAGCATCCTTTATGATTGAGTTGGTTTTAATTTTAAAGTTTTAAACTTTGACTGTTGAGTTCTGACTGCCAAACCAACACCTGTTTTGTAATACAAGAGAAGTCATCTGGAGAAGGGAATTGGTCAATGTAACTGTTGCTGGTATTTGCCACATATGTTTAATCTGATGTTAGTAGTTGTCTTAGCAAGATATAGTTTTATATAATCTTGCTCTTTTTTGTTTTTATTAAACTTTTTTATATTTAAAACAACCATGGAATCTTTTACATACTACAATAGATTTCCTGCTGTTACCACTTAAGTGGTTTCTAAGAAACTGTGATTAAGGAACTTAAAAAACTGTGGACAGTGCTCTGGTTTCTTGTTGGTTAACTGTAAAAAAAAAATTGAGATTTAATTGCAGAAATTACCATTTGAACTATATATATATGTGTGACCATAGGGCCGGTATCTCTTTGATACCACGTCAGGATGACACCACTGTATCCTTAGATTGATACAGAAAATCAATTGCGCGAGCGGTTACGTATGGGTTAGACCCGGAATGAAGTGAGTGGAGAGGATGACGGAAAGAACGCACCCAGAGATTTATATATAAAAATATACCCGTTTATTTTCTCATATGTCTAATTAGATACAAACGATTACTTTACAGAGAGACACGTGATAAGGTACATGGCTCACGATCCGCGAACATAAATTCTACGCGGATTAGAGAGAGAGAGAGAGAGCTGACAAATATTCGCGTGTAGGATAAATACCTTAAGATATGTAGTCGGATGTCGATGTAATAATCGATGATATCCTTATAGACCGTTGTAGGCGTTCGGGCTAAGAATAGATGATCTTGTAGTAGATCGTCGGTAATGACTCTGTCCACTAACAGGTAATAGTTGTTCAGATAGGAAGTGTAACGACGACAGTTCGGCTTGAATATAGATGATGAGGGAGGATCGGCGGCGACAGGTAACTATCCTTTTGAGCGCACAAACACACGGTCAGTAACAACTTCTCCGTCTTACTCATCGTACTCCCTTTTTATATGGGGAGGGAGTTTGCAGGCCCTTCTTTGATTTCGTCAGAAGAGATGATCTTCTTGGACCAATAAAATTATTGGTGACGTAGTCGTGTCACCGAAATTTGACTCATCTTAACAAGGAACTCAACTCGTGGGAATCGAGTTTAGACCGCTCTTATCAGAAAGTTTTATCAGTTGATTTCCCGTTTAACTAACCCTTTTTGGTCTACTTCGTTCCGTTTTGTATAAAATGTAGAGTTTGCATAAAATATAGTTAAAAGATTATAAAGGTACATATAAATGATAAAGTTCACAATATCCCGATCGTCACATATATATTATATATCATGACATTGAAATGACAACAAAAAAATTGAGACAATTCATAAATTTTAAAGTACAGTCAAACCTGTTTTTGTGCGGTCTTTTTCTGTGCGATTTTTGTGCGGTATATGAAAATTTCAATCAAATTGGAACATAATTGACTCCTGTAAAATTTTTAAAAACTCTATTGGTTGTTTTCTATGACATCAGCAGGTTTTTTCATTTTTTTTTCAAAAAATTTTTTTTCTCATACGTTTTATTTCGGTCCCGTCTTATTTTAATAGCATAAAAACCATAAATAATATGTTATACAGTAGAGCGTCGATAAGTGGAACGTCAGTAAATGGAATGGCCGGAACGTGGAACGATTTTCAGTCGGACTGTGTCGTGCTGAATCGAATGTTTTTGATACTAAATTTACTTCTAAAGTATAAGTTTCATGTTTTTTATATTCTTTAATATATTTATTTTGTTTGTACAAAATGCAGAAATAATTTTTAACGATACGATAGCCTCGATGATTATTATAAAAATTTTCGTTAGGCTTAAAATCGACGAAAATTCAACACGAAGCGACACGCAACAAAGAAAAATTCAACAGGAAGCGATACGCAACGGAGAAAAATTTGAACATCGGACAGGTTAATGTATTTTTTCGTACAAAGTCGGAAACTGGAACAAATCATTAACTGGAAGGACCCCAGTCCCCAATTGGTTCCACTTTCGACGCTCTACTGTATTTGAACAGATGCAGTAAGTTAGCTCCCCTCCAGCTTTAGACTGCAGGTGTGAAATTTCACGCCTTGTTAAATGAAATAACACTTCTTGCAGCTATATTTATCAAATAAAATCATTATTTAACGATTATTTTTAACTTTTTAATGTTAGATTCGTATTTAAGTGGAAATAATTAATTAATATAAAAATTAAAATTCTTAGAGGATTTTTTCCCCATTAGGTGTTGCAGAAAAAGGCCCAAGGAGTTAAAAAAGCAATTCCTAGTTATTTCGTACGGTTTCGAGTTATTTTCTACGTGAAACTTTTTTATGCCGTCCATATTCACGGCATAAAAAAAAATATATTTTTAATTGTGTTGCTACAACTATTTTTTATAGCCACTCGTGAAGTTTCACAGGTTTTTTTTTTTAATGCATTTTCTTTTATGCGGTCCCTATCCCCTATCGCCCGCACAAAACAGGTTTGACTGTAGTGTATCTATTGTACAGTACATTACATATATAAATCATATCCTGAAGAGTTTTTATTGGACTATCTTAAGCTTTAATGTAAATCTTATTTTTGAATTTTACTATTGTATTAAGCAGTCGTATTGAGTTCATAAAGCAAACAATAATCAATAAATAAAATAATCCAACCTAATTAAAAATGACATATTTTTCCCATAATACTACATAAAAATAATTTACATATTCTTATAATCTCATACTGAAAGATTATTTAAAATGAAACAAAGATGATAAAAGTTTTAGAAAATAAATCTGAAATAAATCTTATATTATTTAAAAATCTTATACTGTTGATAAAGTAGAAATATCAGCTTTATGATTTAGTTGTAATTTAATAATTTTATATAATGATTAAGCAATGACTGATACTGAAACTGTTAGGTTGTATGAAATTAATCATATTTATACGTTAAATACTTCAATATCTTTTTATTTTAGAGAGGAAGCCATAAGACAATCCGGCAATCCGACGACTAAAAGTGTTGTCGAAATGGAAAACCATGTTTTTGCTAAAGCCAGAACTAAGGTATTTACAAGTTTATTTTTATAGAATTATTTTCAAATTTTCCAACATATATATTGATTATTTATACTAACCCTCTTAGTATGAAGAATTAATGTACTGAGTATGTTGGCACAACGTAAATAAAATGAACACACTAAAAACGTTTTTTTGTCCCAGTACAAACAGCTTTGGATAAAAACTAATGTTTTTGACCAAAAACTTGGTCTTCATCAGGCTATTGACTGGTATAAAATTTGAAACTGGAATTCAAACGACGTGTTTAAAATTATTCTAAATTCCAAATTATTTAAAAATTGGAAACTAATTTTTGCCATACATGCTACTGAAATGATAAAAATATTGTTACATCCCTACAAATAAATAATAGTGTATTTGCTGGTGTAGAAATGTACTAGTGTTGTTCAGTGCTTTCTCATAGCACCACCTCCATGCATACAAAATATTGATGGCATCTTTTGCATTAATACAGTTGCCAGCCAGGCCAGCTTTATATATTTCCAATGCTTCCAGGTTGTGAAGGTGCTGAACCTGATCTGACATTTTTACCAATTTGGCCCTATGAAGGTTGGCTTGTATTTCGGGGTCTCTGGCGTAGGCAGCTAGGACGGTGGTATGCCTTTGATTGGCGATATCATACCCGTTTAAAAATGTTGTTCGAATTCCAGTTTCGAATTTTATAGTGGTCAATAGCCTGACAAAGACCAAGTTTTTGGTCAAAAACGTTTGCTGGAACTGACTCTAATATTAAGCTTTCTGTAAATATTAGAATCCCAATTTGGTATGAGTATGCCATTGACCTGAAATGAAATAAGTTTCTGTTAAATTTATATAAACTGTTCTCTTTAATACTAATACAGCTTTATAATTTTTACTGTATATCGCAGCAGGCTGATCAAGACTTGTAGAAATGTACTGTTTGGTTTTATAGCATCTTAAAGACAGAATACTTTATCATTTAAGTCATAATGTGAAGTAAATAAGACTTTTTAATCATTTTTAAAAAGCGTTTATTTTTCCACTGAATAGTTAAGAAATACTTAGACAATATTGCAAATATGCACAACCTTTTAAAGTAAAAAAAGTCATATATCATTTTTGTAGCATATTAAGCAAGGGGAAGTGATATGGACAAAATTCAGGATTAGAAAAATTGTTTCTAGGAAATTCAGATATTGCAATAAATTAAAATAGCAAATAAAAGACGTTATAAAGATTTTATTATTATTTTTTAAAAATATTTTTGGGAAATATTAGTTTATGATGATGATGATGATGCTTTAAAAGTAAAGGGAAAAAAGAATAATATTTAGCAAATTTTAAAAAGTCTGTATCTGTAGAATTGGAAATTTGTATAAGTAGGTTAAAACTGGTTTACTCTGAATATTTATTTTTGTCATTCTGCATCATTATCAGTAACTTAACAATAAAAAAGTACTTGTTACAACTAATTGAAATTGTTTTTGTTTTTTAGGAAGAATATTTAGGTTATGTTGCAAGATTAATTATTCATGCAAGAGAAATGAGTAAGTGAATGTATATTAAAATATTTTGGACTTTAAATTTTCTACATAATAATAAAACAATCATTGATTACTTATAAATAACCTATCATATTATAAATAACATGATTTATTGCATATAAATCTTAACATTAGATACTGAATTTGGAATTGGATAAGTATTGGTGTTGAATTCTGTTTTAATTTCAGATCCAAATGTATTTTAGCTACATCAGAATCTTTCATTTTAATTCATAATTTTATATTTTAATATTGTTTCTCTTATTAATGAAGTTTTTTTTTGTTTTATTGATCTACAAATACAATGCATGCTACTTACTATGATTAATTTAAGATGTAGTTTAAAACAAAAACAATATAAAAATGATAATATTAATTAAACAAAGGTTCAGTAATGTATGTTGATATGAAATAATGCATATTATAAAAGACTTTCAGTGTTAGGAACTTCAAACAGAAAGATAGCAAAATTTGTTGAATAAAACATAAAAATAACATTAGTGTTAGTGTTGGGACAATGATGAGGCAATCCTTTAACTTAGAACTGAACTTTAATTTAATCTAAGACTATATATACACTTGTTGATACATCCATAATTTGGCGCCAACAGAACAACAGGTTTCTTCCTGCCTCGTGCTTTCTTAGCAGAGTGTTGCCAGTCCACATATAGTTTACGACAGTTTAGTGATACTCGCTTTAGTTTCGCATTCCCAACAATCCCTCTCTTGAAGAGACTCTATGTTTATTTAGTGTTCTCTTCGCTAGTTATGCGTTTACGGTGGATTGGGAAAGGTTTGGTCCCAAGTGGTTTCTTGAGGATGTCGACAGCGTTGTTCTTAGAGTCCATATACTCTGTTCGTATTGTTTCATCAGTGACCTTCTCTCGAATGAAATGATACTTTACAGCTATATGTTTGGTTCTACCGTTTATCACATAACTTTTGGTATGTCCTATTGCTGCTTGGTTGTCACATTTGACGATACTGGGTTCTTCCAGTAATTCCTGCTGATCTAACTGTCTAAGCATTTCTCTCATCCATGTTATGTCTTTTGAACACGTTGATAGGAATATATTTTCAGCTTCCATTGTACTGAGAGTTGTTACGGATTGTTTGGTACTCTTCCAGGCTATAGGCCCTCCGGCCATAAATACTGTGTATCTGGTTGTACTTTTACAATTTTCTTTGTCCATTGCCCAGTCTGCATTTGAGTATGCAAAAAGGTTTCCTCCGGATCTTGTGTACTTTATTCCTAGTCGTCTTGTTGACTTCAAATAACATAATATTCTTTTAGCTGTGTTCCAATATTTTCTTGAGTATCCATTGCAGTACTGTGCGAGTTTGTTAACTGCAAATGTAATGTCTGGCCTTGTTTTCTGCGATACATGCACCTATAAGTTCTCTGTAAGGTCTTATCTTCTGTCTTCAAAAATAAATTTTGAAGATAGAAGTATTGGAGATTGGAACATTTAAAAATCAGAATGAAACTCATATTGCACCAAAAAATTTATAGAACACCTGAAGAAGACCATAGAAATGAGTTGAAAACATTAGCGTTACATTCTAATATTGTCTGCAAAAAATATACAAGGTTAGTGCAACATATTTGTATTCACTACAGATTTTGTGGTCCAGATACAGTATTTCTATGCAGCAACAAACCCGTAAATTGTGGCAATAAGTAAAAAATTCAAAAGGAGGTAAAGTCAAACTTGACTATAACAAGCATTAGGGGACTGGCAAGATTTCCTTGTTATAACTGTTACTCATTATATTCATGAAGAGCAGTGTTGTAATTAGGGGAAGAATGGGCAGTTACTTTGGATGCAATTACACAGGGAATTATTATGGATGGCAAAATTTGTAGCTACACACACCATTGATGATTAGTAAAATTTATCTTTCCCAGGGAAAACAACAAGTGAAAAATAAAAACTTATTTTTTTCTGAATAAGAATTCCTCTTTTGCAAAAATCGGCACACCAGTATAATAGTCCTATTAATTAATATGATAAGTCCTTAGTTGACAATAATAATATAAAACAGTATAATATAAGGACATAAAGGCAATTGAATTAATGGGTTACCACTCTGTTTACTAGCATTCTAAATGATGCTAGCTTGTGTGAAGTTGTCTTCTGATTTCCAGTGTATGAATGAGTTGAAGTGGGTTGGCTTACAAAAGGCTTTAGTGTATAGTTTAGTTCCTACTTTGCAGATTGTTAGATCTAAGAAATTAACCCTAAAATCATTTCTGTACGTGTTATCACTAATTCATAGAATCTATTAACAATAAAACAATAGTGTTGTTGTTAATAGATTCTATGAATTCTAGCACTATTGCTGACTCTTCCGAATGATTAACATATCAATATAATATGTATATAGTTCAGTATATTGCATAAAAATTAAACAATATACAAAAATACGTGCAAATCAGAATATTTCACCATAGTGAGTAGCATTCAGTTATCTCTCTGTGCTTGGAATGTCATAAGCTGGAGAAGCATGGTTTATTAATTAAAAAATTAGCTTAGGTGGTACTAGTAATATTACACTTCAATATGGCTGTCTTTTGGAGGGACATAGTGACAGGAAGCTGCTGCTATTTTATATTTTATTTCTCAGAATATATTTGTATTATGATATCAAGATTTGTAAATTTCATTGTCAGTGTTACAATTGTTATTTCATATTACCTGGATAATCTCAAAGATAAGTTGTGGAAAATTGTACTGGAAAGTCAAGATGAGTCCTGAACACTTTGTTAAATCTTTGTTGTTTAACAACACTTCTCTCCACTGTCGTTATCTTACAATAATGGCCTGATGCACCTGGCAGTGTCATCGACATGTACAGTATATCATCACTCAAGAACCAATCATACAGGAATACAATTAAGATAGAAAAACAGGCTTTTATTGGTTTCTGAAGATATGTATTTCTCAGACATGTTCCTCATTGGTCCTTTTAAATTTTACAGCAATATTGAGGACAGAAATTACATGTATGTTATAGAAAATTATGACAAAAGGCTTGTATAGAAAATTGCTTTAATTTTTATACCATTACTTTTGCTCTACAAAGAATTTTACAATAGTTAGAATTACCTTTGTACCTAATCATTTGCCATCCAGAAAAACACAAATTTACATATATTTGTCCTATGTAAAATAAGACCTTTCTGTATATTTAATGTACCGTTACTGAAAATTATAATGTATATTCTAAATATAATTTTATTTAAGTTTAAGTTTAAGCTTAAATGTAATTAACTAAAAATCATTTTATTATTTATGTAATTTTAAAGTTTTGATTAAGCTTTGTTTCTGAAAGTAACATTTTTATAGAAAAATAAAAATTTGGTAGCAAGGGCATCTGCAGGATTTTGTCTTGAAGAGAAAACATATATGGTATAATTTAGATCAAGTAACCAATTAATCCATTAATTAAGAGCATGTCCCTTAAACATATTTCTACTTGTAATATCTTCATTTACATTTATGAAGGTGAACAATATGTAATTATATAGTGGCTAGATGGTTGAGGGGTTATGGCTAGGGGACTAGGAATAGAATCCAGGTGGAAGATTTCTGGAATTTTTTTATGGTTTGTTTGTTCCAGATTTGCTGGAACAGTCCTTTACCATCTGACTGCCCTTATTTTGGCCATGGAGAAAAAGGCCCTCTTAGTTGGATACAGGGCAGAAAGAGAAAAAAAGCATGTGAAAAAACAAATGAAAACATCAACTATCCTAAAAAGCATGAAGTCCTCCAAATAGTAAAACTTTCACAACAAAACCTTATTTCACTGAGAATTATTTATTAACTTTAACAAATGTTTCAACGTGTTCTACAGGCCATCTTCAAGTTTTTAAAAGCCATAAAACATTTGATAAGTGTTCTTTTTGAATAGATCAGTTAAGAACACATTTAAAATACAAAATTCTTCAGAATAATCAGCTATTTGAATCCAAAGAATGAATTACAGTACTATATATACAATTTAAAATAAAATAATAAAATATAATAAAATAAAAAAAGCAATTACATTCATAATATCAGTTGTTGATTGTATGGACATTATGCACTATTCTCCAATAAGCTCTTTTCATCCATATATTTTCATGCTGTAGCACTCTTATAGTTTATACATCTGCCCAAAAGATTACTTCTATAAATTACAACTTTTTTCCAAATTCTTCATAGCTATTGTTGGTGAATGTACTTTACCAGTTTTATAATGCTAGCTTCCAGTACACTCACTAACATTAGCTATGAATTTGCTGATTATTCCAAAGAATTTTTATTTTAAATGTATTCTTAACTGATCTATTCAAAAAGAACAGTTATCAAATGTTCCATGGCTTTAGAACAGGTTGAAAACGTTTGTTAAAGTTTAATAAATAATAAACTTCCACATCATCATCATCTCTCAGTGAGGGATGATGATATGGAAGTTAAGAAGCATCTAGCTGGGTATCAAGTAAATAGTACAACTTTACATAGAGTTCATCTTGTTTCGTGCAGATTATATTTATATCAGCATAGTGATTATTAAAATAAATTTACTCTTACAAAATATCTTTGCTTTATAAAATTGTTCTTTGAAATAAAAGTGAAAAACAAAAACGAAAGAATAAAGAAAATCTGAGAAGGGAAAATTGCTGTTTCCTTTATAATACTACGCATTCAGAGTAAAATTAACCCATGAAGCCTTTGTATCCAATTAACTTTTCTTATTTGGACAGAATGGAGTTAGTTAATTTCAATTAATATTTTAAAAACTGGGTTATTTTAACACCCTTTTTACACCGAGCAAATTTTTATTAGTGCTTGACGCCACAGCATTAGTCTTTTTCTGGAATTAACAACTGGAATAATTATGTCATTTTAACCTAAATCAAGCTGTATTCCGTATGAACACCATCTCGATCTTTATTCTCATTTTTCTTGGTTAACTTAATCTATACAAATCTTATGCTGTTAACTTTAGCCATATAAAAGTAATACAAGAGTATGTGGGTATTTAGGTGATGCTTATGGTGCTGCAATACAACATTGATACCACAACAGTTTTTTTACTTTAAAATAAAAGTAAACATAGTAACACACATTGCTTAATATTTTATGTAATTCTAAGGTAATTAAGTAACATTCTTTGAAAAACTATAGGGACATGTGTGTTGAGCAGCATCGGTATTCTGGAGTCCTGGATATACTGTTGAACATGGGTGCCATTCTGTATTAGTAAAATAAATTTATTTTCTGACATTTTAAAGAATAATATTCTTGATTAAAAGAAGAAATAACTGCATTATCTTATTTGATCCGGTACAGTTTAAGGTATAGATTTTACTAATATTTCTAATTTCCGATTGTATAACTAAATGAATTTCAATATAAAATATCATTATATAGCCATTTAATGACTAAGAATTGGAAATTTGATTATTAGCTATGTATTTTAAAATCAATTTAGGTCATTGTTTTCATCTCCCTTGTCCTGTTAAGATTCAATGATATTAAAACATTATATGGTAGAACCCCGAATCAGGACGGGAGAATTAGGGAGTGAGTGATCCATCGAACCGTCTGGATATGACGGACCCCATCCTTCAACACCTGGCAGCCCCATTGTGGGTCTGGCCGAACACACAATATGTTTGCTAAAAATACTCTCTTGGTGTTCACAGGACAGGAAGCGCTAAAGAAAATGCTGAAGTGATGTGGTACTTTGTTCTTAATTAAGCTTTTAATTTGTACTAATTCCTTTATGAATTGTTTCTACATAAAATAATTTTATTATTATTGTTTGAATTTTTGAGCCCTTAGGTCTGGGTCTAATAAGTAATCTGTCACAATGTACAGTACTGTGCTATGCACATCGTACATGTTTTCTTGTAATCAGAAATACGTGGTACGATCAAAAGTTCGGGGACTGCAGTAATCTATGACAACAAAAGCATGTATTTGAAGTTACAACATATGAAATGGATTCTACCAAACCACTTCTACGTGTTCAGGTTAATTTCACCCATGTCATGTGAATAAACTGCAAGCGCTGCTGTTTTTTTCTGGAGATATTTACCTTTGTTCTGCAACGTAATAAAAGTGGAGTTTCAAGAACAACCTCTGACATTTTGACTTTGCCATGGTAGATTCACCGTACACCTTTCTTAGCAATTTTAAAGTCTCCATAGGTGTTTTACCTAAACGCTGACAAAATTTAATGTTGGAGGTTGTTCTTGAAACTCCACTTTTATTACATTGCGGAACAAAGGTAACTATCTCCGGAAAAAAACAGCAGCGCTTGCAGTTTAATCACATGACATGGGTGAAATTAACCTGAACACGTAGAGGTGGTTTAGTAGAATCCATTTCATACGCTGTAACTTCAAATACATGTTTTTGTTGTCATAGATTACTGCAGTCCCCGAACTTTTGGAATGCACCACGTATATCGGCGATGAATAAGCGTAATAATTGCGATTAAATATAATTTTTTCCACTCATAATCAGTGTTGCTATATTATCTTATGTACTGTACAGTACATGTAGATGCAGATGCGTCGTGCAGAAAGTTCTTCTAAATTTTTACTGAATCCTGTGAACAGTGAGAATAATACTGTATTAATATTGAAAATGAAAACGCACCACAAATTCATTTTAAAAATTGTTCAAATTTACGCAAGTCGTAATTTATAATCGCAAATTAATCCAATCTGGCAACCTGGTTATTGATAGTGTTTTTTATTGACTAGATAAGACACTTGTTGTGTTTGACAGTTTTTAGGAATTTGAATGTTTTATGCATATTCATATGTTTTGGAAAGTTTTCTCTTATCCATCCCTTTTGCAGAGATTTGTTAATAAAATATCAAACGTTAAAAATATCGCAAAATGTAAATATTATTATTATTTTTAATTTCAAACAATCATATCCTTTCTTTACATTTACTTGAATAATGTGATATAACTTACACAGTTTGTATACAAAGTAAATGTACCAATAGTGACTCAATAAGCAACTATACTGGCACATTAAAATTTTGTGTCAATTAAGCAATCTGTTTACCCTCGACGGTTAATATTACCTATGGTAGCGAACATAGCGGCTCGTCTCTGAAACAGTGGGGACGCACGTTCTAACCTAACCTAACCTATTCTAATAAATTACCATAATTATTGCCACCCAAATTATTAGAATAGGTTAGGTTAGGTTAGGTTAGAACGTGTGTCCCCACTGTTTCAGAGACGAGTTGCCATGTTCGCTACCATAGGTAACATTAACCATGTCGGAGGATGGGGTAAAGATTAAGAAACGAAATTTGGCATGGTAACTTTCAAATAAGGGACATTGATTTTGTTAAACTTTGAACTATAGAACTCGAGGTGTGGGGAGATAGAGGGTAATCACGTATCATATCTCGAGGGGATCGGACTTGATGAAAATTTTACTTGCTATTGCCATTTACAAATATTTTTAAAAATTTGCCTTCACTCTTTAAGCTTTTTTTTGCCTTATAATAATAATAACTTTTATATTATTATTATTATTATTATTTTAATAACATCCTGTAAGCATTACAACCATTTTAACTTTTGACTAGTGTCATAATGTTTTTTAAACTTAAATACTGTATTTTTTAAAATTGAGATTTTTATCATAATTCGGAAAAATTAATCTTTTTAAGATTTTGCTATTACTTAAATTTTATATTCTAGTATAGTTGAAACTTATCGACTTCCTAATGTTCTCCCTAACCTTCTGTTAAGAGTGCTGGGTAAATCGAGCAAGAGCTCTTGCCAGCTTTTTTAAATAAAAAAATGTTTGTGTAATTTGGAATGACGTAAACAGACGTCATTGAAGAAATGAAAGGATTAATACCTATTAAAAAAGGTGTTTCAAAGCGGCTAAATGGCTGAATACATAGGAAGTATCAATGTAGTTTATTACTACTATACTAGTGGATAAGTCTGGCGTTTCTCGGGCAAAAAGTAACGATAGCGAAGATTAAGATTATTACATTATAGCCAATCGTACTCGTTTTTACAGAATGCAAGGATTAGGTCCCTCTGTTTCCAGACTAATTAGAAAATTTTTAGATGGGTCTAAAAATGTTTGATTTTCCGCAAAAAACTGCAACTGCGCCTGTAAATCTTGCACATCGCTTTCTCTTAACACTTTCATTGTTAAGGAATACACTTCTTTCATCCCCACGTGGTATCCTACTAAAATGCAATTAAAAATAAAAACTTGCATCTAAAATAGTACAGTAGAAGCTGAGTTTTTCAGGATAAGCTTTAATGCTGTCCCTCTCCTCCGCAGGGGAATTTCGTGTGACATCTATATAGTAGTAGGTATATAAAAACATGCGTATTCGAATGCAACATTGATTCAAAATTTAAAGCAATTGGTGAAGAACTTTCAGAGATTTAAGATTTTGAACAAATGAACACTTACATTTTTATTTATATAGATTGATACTTCATATGCATAATATAACCCTTTTCCTTAAGACGTAAAAATTAATATTTTTAATATTACATTTTAAAATATTTTCAACTAATCAGATATAGTCTAGTTTAAAGAACTTTTATTAATTTACAAAAAATAAAGTTTAATTAAATGTTTAATTCAGTCAAATACTGATAAGAAGTTAGTAACTATTGGATAAGAACTGGGCGAGTGAAAAGTAGTTCTCAGTATTTGAAAGTTTTTAGTCCTTTAGAAAAAAATTTAATCAAAAGTTTTATTAATTCCACATTTAATGCAAAATGTGAACTAATTCAACACACAAATAATAATGTATATAAAATACAATAAAAATGCTAAAATCCTAAGATCCTCATATACTTTATATATGAATCGAGTGTGTACACAAATATTGTGACACTCTAGTGTGATTAAATCATACAAGGAGTCCTGTCATTCGCTGTTTAAGAAGTTTATTGTCTTTTGGTTTGTCAAAGATGTATTTTGGTCCAAGTCCCTCATCAGTCTGACCTGATTTGACATTAGAATACATACATCAGAATAATTAAACATTAAGATTAAGTACAAAGTAATTTTATAAAAATATATTATGTACACAGAATATAGACAAGTAGAGTAATTAACTAGCATTATTACAGTTTGATTGGATGACTTACAATATTGTAACACGAACAGTAAAATCTAAAATACGAAGGTAATATAGTGGTATAAGATATGTAATTGTTGCTCAATATGTTCCGCATATTGCCGTAATTACCCCTAAGGGCATAAAATCTTGTTAGACCAATAGAACATACTTGCTGTGGCTTAACTTTAAATTTGCTTGTTAACTTAAAAGTGTTAACGTTAAAAATTTTCACGTTTATTTTTCGTTAGATAAATGTTTGTTTTTATATTAACAACAATTTTTGTTATTAATTAAATAATCCTTACTTCCTCAGCAGATTTACCAACAATAATACACAAACACCTAATTACTTGCTGAGCTTGCTTATATCTTTATTTTCAAACGTTTTCAACCTAGTTATTATAGGTCATCCTCAGGAAAAATTTATTCCAGTTTCACATTCGAATATATAGCCTTCGAATGCTCGTGATATTACGTTTCGAAATTTTCAAAAATTTTAACGGTTTAAATAATAACAAATTAAACCAACTACAAACACATTAAAAACATTACTAATTAACAAACATAAAATAAATAAATAAATAAATAAATATTGTATCAAAAGTAGATTAAACCAGTTAAAGCTGCCATGTCCTTTCTACGGGTTTTTAAATCCCATTTCTTTTTCTATTACGTATTTCCATGCTGTTGGAAGATTATTTGCGTCTTTTGCATTTAAACATTTGTTTTCCACCTTACTTTTATATATTTCTACTTTCTCCATCCCTAATGCAATCGTCGGGGAATGGACTGCCTTTACTATTCTCGCTTCATCCCATTTTACGTTCGCTCCTTCCTCTTGTCCCATGATCGCCAAAATGGTGTTATTGTGCCCTTTTTTTACATCATATTTGTGTTCTTTTATACGTGTTGCCAAATTACGTCTAGTTACTCCAATATATTCTTTTGTTACCGCTAATTGCTCGTTCTCAAATGGAATCTTATAAACCCCCGCCTTATCCTGCATTCTCATTGCGTCCTTATCATTTCTAAGTAATCTGTATATGCTTGGTGCTCTTTTATAAATCATTTTTGTGCCTTTATATCTACATAACTCTTCTATCACCCCTTCCATTTTTCTGTCGTACGTGAACTTGCTGATCCGATCCTCTCTATTAAATCCTCTGTGTCTATGCTGTTTGTAACTCTTAAGTAACCCTTCTATTATGTTTGCTTTATAACCTAACTGCTTTGCCACTTTTTTAATTCTGTCAATCTCCTTAATTTGATCTCGTACATCTGTGCAGTATACGTACGCCCTTTTAATAAGCGCTTTAAACGCTGCCATCTTATATTTGAACGGATCATTAGACCACGCCGGTATATATAGGGGCGCAAGCGTGGGTTTTAAATATACTGAAGTTTGTATACCTCCCCTTTTAAACTTTATATTTATGTCCAGAAAATGGAGTTGCGTACGGCTTTTTTGTCAAACAGCATAGACACAGAGGATTTAATAGAGAGGATCGGATCAGCAAGTTCACGTACGACAGAAAAATGGAAGGGGTGATAGAAGAGTTATGTAGACATAAAGGCACAAAAATGATTTATAAAAGAGCACCAAGCATATACAGATTACTTAGAAATGATAAGGACGCAATGAGAATGCAGGATAAGGCGGGGGTTTATAAGATTCCATTTGAGAACGAGCAATTAGCGGTAACAAAAGAATATATTGGAGTAACTAGACATAATTTGGCAACACGTATAAAAGAACACAAATATGATGTAAAAAAAGGGCACAATAACACCATTTTGGCGATCATGGGACAAGAGGAAGGAGCGAACATAAAATGGGATGAAGCGAGAATAGTAAAGGCAGTCCATTCCCCGACGATTGCATTAGGGATGGAGAAAGTAGAAATATATAAAAGTAAGGTGGAAAACAAATGTTTAAATGCAAAAGACGCAAATAATCTTCCAACAGCATGGAAATACGTAATAGAAAAAGAAATGGGATTTAAAAACCCGTAGAAAGGACATGGCAGCTTTAACTGGTTTAATCTACTTTTGATACAATATTTATTTATTTATTTATTTATTTTATGTTTGTTAATTAGTAATGTTTTTAATGTGTTTGTAGTTGGTTTAATTTGTTATTATTTAAACCGTTAAAATTTTTGAAAATTTCGAAACGTAATATCACGAGCATTCGAAGGTTATATATTCGAATGTGAAACTGGAATAAATTTTTCCTGAGGATGACCTATAATAACTAGGTTGAAAACGTTTGAAAATAAAGATATAAGCAAGCTCAGCAAGTAATTAGGTGTTTGTGTATTATTGTTATTAATTAAATATTTGTTTTAAATGTATAAGATGTGTGTTAATTCTGTTTTCATTAATGGAATTTAAATTTTAATAAAGAAATTTACCCATTTGGAATATAATATTGTTCTAAGTCATGTTTTTCCATATTTTCATTAAAACAAGTATGAAATATATTAAATATTTCAGTAATTTTCACTTCAAAATTATTAAGATTTCTCATTTACTTAAAATTTTTAGCATATTGATAAATTTCAAATTTATATCGTGATATAATGAAGTAATTTTACAAAGATTTTGTAATAATTTTTGGTGAAAAATTTGGGGAATGTCATTAAAAAATCTGAATTTATTTATTGCACATTTTTAAAAAGTGAAGTATGAAAATTTTTATTTTATTCTATTGGTAAAACAGAATTTTTTAAAAAGTCGACTTTAATTTATTTAGCTTTATATATAAAGTTCATAGATTTTGGTTGACAGTAACTGATAATTAATATGTATAAAAGTTTTTGAGTCAAGTTTTAACTAGACAGTAAAATATCAATAAATTTATACATATACTTCGTATTATATGTTCATACAGGAAATTTTCGTTAGTTCAAAATTCAGGGGATGAAATATTCACCACTTCGAATTATTCGAGATTTACATATTTCTGTACAGTATGCCAAATGCCACGTAACTGATGTAATTTATTAAGTAAATAGAATACGGCTACAAATACAGAATGCCATTTTCGTTAATTAATAATAATAATAAAAATAAACTGCAGGTAAACAGCATGTGTCCGGTGAGAACCTCGTGGTTGCCAGATAGGTTTTATAATAAGTAAAGCAGAATTCCTCAAAATGTAGCCCAAATTATTTTTAAAGTGGGCCAAAAAGTAGTAAGTTGCCCAAAAGTAGTAGCCTAGAGCCCTATAAATATCTCAATCTGCTACTTGTAGACCAATCTTGCAATCCCAAAACACATCCGTATTGTATGAGGTGAGAAAAAAATTAGTCAGTATGTAAGGTGACACCCAAAAATGTGTTACTGTAAAAGCAAAGTCATATTGACCAGATTAGAATCGTTCTTGGTCTATTGTTCTCTTATGGTATGGAGGCACTTCGATCTAAATCGGTGTTTTTCAACTTTTTTATCTCACGGCACACTTGAATCTATAATTAAATTTCCGTGGTATAAATTTCCACGGAAAAAATCATCTGATTTAAAGTTGTGTTTGTAAACAATCTATTGCCATGTTACTTGCCACTTAATTCTTTTTGTTTTTATTTTTTGTGAATTAAATAAAACAGTATTGTTACTTAAAATAGCAGCAGGTTACAACAATAGTTATTTAAATGAATAATTTTCATTTACATAAGGAAAGCAATTAACATTAAGTCTTAATTCGCATTTAAAAGTCACATAATAATTGCCTCTACAAACTTGTCTAATGTATCCTTATTTGTAAGTTTATAAGTGGTTTCTGTCGCTAAGCACTGGGAGTTTGGTCGAAGATTCGTGCCTGGCCAGGACGGGCTGGCCATGTGGAGTTTTTTGTGTTTTCTCCATGTCTGTAATGCCCGAATAGGAGCCGGTTACCCTCAAAAAGACCTCCCGGAAGGCATCCCCCTAGGCAGATCGCCTGAGTGTTGCATTGCCTTAACTGAATACAACAAAAACAATGTATACCTGTATTCATTATAACAATGAAAAAGTCGTATAATTAATTTAAAGAGGTTTTATTTTTGGCATGTGTACTTATTGTTCTTTGGGCTTCTTTTCAAAAATAATTTATTTAATAATCTTAAAAAAATTTCGCGGCATACCTACGATCACTGATCTGAACGGACGAGTTAACATATGCATATCACAGTTCGAATAGAATTTTCACTTCGAATTTCGAAGTAGCCGTATTTCGAACTAACCGAATTCCTTAACATGTAAATCTCTATATACCCGGCCGGCACAAAAGTACAATTACAAACTGATGGGATTTCGAACTAAGTTCGAATTAATGAGGATTTCTTGTATTTATTTTTTATAAAACTGATTGACCTCACTTGCTAACGTGAAACTTTTGAATGTAGGCAAATTTCTTGCCAAAAAATAAATGGTGGAAAGAGGATCTCAGTACATTAATTAAAAAATTCAAAATTAAGAAAAAGTCAAATATTTTGTTTTGCCAGGCTTTAAATGTAGAAGAAAACTCTTCCTCTGCCGAAAGGCAAGAAAGGACTGCTGAGGTGCATTAAAATGCTCAGAAGTAAGCAAAGAGATTGACGGAATCTCTGAGGCGCTGGTGGTTCTACTTGGCTAGACCGATAACTGTTGTCAAAACACGGTAGGTTCTGTCATCCAGCACCTCTTCAGCAAAATGACCTCGCTTGTGCTAAAGCAGGAGTGCGAGATTAGAACTCTTCGCACAGAAGTCGGAGCCCCAAGAGAGAGGAAAGTGGCCACGCCCCACCAACCGATCCAACAGAGACCTAGTAGAGTGGAGCAGGAAAGTCTTGTGACGGCGACAAAGGGAACTTATGCAAAGGTTGCAAATTCTCCTAAGCTGAAACAAGAGCATTCTGTTCCCTTATCGGAACACATTCTCCTCGTATATCCAAAGGACCTACAGCAGAGTATAGTGATGCGGTCCGTGACCTTGTCAAGAAAAATACCAATCCTACCAAGTTGAAGGCAGGAATAAAGAATGTTCGTCGGGTCAGGAGGAACGGTGTCTTAATCGAGGTTGCATCCCAAAAGGACGTCGAAGTATTTCAGAAGGCGTTGATGGAATGGAGAGGCTGTTGTCTGTCGACTGCCAAAGAAGCACCTTCCAATAGTTATAATTTACAATGTCCAAAAGGACTTCAGTAAAGACAAACTGGCGGAGGTCATCTCCATCCAAAACGATCTGGGCATGAAGGTCGATGACCTGAAGCCCAAGTTTTCCGTTAATGGGAAAGGGGGCTCCTCAATTGGGTCTGTGAGGTGACGGCTCCCCTATACAAAAGTCTCCTAGAAAGGGGCAAGGTCTATGTTGGGTGGACCAGGAACCAGGTCAGGGAATGTCTTGCCCTGACTTGGTGTTACAGGTGCTATGAGTTTGGCCACATCACTCCCAGTGCAGGGTGGAGGCCCAGACTTGTAGTCGCTGTTCGATGGTGCACTCCCACAAAGAGTGCAAAACGAAGCTGCTGAAATGCAGCAACTGTTGCAAAGCCAACAGAAAGTTTGGTTTGCAGCTGGAGATGGGCCATTCCCGCCTAAGTCCCAGCTGCCCCTCTTATTGGTGTGGTCCGGTCTCGTACCAACTAGGACTAGTTACCAACTGATGTTATCCCGAAACGAAAAGGAATTGATGAAACTTTGTAAAGTAGGTTTATGACTTAATGCTCGATGTTTAACGGGCAGGGCTAACTTAGAGCCCCTCTGCCCGTTTTAAAGTAAATGTGGACCTTCGAGCTCCCAATTATATGGCCAATGTAAGTGAGGTTATTTAAGGGCTAGGCAAGGGTAATGATTCGAACCCACCTGGCCCGCAACAGAAGCGCAATGCTCACGAAACTGAAAGGATTTGATGGAACATAGTTATGAGATCTAAAGACCTATAGTTCGGCTATATGCTGGGCGAGTCCCTTTGGGGAGGGAGCCCCACAATCCGAGAAGTTAGCATCACTCAGTTCTTGGTTGAGTGTGTATAAACAGCTTAAAGCTGTGAAAACTATGCATGTGTTAGAGGTTGAACTCGAGAGCGAGGAAGGCAAGAAAGGATGGTCCCCATTGCGTTGTATCGCCAGAGCCAGAGCTAGAGCCCGAGCACTTATCTTGGGTTCGACTTTTATTGCCCAAGTCACCTCAGTGACTACTGGGTGCCCGATAAGCCGATGATTAAGATAGTCTCTTTGTACTCTGTAGTGCCATTTGGCGGGGCAGAGTCAATTTACTCAGAGTGTGTTTATATGAGGCGTTAAATGTTTAGCGCCGGATGCCTATGAATAAAATGCGTTCCGTTCGCTTGGCATTAAACGCCATCCTGCTTTTTGGGCTACAATTTGAAAAAAAAAAAAATTGCAAAACCTGAATCTGTAGATCATAAATTTAAGAAAGAAGGAAAAATTTCTCAAAGATTGATGTACTAAAAGTCGTGAAATTTCACAACCGCTTTTATATTTTTTATTTGGAATGCTAACCTCTTATGATGGACAAACCTGAGCCAGTGATGGCAATGACTGTCGATGCTATGGAACCAGAAGAAAAATTACATTTAAATAAAATTATTAAATAACTTAGTAAGAAACAATTTAATTGACGAGTTAAAACGTATTTAATTTTTAATATTCGAGATTTTTTAAGACATTGCGCGCAAAAATTGTAATCAATATTGATATATAGATACAGTTCATTAAACACGGTGTTCGAATTTCCAACTACAGTACCAACCTCTTTCTATAAGGGCTACTGTAAAACTTCAATATGCTAATACCATTTGGTGAATAGCCACATCAATAATTAAGCTGTTTTATTCAAGCGCTTAACTGTTACGTGCAGCGTATACATAATGTGTCATTGGTGTTTTCAGTTTTATAAATGTTACTGTAATAAAAGTTTAAATTATATTTGATCAGTTTTTTTTTCATTTTTTTAGAATGTTGACTCGATTTAAGTCCGTAAATTAATGAGCACGAAATACTTGGCATTTCAAACAGTATTAGCATTACTGTAATTAATTATGCTTTATTTACATACAGTGAAATAGGTTGTTCTGACGCAATCGATTCAGTAAACATTTATTAATAAATTCGTTAAGTACAATTTAATAGATAATTTACAATCTTAGAAACGCTGTTTAGAATTTAAAATTTAAATATTAGGATATTCCAAAGCAGTGAATTTTAACTTTATTTTGAAGCGTTACTTCTTAGTTTTGTGTAACAAGCCTATTAATTTAAAATTTAAATAAATTATTGAGTATCAGAGAATCTTACCACTCGTAGAGGTTTTTTTTATACACTGAAATGTAAAAGCGAGGTTGTAAGACAACTATAAGGTATGAATCAGATACCCGAAGAATTGTTTTAGGCAAGAATGTACTGACGTGTTTCCTTCTCAGTATCTTTCAGAAGTTAAAACTAAACATTTCCCCCTCTTCATACGTTATATGCCTATTTTAATAAGAAAGAACAATGCAAAACTGTTGTATTTTTGTGTTTTAACAAGCCAAATCCATGTTTAAGTTTTTGCTTTCCTGGCTGTTATATAGAACAGAGGGAAAATATGTCAATCGGTCAAAAAATGACCCCTAAGATTTCTACATTTTTGGACTCGGGACCTTGAAACGTTGAGAAACCGAAAAAATATTTGGGTTTTTTTTGTATGTATAGATGTTAGTGTGTGTGGGACACAATTTTGTTCACTCTGTTTGAAGCTTAATAACTCCCGTGCTTTTTGTTGAAAATTTGCAGGGAGGTTTGTTTATTAGGAGAATTAAATTTTGGTGGTTAAAAGGTCGAAGGGGTGAAGAGATAATGGGGGTCATATATATATCGAGTAGGTTCGGACTTAATGACAATTTTACTCGTTATCAACATATACAATATTTTATAAAACTTAACCCTACCCTCAAAATTGTTTTTTTTTGCCATTTTATAATAATTAAAAATATAAAATTTTTAAAAATATAACAGATGGCTCCACTAAAATGTTGCCGGGAAAGTTAAGCAATTCATTGCTGGATTTTTTTGTCTTTAATTCAGCGGACAAGTGACTGTATAGCAAAGGAGCCGTTCATTAATCATGTGTACAGTTTTTGAGCCATTTTTGGTCTCCCATCGTTTACAGTGATGTACTTTTCATGACCTTCATCTCTCCCTTAAACTGTATACGTAAGTAATGGACGACCCGAAAGAGTGTTGTGGAGCATTCGAGTTCGAATTCGACATAGACCGTATCAGTACGGGTTCGGGCATCATTTCTATCCTTTATCCATTGGCCACATTACGGATTAGGCTCGTCTGTATGGGCGTAATTGTGGTTGGATATGCGTGGTGCTTCTTGGTAATTAATCGATCTTTTGAAATCAGTTATCATTCCGATTGTACTACCACCCAATGAAAACAATTTTCTCAAACTGAACTCAAATTCGAAAAAGTACAAGGAATCTACTTGATTTATATAAATTAGTAGTAACTTTCATATTTTTAATTTTACAATTATTCTGAATATATATGAATATTAAAAATTAAAACATTAACAAATATTCTTTGTTTAAAAATATTTTACACGTCAGAGAAAAATCTGTAATAGTTAAAAATAATTTACATACAAACCTGAACACCTGCGTATGTAAATCTTGTTATCTAGTAGTAGGTCAACATTATGTCTTGCTTACTAAATAGTGTACACAAATTTCATTTAAAATGTTATTTTAGTTTAATTATTTAAGAGAAAAGTTAAACAGTTTATTATAAATTAGAAAAAATGGGATAAAAAATATACATTATATTAAAAACGAAGACGAATTGAATTTTATCTGCCGTTACCATCCTGTGCATGACACGTAGCAAATTTGATCTGCTCCGCTTTGTTTAATATTCAGCGCTCGATATTTCTGAAGGTGTAAATGGCCATTTCTATTCAGATTCGCTCTTTTATAGTGAGTGTGAAATTTTTATTACGAAGGTAAAAGTGGACTGCTCGGACTAATTACGTAAGTAGTATTAGAAATGCTTATATTTTAATTAGATAGTTTATCAAAGTCGCGATTGTTTGCGTAGGCAGTGACGATCGTTTCCATTCTAAAACTTGGAGCCTACGTCAATGTAATGTATAGGCTTTCACTTTCTACCACAGTTTCGTTATTTGATAGGTAATTACTCTCAAAGTCGAAGTGAAATTTGATACACGTGGGAGAATTATTAGACCGTTGTGCTTTTAACGGTGTATAGAAATTTTGTTCGTTTATAAATAATTCCGTCATTTATCACATTCTAAAAACGTGTTTAAAGAGCGAAATATTTTAATATTAGAATTTTTGTGCGCACGCAAAATTCACTCATATTAAAATAGTTTTTTTTTCGTAATTTTCGTTGCTTACATTATCGTTGGGTGTGTGTGTATATGTATATATATATATATACTATACATATACACACACACCCAACGATAATGTAATTACATAATGTAATAATTATCGTTGGATATATATATATATATATATATATATATATATATATCCAACGATAATGTAAGCAACAAAAATTACGAAAAAATATATATATTTTAATAATAAGTGTCCAATTGTGTATAATATATATATTGTAATTAAACTGAAATTACTGCATTATTATGAATCAAAAACGATATATGGTCGAATTAACAATGTTAATTTCTGGAGTTTCGAGTTTGTTCTACAAAAGAGAGAAGTTTTTTTATGACTGCCACACTGTGTTGTACTATTATATCGGAACACATCAATTTGAAATTAAAAAAAGAGGATTAGAACACAATCTACCTTGTACATTATATATATATATATATATATATATAATGTACTGTACCTTGTACCTATATATATAAATATAAATTATATATATATATATATAATGTATATACTGTACTTATTATTAAAATATTTATAATTTTGTCAGACTGTTTAATTTACAAGGTAGACTGTGTTCTAATCTTTTTTTAATTTCAAATTGATGTGTTCCGATATAATAGTACAACACAGTGTGGCAGTCATAAAAAAAACTTCTCTTTTGTAGAACAAACTCGAAACTCCAGAAATTAACATTGTTAATTCAACCATATAACGTTTTTATTTGATTTTCATAATAATGCAGTAATTTCAGTTTAATTACAAATTGATTTACTTGTACAGAGATTTAATTGGATTTAAAGATGCAAAAAATTTAAAAGGGGAAACAGCTCAAGAAAACGGAGTAGTTCTGGGACATTTCATAAATCCTAATGTTAACCGATCGTAAAATGCTATATCTACAATAATTACTAATTTATTGATATCGGTGAATGCGAAGAAATTATATATGAAATTTCCATATTTTGGTTACGTAATCACGCGAAAACTGTGGTTAGTGACGAATACTTCATTAATTAGGGTAAACATGGTAAATTCATGATAAAATTAATTATTATTGAATTATCGAACATATATTTCGTAAATGGAAATGTTAACTATACTATTAAAGGGATCACACACTCCAGATAAAAGTATGACTTTTTGTCATTATGAATATATTTATATCTTAGTTTTCTAGGAGTATATTTTTATGTTGCGTGATTATTTCGTGATATCGTGGATAATTTTTTGATAATACTTTGCTAATTTCGTGATAGGGTCCTTTAGCTTATATATTTGGCTACAGTTTGAAAAAGTTGTAGACCTATAAATGTCCACTATTGTTTGTATGTCTATCTCCTTCCTTAATCTCAAGAACAGAGTTGGATAGATGAAAGACGAGATCAGATATGGAAAACTTAAGGGCAGAAAACCTCAATTAACTATATAATAACTTCCGATACAAACAGGAAGTCACGTTATTTCAATCCAAAACTTCCTCTGAAAGGAGTTAGATTGATGACCGGCACGACTCAATTGCTAACGGAAAAGTATCATGTACAGGAGCAAGTGACTACTAATTGAGATGGAGAGCATATATTTGAAATTAAATACATCAAAAACATGATTAAAAATTGTAGCCCGGAACATCATAACATATTATTTTACTTCTCTAATTGACGATAATTAATTATTAAATAGTCTTGGTGTTCAATGTCTACAATTTCACAGCGAAAGCTAAGAATGTTGTCCAAATAGCAAAGGAAATTTAAATGCACAATACAATAAAAATAATAATAATAATAATAACCGCGTGTTTAAACATATCTCCAGTTCTTAGTTTACTGAAATATAAAAAAAATTCACTCACCATTAATATTTTGTTTGTAAATTTAAGATAGAACTAGACTCCTTCAATACTTCTACAAATTTCCAATTCTGTTCTTACAATAGGGAACGTTTAGAAGACTTACAGTTTTTTGGTGGATAATTACGTAGAAATTTAAAAAGATTAACATAAAAATTCGTGTCATATTTTCAAACAGTAAACCTGTATACAATAAACACAAATTAAAAAAAAATTATATATTTAAAAATGTGGTTAAAACATTTTCTTAAACTTTCGTATCGTTTTTCTTCCCTTTGCTTATACAATTATCATATCGCTAAATTCGTTTCCTTTATAAATCTCTCCACCTATTACTCCCCCTATCGATGACACTGTTCCACGATTGGTGGATTTCTCTTCCCAAGTTGTTATTGATTCTATTATTTTGTCTTGTTGTGTAAATATGTTCATATAGTTGTCTTTTAAAATTATTACTTTCTTTCTTCTTCATTTTAACAGTATTTAAATCTATTTCGCATCCTTCTCTATTTCAGTGTTCTGCTACAGCTGAATTTCTATAATTACCTTTTATGGCTCGAATATGTTCCTTTATACGTATTTTAAATTTTCTTTTTGTTTCTCCTATATACTCGTATGTTTTTATTTGTCCACAATTGCAATCGAATGAATATACTACCTCTTTTTCTTCTGTTATTACCCGTTTTTTTTTAATAATTATTTCTATGTTAGTAGTAGTTTTTCCTCCAATACTAGGTAGCATACCGGGCAGCAGTCATCTTCCATCGATTTCGCTCATGGGCGAGGGCTTCAGCTTCCTCCAAAATTATATTGAGCATCTTCAAATCTTGAAGAAAAGTTTTACGCCAAGTATTCCTGGGGCGTCCTCGTGGTCATTTGGCACCTGGGGAACTCATTTCATGGCTATCTTAGGGATCCTATTGTTCTTCATACGAAAAATGTGGCCGGCCAGTCGGACTCTTCTACGGGCGACAATGTTATGAAGTTTGCACATTCCACTCCTTCGAGAACCCTATTCATTGGTGATATGATCTAAATATCGGATTTTTAGGATTCGTCGTAGGTATCTCTGTTGGAAGACATCGAGCCTTCTATTGATGTTCCCCAATGTCTTCCAGGACTCACTAGCATAAACAGCTATCGGAATCACGATGGAGGTGAACAGGCGGAAATTGATTCTCAATGAGATGGATGGTGAGGATCGGATCTTGTTCATCCGCCAGAAGACTGTCACCACTTTTCCGATGCGGCACTTCACGTCTATTTCCGCGTCACCATTTTGGGAAATAACACTACCCCCAAGTAGGTAAATCTCTCCACCTCCTCCAATCGTTGTGCTCCAACAATTACTCCCCACGTTTGGGCAGTGTTACATATATGCATAATTTTCGACTTCACGGCGTTTATCCTGTTTAGAGGAAAGTGAGACAATGCTACAGCAAGCCACGGCCGCATTGGGTCGGGAGGCACATAAAATTGGCCTCCCGACCCAATGCGGCCGTGGCTTGCTGTAGCATTGTCTCACTTTCCTCTAATAGGGCGATATCGGCAAAAACCAAATCTCCAAGACGATCCTAGACAAACCAGTGGATGCCGGCGCCAATGCTTGCACCGGACTCTTCTGCCCGCCGCACGACAATCAAGGGTGATGAGGAAGAGGAAGGGAGTCAGGCAGGACACAATCCTGCCTGACTCCTGTTGTGTAATTTCAAAGAAGTCCGTATGAACACCTTCAGTCTTGACGCAACAACTCGAATGCAGGTGTAAGGCCTTGAAAATGGTGACAAAGTTTGTCGGTACACCATACATTATTTCTATAATATAAATATTTTTTGGTTGAGTCTATTTTTTCCGGTATTAAATTTATTTTATTAGTTAATATTTTCTTAATTCTTTCAAATAATTTTGGTATATACATTAATTTCACAAAATATTTTTTCTTAACAAATTGTTTGTTTTTTTTTCCCTGTACGTCATTAACTATCCTCTGTATCCATTTTTCTAGTATCGTCTTTGGGTAATCGTTTAGTATGAACATTTTTACAATTTCTTCTATTTCAGTTTTTTAGGTTTATATTTTGCTTGTTCTATTTTTTATTTTATCTATATACATTTTAAATATATTGGATTTCATGCTTATTGGTACAATTGACTTGTAATTAATAACTTTACGTATCTGCATAGGCTTGACATATTTTTTTAATACTAATTTATTGTCTTTTCTTTCTATCATTATATCTAAATAATACTGTTCTGTTTTTCTGTTTCTATTTCAAACTGGATATTTTCTTTAATTTGGTTAGCTTGTTTCAATATTAAATTCTCATTTGCTTTTCTATTGTCAAATATGATAATACAATTATCAACATACCTATTATAAAATTCGATACCATATATATTTCTAATTTTTTCGTCAATCTGTATCGTAAATATTTCCGCCAATCTTGGGCCTATGCATGTTCCCATCGGTATACCATCAGTTTGGGTGTAATTTTTTTTTTTAACATGTGAACAATAAAGATTCTTTTTTCTGAATAAGTTTCCTCAATTTGCAGAACCGGACACCAGTACAATAAGTCCTACTAATACGATATGTTCTAGTAGACATTTATATAACAAAAAAAGTTTAACATAAATTTCGCGGGTCGAGCTAAATACCTGGCTGGATCCTCGGGGTTCGGTGATCGCTGGCCGGCTTGGGCGTCCTAGAAAGGAAGAGGAAAGTCTCTTACTTTTACTGACGATTCTTTATAATAAACCATAATATTAATGGTCACAATCGGTTCAAGTCCATTAGTCTTTTAATTTGGGCAGCAGTTGGATTGGTGGGAACTGGGTGACTGACATGACTAGACATGGATTACCGCCGAATTGGACGACGTCGACTTTTTTAACTTTTGTGTTGGTCCTTTTATACATTTTCGACCGTTTTCTGCGTCGAGATATCTCTAAATAAGGCAATATTGGATGAATACGTAGTCCTTGTCCAATCCGATTTTTTTTTCCATCTCTTTCTGGGTGATTCGTTTCTTGGGAAACTCGAAGGAGAGAGTTATCTTCAGCCAAATCTTATTTCCTCGTCGCTTTTTAACAAATGTTTGCACTTTATTTTAACAAATTTACACTTGTTAATATTTAAATTTAACAACTTATGGCCCGGGATCTCACAGTATCGCTAGCGCGGCTAGCTTATCGTTTAGGAGTTGTAACTGTTCAAAGTGCGCTCTTACTTGCTGATCTGCGACGCAAGCATTTCCTTTCTTTCTCTACCTGATTTTTCGACTTTTGAACTACTTAGCTCATAAACGAGACGTTTGTGACGCGCAATTTCTTGCATGCAAAAATAATTTCTAGTGCTTTATCAAATAAAATCGGTCTCGTAACTTAATTCTAACATTTCAGAAAAAACCAAGGTAAGTGAATTTTGCAAACTGGAATACCAGTTGAGGTTTGGAGAGATTTCGAATAACTTAGGCACTTCATTTGGAATTTTTCAAATCTCACCTTTATCAGCAATCAAATTTCTAAAAGAAATAAATCACTTTTCTATAAGTCTTCGAGTTTCGAAATTGAAAGTATTGATAGTAATTATATTCGTACCTTAATTTAGAACTCGTGCAAACATGATTGCAATTTTTCCAAATTCAAAAGTATTGCAACTCGAACACGATGACATTGATGTACAGTACAATGGAATTCGCTTAGTATAATCACTTTGGGACGTTCAACTTTCGATAACAATGACCGGCTGATAACATCACACAGAGGAAAAAATGTTCTTCATTATTGAACTCAATTTATTACAATTAATTACAGTATGAATATGTACAATTTATATTTATCACAAACTGTACACTTAATACAACATTACACATATAAGTTGTTTATAATAAATAATGTAATAACTGTTTTTAACTCAACAGATTACAAAATTAAACTAGAGAAATCGTAACAGGAATATTCATCCCCAAGATATGCTTCAAGTAAAGATCTACAGTACACGTATTTTTTAAGAATTCTTATCGTGTCTTTACAGCTTAAAGTTTGTATGTAAAAGATATGCTATGTGTAAAAGTAAGTTTCAGAGAAAAGGTTCATTTAGTACGAATTTTCTAAGAATTGTTATCTTTTGTTTCCAAATGTATAATTCACAATTGATAACAATAGCCAAAGTTTGATTATTATAGACGGATTATTTATAACTAATTTTTTATAGTATTTTGGGACCGACTGATTATGCCGATTGGTAATTGTATTATGTGAGCACGATTCCTCAAGAATAAAAGATTGTTTTTGTGATAACTATTTTGACTGCTTTCTTATAGATCCAATGATAACTTTCTGTGAAAAATGAAAGAATCAAAATTAAGTTTTCCCTAAATTTTACCTATAAAATCAATTCTCAAAGATCATTCATTTATATTTCAATAATTTTTATATTTTCATAAAAATGTGATTTGTAAATCTAAAAATTATCAAAACTCCAGCAATTTTGTTTAATACCAATTAAATCAAACAATATCATTCGTTTCTTTAAATAATTTTAAAAAAATTTATTACGTGGTTAATGAATTGTATCAAAATATATTTGCTTAGCAGTATTATTTTTAAATGAAGCAATATGTATATAGCTCCTCCGCTATTAATGTCTGGATTCAGCCCTAAACATCGAGTCGAGTCTCTTGCAGATACCTGGGATGTTTCGAGATATTTACGCAAAATATGTGCCGTTCCAAGTAGTGCAGCCTTCTGTAGCGTGGATGTTGATTCTATCTTTGCACTAGGTTCTTTAAGTATTTTTCTCCAGATTCGTTGAAATGGCTCCGGCTACAATTGGAGCTATGACTGTTTTCTTCTATAATCGTTAAACCTCGAATTGCAGGTCCTTATATTTAGTGACTTTCTTTAATTGTTTTTCCTTCAGCCTTCTGTCACCCGGGACTACCACACCTATAACCTACATTGTTTTTCTATCAGCATAAGGAGTGTTATACCCTATTCACACTGTACATTTTAAGCCAGCTTAAGGTATGACTTAACGTTAAACCGGTTTAACTACCAACAACCGGCTCGGCTTAAATCGCTTTCTCAAAGAAGGTCCGCCACAAGTTCAAAAATAATGGCGGAAGCAGATGTACAGGTACTGTACAAATGTTCGAACAAACGATACTCTTCTCTGTTAGCGTGTATATGCTGCTTCGGTACAAGAAGTTTAAATGATAATATAAATTTCTTGTTTACGAAAATATATATATATATAAATTTCTGTCAAAAATCCATTCTTATCACAGTTCTATCGCTAAAGTGATATAAACATTGAGAGAATCGTGCTGCCAACGACAACGACATCACCGATAATATATAAATGTTAATAATTCCTAACTAACGTCTTACGCTCTTTAAATAAATTATTTATAATTTAAATTACTAAATATAAATTAATTTATGATGATTTACGAAAAATAAGCAAAAGTTTGATTTTATTTAAAATGTAATATTGAGTACACCCACTCGAGGGCTAAGCGAATAATTCGCTTTAATTACCTAGTGCGAACGAGTAGTTAATCTTGTTTTCGACAATGCGACTTAACTTAATTCCGCTTAAATCTTAATCCCGCTTAAAATGTACAGTGTGAATAGGGTATTATGAGCCAGACGTTTATCTGTCCGTATTCGAAAATCCTAAAGTATTTTTCTCCTCATTTTCAACAATTTTTTTTTTTTTTTGTACTTTGTAAGTCTTGCTGTCTCCAACCGGTGGTCTTTCGACCACTGATAATCCGCAAGAAAATTTTGGTTTCCGTGGAGAGATTTGGATATTGATCAACTCAAGGTTACACGAAACATTATGAAAGTAATGCAAAATGCTTGGTTGCTTCTCATTCATTGGGGGGGGGTTATTCGAATCTAAAACCAAACACGAAATAACTGTTATCAATAAATAATCAACAATAAATACCGTATTTACTCGCATATAAGACGATCTCGCATATTGGACGAGGTGTGACTTTAAAGATCAAAATAAATAAAATTAAATTTATTAATACAATTTAATTTTATTTTGTTTAATCACAAATAAAATGGCAAATGCACGTAAATGCACACACTGTCCCGCAAAAATTACTGGCATTTTAAACTTTAAGGAAAAATCTTGTAAAATCGACAACATAATTTGTTCACGTAAAGCTGGACAATCGGAAACCGTTTTTGCCAATTCTTAACGGTCGAATTCACTCTCGTCGATTACACTTATGAGTTTTTCCGAATTCTGATTTTCGAATAATCATCTGTTTTCACGTGGGAATGGATTAAAACTTATATCGTGCTCCCGTGTGATTTTCTAATCTCAAATTGGAATTCAATTCAAAAGCTTTGCTTTTCCTATTGCTATTCTTATTTACTCCTGAAAATACACAAGAACAATTGAAACGACCCAGATAAAATACCATTTAAAAACACCAGAGGATGAGCATTCGGTAAAAAATGCGAACACGCTGTTTACAAAAATTATTGCAAAAACGCAAAGAATCCTTCGCTCGCGCGTATAGGACGACCCAGGTTTTTGAATCAATGAAAAATGAATAAAAACCTCGTCATATATGCGAGTAAATATGGCAATAATGAGAGTGCGATTGTCATCCTTCGTGGAAAAGAGTCAAGAATCCATAAACTTATTTCAAACGAGTAATTATTTAGTATAGCCCGGCATTGTGACGATGTCACAATGCGGGCTGCAATTTTTAATCATATTTTTAATTTATTTAATTTAAAATACTTGCTCTCCACCTCAAATTAGTAGTGTACAGTACATCATACTTTTCCTTTAACAATAGTGTCTCCAGTTTGCATCCGATGTTCCTATATAGTTAGTCGGGGCCTCCTGCTCCCAAGGTTTTCATATCTGGTTTCGTCTTTCATCTGTCTAACTCCGTTCTCGAGATTAAGGAAAGACAGACGAACGACAGTGGGAAGTTACAGGCCCAACAAGCAGCAACAAACTTCGCACTAATTTGTTATAATTGACAAGTGCATTTCATATTAATAAAGTAAAATGGCACTTCTATGATAATTATTCTATAGATGTTTGTATCGTTTAAAAAAACTTCATGGTAGTGGTCTGCGGGATAAAAAATTGTGAGTTTAGTGGTCCATGAGGTCAGAAAGGTTGGCGAACTCTGCCTTCTGCAAAGATTCCAGTAAATCATTGTTGCTACTTTGTAATGATGTTCAAGGTAGTTTGTGCAATTTTCTTGTTGTAACTTATGATGTGCTCAACAGTTTCTCCAATCTTTACAGAGGCGGTACTTGGGATTATTACATGACTTTTCAATCTGTGTTTTAATTGCATTTATTCCTAGTGCTTTTTCATGTACAACAAGAATTAGGCCTTGTGTTCTTTCGTATTCTTCACTGTCAGCTTTCCTTTCAGTACTCTTAAGGTATTGGCCATGAAGGGCTTTATTTTTTAAGTTGTACATTTCGATATAATTCCTTTGTTCTTTTGGATTGCTAACTTCCTAGCTTCTTAGCTTCTTTCCTAGCTTCTTTCATTTCCTTTAGTATTCCAATAGGTCTCCTCTTTTCTTCGACAACTTGTTTAATAAGAAGCAGTTCTCGTCCTCTCTCACAGAGCAGAAGATAGTCTGTAAACGTTACTTCGTGGATGTAAGTCATGCTTAATTGTCATTACTTTTTGTGTTTTTCTGTTTTTAAAGCATCCAGTTCAGTCCTAGTCCACTCAATCAAGCAGTATAACAAATAACAGATACTGCCCAGGTATTTACCACTTTGATTGTATTTCCACCATTCAGCTTTGATTTAAAACTTTCCTTATTAGCTTAATATGTTTTGTTGATCTTGCTTTTGGCTTCGTTATGATTGATATTTGTGGCTTTCTTCGGGTGGTAAGCTCTATTTCACTGCCATTTGGCATTGTTACGTTATTATCGCTAACTCTCTGAGTATAACGTGGCAGTCGCGAGCTTCAAATTGCTTGGCGTTATTATCGAAATTAAACATATTAAAGCTAATTTAGGTAAAAATATTTTAAAAAAGGAAAAAGATAACATAAAATTTTTTAACAGTAATTAAAATATTTTGAGATTTATTCTCATTTTTCTTTACGAATATATTTTTAAATATTTTAATAAAGTCCAATCTTAGTCAAGAAAATTATCAACCTTTAGAATTTAGCAGTACGTGTAAACAGCAATTTATAATTAACAAAATTTGAAATAGATAGAGTAAGAACCAGAAAGTTTGCTGTATATCCATAAAATGTACAATAAATTATACAAATATCACCCGTTGTACAAATATCGATAGCATTTTTTTTTGTGGAGGAAGAAGTAACAAAGTTTGGCTAAGGGGCGTTAAGGAGTAAAATCAAATTATGTTAATTGTATAACTCGCGAGGAGATAAATTGAATTGATTTCTATAATTTAATATCTTCTCTTTACATTAAGAGAGAGAGCATCACTCCAGCACTTCCGGGAAGGGTAAAAAAATCATTAGATTGAACTCATCCGAGGAGCTTTGAAGTGGATTGCATTAAAAACAAATATAAATTTTAATAACAAGAAACGTTTTTTTAATTTTAAAATGAATCTATTTCTATAATCAAATGTTCAGAAATTTTTAAAAATTTGCATTAAAAAATAATATATTTTTTAAGTTGATCATTCTGAATATGGCTTCCCTTTCTCCTCCTCCTCGGCCGTACTTGGGGTTTTAAAGACGAAACGAAGAAAAATGTGGATTGTGTTACACATATTTCGTTAGGCGATCCGTTCTTTATCTATTCCTCTATCGATTGCCGAAGTGTGTTTGTTCCGGGGATGGTTTTTGGTTCCGTATTGTGCCAATGCCGATGGGTTAGTTGGATGTCGGTATATAGAATGGAGCGACGTTACCACGTGACCGGCGGGCTTCATTGATTGTCATTCCGATGTATTCAATCATTCGTCTTTATATCAATTTGTGTGTAATTATGGGTGGACGGTGGACGAGAGGTTAAGCGCATGCGTGCGCAGACGCTTGGGTAAAAGGTTGATGGCTGATGAAAGATGGAGTTTTCCCGCCTCTACTCTTCTTCCTTCTGAAGTTTTGTTATCTTAAATATAGCATCGCATCATTGGTTTAGGACGAATGTATAGGAAAGCAGAGGAATTATGTTTTACTTTTCTTGTGAGTATGATTCCGATTTTTGTAATTGACGCGTCTTAAAAATCGTTCACTTTCTCCTGTGATACTCGAGTCCCAACAACGTTACCGGCATTGCTAGGAAGACGATCATTCGGCGGAATTAAGACAATATTCGTTCTACGTGTTGTTTAACGCAACGGAAGATTATTTCCTTTTATATATATAGCATGTATCTATGTTTCTTCTTCTCCTCCTCCTCCTCCTTCCTCTTCCTCCTCCTCCTCCTCCTCCTCCTCTTTCTTTTTTTCTTGTTTAATGTTAAATTTAAATACGTTCTAAAGGATTGATACACTTTCTGGACTTAGATTTTTATCCTGCACCCTCAACAGGTGTTGCTTTTAATTAATACTCTAAAGCATATTTCCTGGTTTTTATGATAAACTGTTGCTTATTTGAGGGATAATTGTGTCTAAGTATTAAAATAAAATGATTATTCAAAAAATATTTTTTTCTCTCCAGTTAAATTTGTGCTTAAATTAAACTAGAAAATACAAATAAATATTATATATTTTAAAATATTTAATAAAAATTTTAATACATTTAATGTAATTTTAAATCTGTAAATAATAATTCAGTTATAAATTTTAAAGATTTTATATTTAATCATTTAAAAATGTGTAAATTGATTTTTGTATTATTGTATCTGTTAACTAGTTAAATTTATTAATTTAGAAATTATAGAAAAATTTTTCATAAAAGAATATTAAAAGATTTTTGGAATTTTAATTTTAGTATATCTTTTTTTATATTAAAGAATGTTTATAATAATATAACTTACCAAATTAAATAAGGTACTGTTTCTTTTTTTTACTTATATTACAATTATTTAATAATGGATAAAATAATCTAGCAAGGATGGCAAACAATCATAACTTCCTGTTTGCAAAGACTTGTTGGTTGTAGTTTCACCCCTCTCGCAAAATGGAATTTTCCTGACTATTGATTGGACTCCATCCCCGAGATGTTAGTTTCAAACATTCAAGGTAGCCGAAAGGAAAACAATCGAGACATTTTAAATATATTGGCGAGCCGTTTAATTGGTGGTGTGTGGCAAAAATGGACTGTTTCTCTGTTGCTTTAGGAACAATACACTCTAATTTCAAAGGACCGGTTTACAGAGATGAAGATTTATTCACATGTTTCATTTTTGTCTTAACTAATCCTTTTAAAGTTAATATATTTATTAAATTGGAAAAATTTGAATTATTCCTGATTATTATCTCACATTATTTATTATAATAAATTTTATTACTTTTATTTTTTTATTTTTGTGTGGCACCTGTAAAGAATTTAGTCAAATTGATACAGAAATCTGTGATTGAAAACATAGCTAATGAAGATTATTTTGATTCCTTTGAAGTTTATTTTATATGAAATATGTAGAAAAATTAATTTTCAGTATATTTCTTTTAAACTTATAATGTATTTAGTTCTGAGATAAGGGACACTGGAAACCTTGTTCTTATTCATGATAGTATGATTTTTGGGAAGTTCACAATAATCCATTCATCTATATTTCACAAGCATTTAGTTCATTTCAATTTTACAAAATATCTATTGGTTGTTCTGTTTTATTCTATAACATTTATATAAAAAAAGACTGAACTTGTTCTCATTTGCATTAAAAAAAAAATATTTAAACAGACTTATTAAATGCCTTTTTATTTGTCATGTAAAAAATAATTTAAAGATAAAATTCTATTGATGTTTTCAAATTTCTTCTAGAATAGATACAACTTTCAAATGTTATAAATTTAGTTATTACTTTATAATTATTTTGGAATACTAAAATATTATAATATACTTTATAAGTGTTTTACTAAAATACTGCAATATTAACTTTAAAATACTATACTGTAAATTTCCTCATTTAGTTATTAAACAATATAATTATTCAAATAAAATTATTTTCAGAGTTAAAACGAAATGTTCTTTATAAATTTTTCATGCTTAAGAGCCCTTATCATATTTGACTTTTGATTTATGAAGAATTCTTGTTAGTATAAATTTTGTGTTAAATAATCCACATATACTTTATTAGATATTGATGAATATGTGAATTTTTAATGTTGAACTTCTTGTTGAGTAAAAGTGTTTGTATTGAGTGTGTTATGCTATAATTTACTTAGATATTGTCACTAAGTATTAACAATTAATAATGTAAATATACATATATATTGAAAATTTACACATTCATACATTTATAGGTACAGGTACTGTACAGTACATATACACATGTGCATAAATTTTCTATCTATTATATAATTAATGTGTATTATATATTATAAAGCTTTATAATATACATTCATAAATGTGTAGCTTTGTCATAATGAATTGTTGATAGTGGAGAGGTTTTTTAAGTTTTATATATTTAAGTTGAGAAGAGCTTTAAAATAAAGGTCATCTCTGCTGTGTGACTGTTGCATTCCTGAGGTGTGTGAAAAGGATAAATTATAAAGACACACTTTAATTTTGGGGGGTGTTTCTTCTATTTTTGTGAATTTTATTTACTCTGCTATAATAATTATATATAGAAAGAAATGAAAAAATTAATTCTAGCCCAACCCAGGTTCAGAGCAGCAGCTATGAGATGGCCTAGCTCCCTTGTACTGCTCCACTCCTTAGTCATCCGTGCCCATATGTGGTTTATATACTCATATATATAGTATTTGTTTTTGCTTTCATCACATAAACTTAGACTATTATTACATTTTTTACTGCTTAGATTGTAGATAATAGGCCTAATGCTAGCTGGAAAAGGAAAAATACCAGTTGGAATTTTTTTCAATTGCAACTTGTTCCTGCAATTTCCCAATGATTTATTCCTGGCTGTGTTGCTGCTCATGTCAAAAACTAGAAAGAAATCTTTCAATGCTAATATTTTCCCTAAAACCATGCCAGAACCAAACCAAACAAAACTCAAAAAGGAGATGACAACACTTGTAACAACACTTTCTAATGTTTAATTGAGAAATTATGTAATAAAATATAACTCATATATATATAAAATAAAATATACTGTATTTTACAGATTATAAGATGCACTTTTTCCTTCAAAAAATTGCCTCCAAAATTCAGGCGCGTCTTATGGTCCGTAGCATCTTATAGGCATTTTTAAAAAAAAATTGCTTAAGAATTAAGGTGCATCTTATAGTCCGTAAAATACGGTAATGCAAATAAAGTTAAAATATTTTTGTTACTTAAGAGTGGCAACTATAATGCAATAAGTAAATCAGCTACTGGAAAAATAAACTATTAAAAAACAAAAACCTTAATGTTTCCAGCAATAAAAACTATTTAATAATAACGTTTTCGACTGTTTTAAACAGCCATCATCAGTTAAAACGTTTTAACTGATGTTGGCTGTTTAAAACAGTCAAAAACGTTATTATTAAATAGTTTTTATTGCTGGAAACATTAAGGTTTTTGTTTTTTAAGAGTGGCAACTATGTCCAACCAAGTCAACCTATGAACTTTTCCAGCACTGAGGTAAATGATTTACAAACATTTTCAACTACATTCACTAGTCTGCTTTAGATCTAACTGGAACTCTAAATCATCTACTTCACTGCTGGAAAAGTACATAAATTGACTTGGTTGAATGTAGATTAAGGTGGTGCTTAAAATAGGGGAAAAATAAATTGCTTACTTTTTTGTGATCCTACTCTCCAGAACTATTCCAACTGGTCTCAAATTACTACAGGAGAAATTTGAACTTGATATATTAATATATAGAGGTAGCTCAATTCCACAAAGTTTATAAAAAGAGCAATTTATGACAAATGAAATCTCTCTCCTTTGATTCTGTCTTCTTTACAGCTTGCATCTTCTTCAGTATCTGTGCTACTCTTGAGGATATTAGTTCTGCTATTTCTTCACCACTTCTCTTCAAGTCTTCCATTCTACGTTTTCTGTTAAGCATCTGTTCCTGTCTTTGTGCTGATTGTTTCTCCTTTGCAGCTAATTTTGCATCCACACCTATCATTTTCCCTTTGTCCTTTCTCACGCTGAGCTAACCAGAACTCATGATCCTCTGGAATTCTTATCATTTTGATTGCTCTAAGATGAGAAATGTCAAAAAGTTTATCTAGTTTACTAACAAATTCAATTTCATTTGTTTGCTGTGTTATAGATTGTTGCCCCTTGTTTTTCTTTAGCAAACATCATTCTTTAAATGTTTGTTATAGTTTATAATTCATCCAACACAACCTTAATTACTCCAGTTAATCACATTCATAAATCTTCAAACGTTTTCGACCCATTCTGGGTCTTCCTCGGGATATCTTTGTAATAAATACACCAACGTGTGAAATGGAACATTCAAATCGAATCCAGTCCGATTCAAATTACGAGAAAACGGTTGAGCTTGATAATGGAACGATTCTCTCGTGCTACGATGACAGTTTAGCGCGTGAGAAGATTTTGCTGCAATTTGCTGCATAACCATTAACTTGATGTCTTAAGACGCAATTATTGGGTGTTCTCCCCCTCATAACAGTACTTCCACACTTGTGAAACATTAGCTGCATCTTTATAATTAATGCATATAATTAATTAGTTAATTAATATCTTTATAATTAATGCATATAATTAAGAGGTTTGATAGCTCTTAATTTAATGCCTTGATTTTGTTATCACTGCATATCTTGTATTTGTCAGAATTTCGTATAATTTATTGATAAATGCACTTCTTGCATTTATTAGAGTTTTGTGTAGTTTATTAATATTTATTTATTTAACCTATACATATTTTTTATATATTTTTGTTATTTATATTTAATTTTTACTTTCTTATATGTATATTTTATCCGTTATTTTATTTATTTGTATTTAAATTTTTTGTTCCATTTTGTGTTTGCATTCGAATATGTTTAACCTGATGATGGCCAACAGATTTGGCTGAAAACGTTTGTTAGTTATTAAATTTTCTCAGCAACTTAAGGTGTTTGGTTGTTTGTGATTTAATTTTGCTGAGTGAGTTCACTTCAATGTTATAGTTTAGTTATGCAGTTTCTTGGATCCATCATTGGGATCCTTGCCATTTCATAAAATATTGCCAGCTTTTCGACTGTAGCAGCTGATTACTGTCTGATAGTTTGTTTCAGTTGAAGATGGTGTTGTAAAAACAAACCAAGAGCCTGACGTAAGGATGCAACTTGTTGCCAGTTAATTCAGTTCCTGTTGAACCAAGGAGGTACACTTCAGTTTTAGATCTAGTTGCTGCTGCCACCATATTTATTATTTAATAATTTTGCCAAAATGAACAAAAATGTATTGTGATTTGCTTGAGCAGTTTCTGGATTATATAATCTATTCATCTGATGATATCAGCAGTCCTTCAGCGACATGCCTGAATTTGTCCATACAAGCCAAATAGCCAATAGGTGTTGATGTAAGCAGTATGAGCACTGAGTCAGCCTCAACCAGAAACAGGGAAAAACATTTGCAGCATGACTTGATGATGTCAGCAAAATAAAGATCACGAGTCATGACAGCAATTAATTTTGTGGGAATGCCATTTAACTAATGTGTGATTAATTTAATGGTTTATTTATTGAGATGACCAACTACAGTTTTACAAACTGTTGTACTAAAATGGATACATTGTGGTCGAAGTTTGTGATTGCCATACGCTCATCCTTACTGTTTGGAATTTATAAAACTTAAGTGACATTGAGCTACCAGTAAATATTCACCAATGGAGTAGATTTTTGGCACGAATGTTTTCTATATATATATTAGAACAGAAATAGAAGGTAGGAGGCTCACATTTACAAATTGTAAAAATAAGCTCCACCCTAATGTAGATATATTAATAAGTTCCAGCTTTTGGAGAGTGGCAACTAATTATTCATTTCTTAAATTTTTATTTTATAGTTTGAATCTTTTGATATCCACTTTTACAATGTAATAATAATAAAATTAAGCTTAAAATTTAATTATTTGATTTTAAACATAAATATTATTCTTTACTTTAATTATAGTTACAGTTACATTTCAATATTAAAACATTTAGCTTTGAAAATTGTGATTTTACTAGTAATGTAATTATAATATTATAGAAAATTGTATTCAGCTTGACATTACTTTTAATGTACTATGACTTTAACTGGTTGAAGTCCAAATGTCTTAAGGCATTATTTCTAGTTTTGCCAGGTGATGATTTTGAATTCTTCTTTGGGCGTGGATGTTTGTGATCCTTAAATTTTAATGGATATAATTATTTGGATGATGATCCAAAGCCATTGTGTGCATTGCAAGTTAGTTTAAAAAAATTAACATTAATTTGTTACAAATAATATTATATATCATATGTAACAGACTATATTAAGTAAATGATTTTATTCATTTTATTTTAAAAATTTTGTTCAGCTAATAAGCTAAGAAATGTTTCAAGAACAGTTGTAAGAATATACCAATACAACTGTTAGGCCAGGAACACACATGCGTAAAATTCGGCATAAAATCTAGCGTAAAACAGAAAGCATAAAAATTTTTCTGAAATTTTGGCTGAAACAGAACCGAAAATAGAGTAGAGCCTGTCTCTACTTTTTACGGCGTAAAATTTTTACGCCAAAATTCCTCCAATAAAGAGAAGTCTTTTCTGTGACGTCAAAGTAGACACGTGCTTTTTATTCTAACAATGGCAATGAGGGTTAACCCTACAATTGTGACGGTCTCGAAAAAACAAAAAATAAATGAAATAGAGGAGTTTATTGAATCCATTCGACCACATCAGTGTCATGTATAAAGCCACTATATTTAAACAACGTTTATGGATGGCTATAGGTGCAAAATTTCAAACAACAGGTAGGTCTAGTAGAATTGATTTATAGGCTTAGTATTTAGATTACACGCACGTTTTTTATTTGAATTCAGAATACAGGTGTATTAATTTAAATTTTCTATATTATAGCAGAGGAAGCAGAAAAAAATGGAAGGTACAAAGGAATAGATATACGACAAGAAAAAATTAATAAAATTAGCACTGTTGGTAGCAGTGGTGTTTCCTATTCGGTCAGAATTTTTACGTATGTGTCTTCTGGCATAAAAGCGTAAAACAGAAACTGAACTGAAAGCTGATTTCTGATTCAGTTTTCTGCCACACAATTTTACGCATGTGTGTTCGTGGCCTTAAATTCCTGAGATCATGGAATACCAAATAATAATTTCTCTATAAAATTCAATAATATTTTCTTAAAATTGGCTAAAATATTATAAAAGATGGCAAAATAATAACAAAATATATATAGAAAATATAATAACTAATTCTTTAATGATATAACAATCAAGGAGTTGTACTATACACTGGTGTTCTACAATATTATACAGTACTGTATTCCTGAGTTTATATGAATTGACAGGAATGGTAATAATGTATTATAGATTTAACCTATGATGGAGTTAATGTATTAGCAATAAGTAATGATAAATATGGAAGAAAAATAAGAGCTGCAAGTTTGGTTGTTCTAATTTTTTCTTATATGACAGGTGCTCCCCTACTTAAGAACAGGTTAGGTTCCCAAGGTTTTGTTGTAAGTTTAAAACTAATCTAGAAAGTACTGTACATTTGTACACAGAATATCCACTTATTGTTAGAATTTGATCTTTCAATGTACTTAATAGAATATGTTATACTCATTTACCCACTCATTACTGCTTAATAGCAGGTGTTTCAAATGCAGTTTCTTCATCTAATGTGCTTTATAATGTCTAGTTTAGCTTCCATGGTAATAGAGTGACACTTCTTGCATTTATCTCCACTGCTAAATTTACTATACGTTTTTGATGCACTAATCATAAAAATTTATAAAAATTGCAAACAATAGTGAAAAATGCTGTTACTGTGACATTATTGACTTCAACAACACCTCACAAGTGGCATTGGAACCTCGGATTTGTGTAAAAATGAAAAATGATGATGCATGATAGAAATAAGCACACATTATTTATTAAAAATTTATTATTTATTACTGGCAAAATACCAACTTCAATGCTACCCCATAACAGCAAGAGAATTTCACAATCCATGTAAATTTAAATTTAGATGTATGGTCGAACTGTTTATAACATTGTAGTAGTACATAAGTAACATAGTATTGGGTTGTTCGGAAAGTTCGTAGTGATTTTTAAGAGAAATAAAAGAAATTGTTTTAATACTAAAAATATACTTTTATTCCATTATGTATGCGCCATTGTTTTTAATGACGTGTTGCCATCTATGGGGCAGCTTCATGATACCCTCTTCGTAGAACTTTCCAGTTTTTTCCGCGAAAAACTGATCCACGTGGTTTTTGCAAGCTTCCAAAGTATCAAAGTTTTTATCATGAAGGGAATTTTGTAGAGAACGGAACAAATGGTAGTCCGACGGGGCAAGGTCGGGTGAGTAAGGGGGGTGGGGTAAAACATCCCAGCCTAGTTCCAATAATTTTTGGCGTGTTCGTAAAGACGTATGAGGTCTGGCATTATCTTGGTGAAACACAATGCCTTTTCTATTGGCCAGTTCCGGACGTTTTTCTTTAATTGCCATGTTCAGATTATCCAATTGGGAACAATACTTATCAGAATCAATTGTTTGATTCTGTGGAAGCAGCTCATAGTACAGGATTCCTTTCCAATCCCACCAGACAGTGAGCATGACCTTCTTTGGACGAAGACCGGCCTTTGGAGTTTTTAATGGTGATTCATTTTTCTTACCCCACGATCGTTTTCGGCTGATGATGTTATAAATGATCCACTTTTCATCACCTGTCACTAAACGCTTCAGAAAAGGGTCATTTTGATTTCGTTTTTCAAGAGAATCACAAATGGAGATGCGATCCAGTAAGTTTTTTTCCGTTAAGTCGTGAGGTATCCAAATGTCGTAACGATTCACGTATCCGAGCTTCTTTAGATGTTGAAATACAGTACTGTTTGATGACTTCACTATGTCTGCAATCTCTCGAGTTGTGTAATGAGGGTTTTCATCCAATAATGCTTTGATTTGGTCCTCTTCAATAACAGGAGGTCTTCCTGAGCGAGGAGCATCTTCAAGGCTGAAATTACCCGTTTTAAATTTTGCAAACCACTTTCGAACAGTTGATTCTGATACAGCACTCCCACCATAAACATCACATATCTTTTTTGCTGTTTGTGCAGCATTTTTGTGTTTACGAAAAAAGAAAAGAAACAAGTGTCGATAATGCACATTGTTCGCATCCATTTTTGCAATGAGCCAAATTAAACGCTATTTGAATAATCTTAACAGTTTTTTTGTAACAGACGCGTCTCAAGGTCATTTATCGTAATATTCATTGGTTTGTACAATTCTAATCATTTTTGCGTCAATCGGTGTCTCAACTGTCGGCTATCAAAAATCGCTACGAACTTTCCGAACAACCCAATACAATATGATGCTTGAAAATGTAGAAACATTTTTTGAAGATTTGATTGAAGAAGAGTTAATAAGCAAAAAGGATTTAGACAAAATATTCGTGGAAACAGGGATACAAATACATTAATGTATACATTATATTCACTAATATTTTGTGATATTATTTTTATTTTAAAAATACAGTCAACTTCGCATAAGTTGACACCTGGATAACTCGACACTGTAGGTTAATTAGTCAGCTTTCTGTGGTCCCAGCCGACTTACATAGGCAATAAAGTTATTAACGTTAAAAAACTCGGTTTACTCGACATCGCTTAACTTGTCACCATTGGATAAATCAACATACTTTTTCTGTTTCACACTTTTTGGACATCTGATAAGTTGACTCCCCTCTTGAAAAAATGAGTTCACACCATACAGTAAGCTGTGTGGTGTGAACTCATTTTTTAGGAGGGGAGTCGACTTATCAGAATTCTAAGAAGTGTGAAACAGAAAAAGTATGTTGATTTATCCAGTGGTGACGAGTTAAGCGATGTCGAGTAAACTGAGTTTTTTAACGTTAATAACACAAATGGCTATGTAAGTCGGCCTAGACCACAAAAACTTGACTACGTAACCGACGAGTGACGAGTTATCCCGGTGTTGACTTATGCAGAGTCGACTGTAGTCTAGGTTTCGAATAATATCATAACTAATGTAATGATACTACACACAATCACTTCTTTCTGATCCTGTTCTGTTGATGGACATGCTTTTTGAACTATGAAAACTAGAAGACAGCACACACTTTCAATTGGGTTGAGACCTGGAGAATTTCCTGTCTAGTCTAACATTTCCAGTTCTGAGAACAACCTTTTCATCTGAATGAGCAAAATGTCAGAAAATCTACTGTATAAAACTGAAAAACTGGGCAGTCTCTGTCACGGCATGCCAAAAACGGCCACTAGGCCCAGCTATTATTTAAATTAACAATAAATTCAGCTTTTTTCGTAACAACATTAAAATAACAATAAATGTGGTTTTTTACATTTTTGACTTTGTTTTAGTTGGGTATACCATGAGAATGCACATTAAGAAGGGATTTTTTAAAATTCCTCCTATGGGGAGAGGGTTAAGGATTACTCTGAAGAATTCGGCTTCTACTGTACTATTTTAGATGTGGTTTTTTGCATTTTTGACTGTGTTTTAGTAGGGTATGCCATGAAAAATTCAGTATATTATTATTTTTATTTGTAGTATGAATTTATTCTTTATACAGGTACTCCTCACTTTACGACCTATCTGCTTAACAACCACTCGCACTTACGACCAATTGAGTTTCGACTTGCAATTCGGAGAATCCCCTTTCTCAGCATGGGTGTCGATCAGTGGCGATTGGTGACATGCGAACTGAGCATACTATAGGCTTACTATACACTTTTTAGTCAGTTTGATGTAATTCAAACAATTGTGGGCTTTGCCAATGCGCTTAATTTAGATGTTGAAGTGGAAGACATTGTTGAATTAGTGGATTATGCCGATGGAGAGCTAACAAATGAGGATTTAATAGAGTTAGAAGCGATGCAGCATTTGGAAGAGGAAGAAGAGGAAAGAACTGAAGAAGTGAAAAAGAAATTCATGGTACATGGGTTAGCTGGTGTGTTCTCCAAAATTAATGCACCTATGTTGGAACTTGAGGCTATGGATCCAAATACTGAATGTTTTAGTAAAGTTGAACGTGGGATGAGTGAACTTTTGAAGTGCTATAGAGAAATTTATCAAGAATAAAAAGATTACAAAGCAAACCACACGAGTTTCTTTTCGACTGTTACATCCAGAACCTCCGCCCTTGAAGGTACAACTTTTCATCGTCGTCATCTCCCTTACCTGGACCCTCTATAGCTCCAGATAACCAAATAAACAAATGATAATATGTACAGTACATATGCATGTCTTTTTATGAATAAATTTGAAGTTTGTGCATAATTTGTATAATTTTACAACGATCCTATATTCCTGGCGCAAGCTCCTCACTTATCAACCAATTCGCTTAACGATGTAGTGGTCAGAACGGAACTCGGTCGTAAAGTGAGGAGTACCAGTATCACGGAATGAATGCCCACTAGGGGGCGTCTCAGGCTACTAGTTGTTTAATATTTTTGTGACCAGAGGATCGGCACCTCTTTAGCGCCTTGTCAGGACTGACACCACTGTGTCTTCTAGGATAGACACAGAAACCGCAGATTTAAGATTCACACAAGCGGTCACGTGCATGGACGGTTGGATTTGGGATGGAGGAGGATTGAGAGACGCTCAGAAGTGAATCACTCAGATACTGTGTTAACAACTAAAAAATCGATTTAATTTAACAAAAAGGAGTACATATTTATCCTGTCAAATACTGGTCGAGAGAGAGAGTTTACAAGAAACCGCAAGTTGATATATACCAGACATGGGCAAATGCGGTTCTTTTTGAGTTACATGTGGCTTTTGCTGAAAGTGTTAATTTCTGTTTTTTATTAATGTTTTTACAATTTTATTTTTATAATTTTGTGAAAGTATGTTTATTAAAAAAATTCAATATTTGTTTTATATTATACGAAGGCTATTTTTTAAATAAGGTCTGTTTTTTAGTAAGAAGAAAAATACTGTAAATAAATAAACAAAGCTTACTGGAATTATTTATTCGATAAATAACAACCTAGCTTTTCAACTGCCTTCCAGCAATAGAATATTGCTGGAAGGCAGTTGAAAATGTTTTTACGAAATATTCTATTGCTGGAAGGCAGTTGAAAATGTTTTTACGAAATAGAATATTGCTGGAAGGCAGTTGAAAATGTTTTTACGAAATATTCTATTGCTGGAAGGCAGTTGAAAATGTTTTTACGAAATATTCTATTGCTGGAAGGCAGTTGAAAATGTTTTTACGAAATAGAATATTGCTGGAAGGCAGTTGAAAACGTTTTTACGAAATAGAATATTGCTGGAAGGCAGTTGAAAACGTTTTTACGAAATAGAATATTGCTGGAAGGCAGTTGAAAACGTTTTTACGAAATAGAATATTGCTGGAAGGCAGTTGAAAACGTTTTTACGAAATAGAATATTGCTGGAGTGTAAAAAAGGTTGTTATTTATCGAATACTGTAAATATCATTAAAATATATTTTTTTCCATATTCTACATACTTTTATCTACTTTTCTACATAATTTCCACTTTTGTTTAAACATTTGTCATACCGCTCAACAATTTTTTGAATTCTGACTTCAAAGAAATTACCGCCTGTGAAGAAGCCCAATCCATGACTGCAGTTTTCACTTCTTCATCATCGTTGAACCGTTGACCACAAAGGAACTCCTTTAAGTGTCGAAACAAGTGAAAATCACTGGGTGCAAGGTCTGGACTGTGTGGATGATCATATCGAGTCAAAAACGATAAAGAACTGTCCAATCTTTTTGTTTTGTGATCGTCAGAAAGCAATCTTGGAACCCACCGAAAACACAATTTTCGATAATTCAGTTTCTCTGAAACAATGGTATACAAAACTGATCTTGAAATCTGTAGAAATTCAATTGATAATGTTGAAATCATGAATCGTTGGTTCTCTCGAATTTTGTTATCCACATCACGAACCAAATCTTCAGAAATCAGAGAAGGTCTGCCAGGGCGTGGTTCATCATGCACATTAATTTGCCCATCCTTGAACATTCTTACTCATTTTCGAACTTTACTGTCACTCATAGCATTATCACAGTAAACTTCACAAATCTGACGGTGAATTTCCGCTGTTACCAAGTTTCTTGCACTCAAGAATCGAATAACAGATTGTATCTCACAGTCGGCGGGAGACTCAATTTTCTTAAACATTTTAAACTTCTATAGCTTAGCATACAGACAGACGATATGGCTGCAAATGGCGTCAAAACATGTGCCAAGCTTGCTCAGAGCAGAAGTGCATGTGTACTGCCGTGATTGTGCATTATTCTCACTCTCACTTACAAATGGGCCTTATTTAAAAATAGCCCTCATATTTATATTATATAATAAAATCACGTGCCTTACCATACTATCCACCACGACAGTACAGAACTGCAGCTCCCATGCATTTTGCAAAACCTACATTTCGGCTCCCACTGAACTCATGCATGCCCACCCCTGATATATACATTGTGCAGACTTCCAGATTGACGATTTGAGTTTGTTCAGTCAGTAGTTCGGTGGGGATGGAATCCAGGAGCAATTGAGATTTCCTTTTCTCGGATTTCGGTCGAGGAAGCGATGGAAAACTAGAGGAGCTAATAATCCGGGGAGTTCGACGGTGTTCTCCAAAGGAACACAAAGAATGAAGTTCCGGGTAGCCTGGATGACGATAAACATTTTTGGGACACTTTTGTTGAAGCGTTCGTGAACTCTCGACAACCCTTTGTCCTTGAGTCCCTCCTTTTTATGCTCCAACTCACATTACCCGTTTTCACCAAACGTAAATTTTTTGTTTTAGTTCCCAGTGACACATTCTGAGTTCCCTGGGAAAGGAAATTACTCCAGGAGGGAGAGAAATGCACTCATCCTCCGGTAATAAAAATCTGAGGAATAAATAAATTTCCTTTTCAAGATGAAAAATAAATTTTTTTCAAACATTTCATCAAATCTGTTTTAAAGGTTCAGTAACTTTAAAATATTAAATAATTACCTGACATTTAATTAAATGTAATTAAAACCAGAAATGTATACTTGTTTAGATGTGTAACAGGATGCCAAAACTTGTTGGAAAATATATGGCTCCAATTCAAATGCATCTCTGGCTGTGTTGATGACATGATGTATAAGAGCAGTGATTTTAACTGGTGTGCCACAAAAATTTTTGAAGGTTGTTAAATAAATTGTTTTGGAATGAAGCCCAAAAAACAATAAGTATACATGTCAAAATTGAAACCACTTTAAATTGATTTTACAACTTTTTCGTTGTTATAATGAATAAACGTATATATAATATAGTAAAAAATATATATTTATAAGCAAAATTATATGAGCATAATGCCAGGTTATTTCATTTTAAATAAAATTTTTTTTAAATCAAAAATTTATAACTATCCATATTTAGTTCAAATAAACTTTTAACTTAGAAATAGTGGGACATTGGGCAGGTTTCTAAAGGCAATTATCATGCCACTTTTAAATGCAAATTAAGTCTTAATGTTAATTTCTTTTCTGATGTAAATGAAAATTATTCATTTAAATAACTATTATTGTAACCTGCTGCTATTTTAAGGAACAACAATACTGTTTTATTTAATTCACAAAAAATAAAAACAAAAAGAATTAAGTGACAAGTAATATGGTGATAGAATGTTTACAAACACAACTTTAAATCATGTGAGTTTTTACATGAAAATTCGTGCCGTGGAAATTTAATTATAGGTTCAAGTGTGCCATAAAATAAAAAAAGGTTGAAAAACACTGTATAATAGTATTATACTGATATGAATACATTATGCTATTCACAAAATAAAGCATTCTAACACAATTGTAAGTATTTGCACCCCAAATCATTAATGAAAGGAGCATACTTTTTGGACCACAAGGCATTCTGAGTAATAACTTTTCTTCTTCTTTGTGACATACCGGATGGGATCACTGGATAATGAAAAAGTCTCTCATCTGAAAATATAACATGTTGCCTACTGCTTTATTGTCTAGTTTTAATGCTTTTTGACCTGTGCTAATCTTCCCTTCTTTATTACTGTGTAATGGTTTCTTTTTGGCTTTACATCTGAAAATTTCTACTTTACAGAGCCTTTTATGAACAAAAAAATGGACTTACACCTATGCCTGTTGATGTTTTCCATTCTGTTGTCAATTTCTGAGATATACAGTCAAACCTGTTTTTATGCGGGGGATAGGGACCGCATTAAAAAAAACGCATTAAAAAAAATCTCACGAAACTTCACGAATGGCTGTAAATAATAGTTTTCGCGACACAATTAAAAAAATATTTTTTTTATGCGGTCAACAGGGACCGCATAAAAAAAGTCTCACATAGAAAATAACTCAAAACCATACGAAATAGAATTTATTGACAACAGATGTCAGCACTTGACTGCATCGTCTGGTCTATCGTCTGTTTTACATATTTTTGTCCAGGTGGTGTTTTGTTGACTTAAAAAGTAAATTATTTCATTTTTCGCATATTCATGCAATAATATTACTATAATAAGTGCATTTATGCTATAATAAGTTTATTTAGCTATAATAAATCAACGTAAGACATGACGAATCGCACGAGACTAGTCGCCAACTATACCGCACAAATTAAAAATTCGCATTAAAAAAATCGCACAAATAAAAATCGCACATAAAAAAAGCGCATAAAAACAGGTTTGACTGTATAGCAAATCAGTTTTTTGGGTCAAACAGTGGATAATTTTCATTTAGAATCACACATGTGATTCTAAATGAAGAATTTTCTTGTAGCCTCATAATATTCAACCTGAACATGTCTACTTGAAGGTGGATGAAAACTTTCGTTCAACTGTTTAATTGCTGGATTTTGGGTGAATATTCAGTATTGTGTGGTGGTTCTTACGAAATGTAAAAAAAAAAATTAAGAAAATGTAAAAATAAAGTAAATAACATAGAATGTATATAAAATAAAATAAATATCATGGCTGACAATGTAGAAATAGAATATGTTAAATTTCATAAATGGACCACCACACTGATGACTGTGTCCATGTCTCTGTAGTTGATCCCATCTGTTTCTTTTAGGCTTTATAAACTTAAGTCTCTCCAAGTATCTGAGAAGATTATGGTTTAATTATCTTAGCATCTTCCCATATAACATGTATATAGAAACCTTTAGAGAGCTTTGCAGATAATATAATTTTTAGAATGTAACATTAATGTTTTTGACCCATTTCTAGGGTCTTCTTCAGGTTTTCTATAAATTTTTCTGGTGCGATATGAGTTCAGCTTTGATTTTTAAATGTTCCAGTCTCCAATGCTTCTATCTTCAAAATTTATTTTTTAAAAATTCCAAAATTTAAATCTCTAAAAGAAATGTGCCCTTGCTGGCTGTTATAGCATCGCGTCATTAATGGCCTGCCATGCTCTGGATAGTTGTTTTTCATCTTTACAGTTGATTGGCAGGCCTTTGCAGTCTGCTTTAAAAATTTCTAATGCCTCTAGATTTTGTAGTTGGTTTATGTCGGGTTTTTCGGATCATTGCCACTTGTTGTAAATTAGGTGTAATGCCATTTTCATTGGCATATAATAATCAGATGTGATCAGTTTGATATATGCCTTTGAAAATGGCATTACACCTAATCTACAAGTGGCAATGATCTGACAAACCTGACATATAAACCAACTGCGAAATCTGGAGGCATTAGAAATTTTTAAAGAGGACTGCAAAGGCCTGTCAATCAACTGTAAAGATGAAAAAAACTATCCAGAGCATGGCAGACTATTTATGACGCAACACTATAACAGCTGGCACAGGCACACCTCTTTTGGAGATTTAAATTTTGGAATTTTAAAAAAATAAATTTTGAAGATAGAAGCATTGGAGATTGGATAATAAAGTGTGAATTTTTGACTGAGTAACATTTCCTCCAGATGTATTTGTATTTTGCATTATATCTCAGGATTTTATGGTCAAAGCATTTGGAAATTTGGCAGGACTACTACTATATATGCTAGTACATACTAACATTGTTGCTAGTATATTTTGCAGATTATAAGTCATGGGCAAAATAGAGGGTGTAGGGGTTATATCTTGACTGTGGTTAGATTTAAAATTTACTTGTTATTGACATTTACAAATTTTTAAAAACTTAGCTCTACCCTTCAAAATAAGGTTTCTGCTTTCGAAATGATTTCATATATTTTTGTAACAGATGGTACCACAGTATACTTAAATAAATTAAAATAAATTAATAAATAAAAAAAAGAAGGCACCACACACAATTTTAACTTTGAATCATACTTAGGGTTTCTCATTTCCTGGTCTTTTGCTTGTCCTGGGATTCTGGATAAAAGTGAACTGTTTCCCAGGATCCCAGGAAATCCCGGATAGAATTAATTATTTTTAAGGTATACAAAATATCTTGAAATCAAATGATATAATTATTTTTTTACTTTTTAAAGTAATTTAATACGTTCCGCAACCTCCAAAATCATATTAATAATGCTTTGTAAGATATATGTTAAAAGTTACCTTTGAATTAGGTAGAAATTTTCACAAATAGAAAAAATTTATTAAAGTTTGCTGGAAACTGCATATGACAACAACAAAATAATGCTTTGAATTGAGTTGAAAATTTAAAAAAATTGAACCTAGATCAAACTTTTAACTTAAAAAATAATTTTCCTTTTTAAATAAAACACACTACAAAATATTATTGTAAATTTTTATAATAGGATTTTAAAAAACAAAGATGGACAATACTCCAATCAGTCGATCTGGTTCTTATTTAACTAATGAAAAGCATGCTACCAAGAATGCCCTTTTCAATTCAATGGATGTGGGTGGAATCATCTTTAATGCATTTAAGAGACGATAAATGTTACGTATTTTTTCACCCGTAGCCTGGAAGATTTCTAGTTCATTTTTGAGATTGTAGTACTTTTTTGCTCTCTAGTATTCTTGATTTGTCTACCTCGGCTGCTTTAATAGAAACATCAAGCTTATAGCCCAATAATTTGGCCGTTCGTTTGTCTTTAATAATCAAGTTTATGAAGAAAATCTTTATACTTGCAGACTTCATACTTATTTGTATCCTTGCCGAATTTGCACAACCTGGCGTTACGCAGTTATCGAAGCTACTGGGCACGGTTAAAAATTAAGACTGCGTAAGTGCAATTATTCCAGATATTATAGGTTCTGACAAGTAAAGAATTTTCATTGTGCTGCCACAAATAAGCTACATATTAATTATTGGTCATTTGTGACATGCCATAACGAGCAAAAATTTAAAAAACTAATAAGTAGGTTTAAAATTAATAAATACAAATGTATTCTGACAGTTTACGAGTTAATTATACTTTCTATTTTGCAAAATTTCCTCAACACAAAATACAAAAAAAGTCAATTTTTAGGAAATTTGCAGGATTTCTCGTGTTAAAAAAGAAACTGGAATTCCAGTATCCCGTTTGAGAAACCCTAGTCATACTCTTGTGGCCCTTGGGCCGCATGCAGCTTGCATTAATATTTCATGCTGCTCATGTCACACAAAATATTAATAAATATATCAATTTCTGGACTTTAAAATTTTTGCTGCATACTTTCTTAATATTATTTTCTACAACTTACTAAATATTTAGTAAAAAGTGAAACAAGAAATTGGCTAACAGACTGACATCAAAATTAATTTAAAACTAGCAGTGACTAATATTCAACCAAATATTTCAGATATATTACAGTTATGTCAGTGACAGAAGTCAAATTAAGTATACTTATGTTAATTTATAATCATATATGAATAAATAATGTGATTAATTCAATTTTGTTTTCTTTTCTCTCTTGTGTGGGGCCTGCATAAGTTCAAAAGTTTTAAATGTGGCCCTTACATAGAAAAAGGTTGCCCATTTCTGCTCTTACTGTTTTCCTCTATATAATAATCTATTTTTAAACTTGAATATTTATTTTTGAAAAAGTGAGAAATTTCTCATAATATAACAAAATTTTTGTTGTCATTAATTATTAATGAGTACTATTATTATTTAAATTTTATATTGTAGTGTAATTAAAAATTATCAGAATTCTTTTCCAGTCCCCTTAATCTCCCATTTGAGTACTGGGAAAAGTCATGCAGTCACACAAGTGCATTTGCCAGCTTCTTTAGAATATTGACTCTAGAACTTTGATTTAAGTTTATTTTGATTAATGTTATTGGTTAAAATAAAAATTAAAAATATATCTGTCTTAATAAATTTTATAAATTTGTTTTTATTTTTTAAAAATAGAAACTTTTTAAAATAAAAAACAAATTCAATTCAGTAGGGAAAGAAAGGTGATGTAAGGCTTATTATTTTTTCAAAGTCAAAAACTAGTGAAAATTCTTCCAAATAATTCACAAATTATGTTTCAGTTAAGTTTATATTATGTTATCTACTTATGCTATGTTTATAATGATAACATTTTAAAGTTGGAAATGTTATCCTAAAATGCTTAAAATATAATCACATTACTAAATTCAGATTGGAGCTTTTAAACACATGAAAGATATTAAGTGGATTTGGGATAGGAATGCTTTCATCCCACATATCTAAGACAGAATGTGATGGTAAAATGAACTTTGTACAGGAATTATTAATCAGCTTAGCTAAGCACAAGAAAAGAAATATCATTTAAATCATTACATGATATAATCAAATAATAATTAATGATTTTTAAATTTAGTGCATTTATTAAATTGTAATAAGTTTGAACAGTAGGGGCCCACCAGTGGCCGAGCGGTCTTTGTATCCCGAACACTGGTAGTTCGGTCGTTGGTTCGCGCCTTGCTCGGACGGGCTGGCCACGCGGAGTTTTCCAGGTTTTTTCCACGTTTGTAATGCCTAAATAGGGGCCAGTTTCCTTTAAAAGACCTCCCGGAAGGCATCCCCCTCTAGGCAGATCACCCAAGTGTTGTGTTGCCATATCTTAACAAACATCAAACATCTTGAACAGTAGGCAGTAATAGTAGATTATTGCGCAGTAATCTGTTTTAATATGAAATTTAATAAAACACTTATGAAGAACAGTTTAAATTTTCAAATTTTGAAATATATTAAATATGAAAAGTTTCAATTTTGGAATGTAAGGAAATTTAATCAATTATTAATACAGGGTGTCCCAAAAAATGTATACACACTTTAAATAATTATAAAGTTGGTGTTTATTAAAATACATTTCCTTTTCAAAATGTAATAGAATCTATAGACATTACTTAATTGTTTTGTCAATGCCTGTTTTCAAACTGACGTCTGTTCTGGTCCAGGCATTGCTGACAACGCGAAGCAATGGAATCACAAACATCACAAGACATTTTGTTTGGCATTCTCGTTCAATGGCTGCTCTCAATTCAGCAACTGTTTCAGGTTTTATAGCATAAACTTTGTCTTTTAAGTAGCCCATAAAAAAAGTGTAAGTGGTGAATACAGAGACGAAACCCCTTTGTCTAATTCACCTGTTTGGCAAAATCTTATCAAGGTAGGATGTGGCAGTAACCACCATGATGTATTTATTTTGTGAATGTTTATATGTGATGTTTCTCTTATGAATAATAATAATTTTAGTATGTTTATTATTAATGTGCTGTTCGTGTAAATAATTGTGGTTGTTATAATTTTTCTCTATATTTTTGTTTTTCTAAATTGTGCATTTAAATGTAACACAAGGGGGCGCTACAGGTGATGTATATATAGGGGATGTAAAAGAGCATGGGATATCTTTTTCCTGTGTGAGAGGTGAAGAAAGGATCTGCTTGTGGAGGAGAGACCAAGTAAGAAAGGAAAGGATAGACCAGGTTTGAAACTCCTAAAACATTATCTCTACAAAGGCAAGGAGTTGGACTGGACACCACTAGTTATATGTATTGTGAATATCACCAATGCTCCCTTGCTGGCTGTATACCTAAGTTTTGTATAATTAAATGTTTTCTTTGTTCTTAGTGTTGACTGTTTCATTGTGCTCAAAACTCAACACTCCACAAGGATCTAACATCATGATGGTAATGTGGGAGTACACCATCTTCAGATTTATCTCTAATTCGAGTGATTGTGAGGTGCGTTTGTGGATCTGTTTGAAACTCCCTCCTAAACCGTCTTTGCACTTCAACTGTATTTTCACACTTCTAGTAGCATTTTAGAATGAATTTTCTTTGATCAAAGCTTAGTCTGACTTCCATTATTAGTTCTAATAGGTTTAACCTGAAAATAAAAAAAAAAAAAAAAACATCAATTGAGCTATCAGTTGTTAAAGTGTGTTTACATTTTTTGGGACACCCTGTATATTTCTGAATTTTGATTTTTGGAATAAGGAATGAATTATTGAATAACTGATTTAATATATGAAATGTTATTTGGTTATGATCATTTATATTTTTTCAATAAAATTTTCAAAGGTTTAAAAAATTCTATTGTGCTGATTGAAGTTAAGACTTAACATTATTTAATTTTGTCTTCAATAAGGATAATGTGTTTGTTTATTTATTTTTTGCAAATTTTTAGAAAAATTTTTATAATGAATTTAATTATTGTAATAGATTGTTTATTGAAAATTACTAAAAGAAATGCAATCATTATTATTCTGGATACTATATTAAGTAAATTTTGTTTGCATTGAATATTTATTACTCTATTATAAATAGAGCTAAAATATCTAGGTACTAAAAATAACTATATATATTTATAACTATTTATATGATTTTTAGTGCCTACATGTCCTAGCTTTAATTATCAGTAATCATTGTTGCCATATTTTTTATTATATTTTTATTTAATTTTTTTAGATTCCAAGAAACCGACATTATCTTCTGGACAAGCAGCATCGAATACAGCCTTAGCACCTGGAGCTTCACCTTCAAATCCAGGAGTTCAAGTTTCAGATCCAATGAGTGCTCTCCGCAACCTGGCCGGTCAAGGCACGACGGGAGCCATAACTGTGCAGCAGGGAGGACAGCCACAGTTGGGTACTTCCGTTCTGGGAACAAACACAATACCTGTTGCATCACAAGCTCAGGTTCAAGCTTTGTCTCAGGGTGGAATAGTTAGCGCATCTGCGCCTGCTCCCAATGTTGTTGCCACTTCTTTGGGCCAACCTGGAGTTGCTCCTATTATGATGCAACCAACAAGATGTGAGTAATGTTAAGCATTTAGTCACAATCACCTACACTCACGGCCTAAACACAAGTTTGTGACATCATCAAGGTTGGGATTAAAATGCTGTTTGCTTTTACATAATGTTTTTTGAAACTTTAAATAGAAGCAAATTGTATGATTTTTAAAAAGGTATAACAAAAATTTGAAAAATTTCTATCAAATTATTAACAAAATCATTATTTACTTTTTTTCTACATTGCTAATTTTAATTTAATAGCAAGGTCTTCTCATAAATGTTGATAATTATTCATTAATAGCAATAAAATTATAACAGACAATGTGTTCAACTTCTTGTTGTGAATCAAACAAATCACCTCTATCAAGATTTAAAATTAATTTACAAGCTTCCTCTAAGGAAACTTCTGTTACTAATGTTCCTTACAGCTGTTACATTTTAATTTTCTCAGCACTGCATAGCAACAATAACTAACTAAATAAGTGATAATAGGATTTTATTTTATTTGATAAACTTGAAATACCCTCTTCCATAACAGAAATGTGTGTAAATATCCAATTTCTTTTAAAATTTAATCTTCTGAGTTATAGTCATTTTTAAATGTACAATCATTCATAATAATATTTAATTTCACCCTCATTGCTCTGCTTAATCTTCTTTTTTTCTCCAAGTTAAATATCTGACAAAGTGAAATATTGTATTGAGTATCTGTGAGTTATCTATACATACTACATCTATCTTCTAGGATATCTGTTTGAAATTTGTCTAATAATATATATGGAAGTTGTAATTCTGAAAAACTATAAGATGATATCTCAATAAGAGCATTTGTTTAATGACTGAATGCTAGAAAGTCTCCTTAGAGAAAGCATCACTTTGCAGTTTTAGCTCTTCCCATTTCTGTAACAATGTCCAAACATTATTTTAAAAAAACCAAACTTTTATCAATTATTACTTCTCTAATGGGTTTCCCCCATTTTATCTTTAGCCTATAATCTTGTTTTAATGTTTACTATTTTTCACCATGAATAAATTATATTTATAAAGTTGATATAAAGTCAGTAGTTTCATAACTATTCAGATTATTTTTTTTGTAGATTTTTGTCCAATGGCAATAATTATAATTAATTATTTGAAGACACAATCCTTCCCAAAAAGAGGAATCACCTATTTATTAGCTTTGTGTTCCAGACAATACATTCTTGGTGACTGACCTTTCTTTTTAAGCTACTGGTCGCCAAAAAGTCCTTTAAAAACACAAGAATACATCCAATTAAAATACAAACATTTTTAAAACAGGAACTGGTGATATAGAAAGGTCAGTTGCCAAGAATGTATTGTCTGGAACACAAAGCTAATAAATGGTGGTTCCTCTTTTTGGGAAGGACTATGTCTTCAAATAATTAATTATTCAGATTATGTTTAGGTTCCAACTCACTAAGAACTTCTATAACATAATCATTAAATACTTGTAAAACAAGGTTCAGTGTTTGACATTCCAAATTTGAAGGTCATAATGCTTTAACAGATAAGTCACATCCAAATTTAAGAAGTTTCCTATTTTCACATCATTATGCAGATTTCTTAAATTTAAGAATGAAACTGTATTCTAATCATCTGATGTCTCATTAAAATTTGGACACAAAAATGTAACCCTTTGTTTCATTCCACCAATTGTTTCTTATTGGTTTAAGGATGTATCAACCATATAAAATAATAGGTAAGATTAATGTAATGGGTGAGGATAAATTATATTTAAAGATGGTAGATAACTAAAAAAAATGATCATTTTTCTATTAATTGCATTGTTGTTGGTAACAACATAGAATACTTTCAAACCTATATTTTCAAGTTTGTCTTAAGTGAATAGTTGTTGTTGCCTTGTTCTTTATTTCAATTAATATTAATATTATATTTGTCAATGTGGACTTAAATTATTAGTAGGACAGTTAAACTGATGTAAGCAAAATGCAGAAAGTTGGGTGCTAGTTCACACGGAAAAACAGTCTTTCTTTATTTAGCCTCCT